>NW_027185764.1:31319971-31382732 GCF_028583685.1 Petaurus breviceps papuanus | reverse complement strand
TCTCTCTCTCTCTCTTGTCTCTGTCTCTGTGTGTCCCTCTCTATGTTTCTGTCTATCTGTCTTTTTTCTCTCATCTCTCTGTCTCTATAACCATCTCTGTCTCTGTCTATCGCTTTCTCTCTCTTGTCTCTGACTCTGTGTCTCTGTCTCTTTTTCTCTCTCTTCTTTCTCTCTCTCTCATCTCTGTCTTTCTGTGTGTCCCTCTGTCTGTCTGCCTCTCCTCTCTTTCTGTGTCTGTGTCCCTCTTTCCTCTCACTCTGTGTGCCTCAGATGTCCACCCAAATCCGAACACATCTTTATTTCAGACTTGTCTAAGGATAGAGTACACACATAGCATTTTGTTATGACTCAAAAGGAAAAGTAACAGGAACTTGTTGGATACAAAATGCATTAAAGATCAAGAACAGTTTGTACTTTTTCAACGAAGAGAAATAGGTTTTTTGGCTCGTCATGAATAAATTAGTGATTCTAATAACCCAGTCTACAAGCATAATAAATCAATTTATATCAATGATGTTGTTTTAACCAGTTTTAGTTGGGCCTATCTACTATGATGACAAGTTCTTTAAAGAACATTTCCTTTTGAAGGCCTTAAAATAAGTAAAAAACATATGATGTTTGACATAGAGCTAGAAAAGGCCTTAGCAGTCATCTAGTCTAAATCTTCATCTTACAGATGGGGAAACTGAGCCCCAGAAAGCTCAATGATTTGTCCAAGGTCATACAGCTAGGATTTTAGCCCAAGATATCACCTTTTCTTTTCTTTTTTTTATTTAGTATTTTGAGTTTTCCTCCCCGATTACATGTAAAAACAATTTTAATATTCTTTTTAAAAAATTATGAGTTGCAAATTCTCTCCCTCCCTTCCTATCCTTTCAAATCCCCCTCCCCAACCACAGAGAAGGCAAGCAATTTGACACAGGTTATATAGGACATCACATTTTCTAATGCAGGTGTGGAGCAACTTTATATATGCCCTTCTTTTTGCTAGTACTGAGGAAAAGCATTCCCAGAAATGGAGAATCAGCCACAATAAATTGTGGCCTGATGCTATGAAGGCAAAGGATTTTGAAATTTCATTTACACCAAATGCAGGGACATTCAAGCTTTTCTTTCATTTACAAAAGCTATCACAACTTTCAAGGACAGAGCAGAAGAACAAAGCTCCTGGTCCCTCCGTGTTATTTCAGGAGGCAGCTGTGTTCCAGAATTCTCACCCATTGCTCAGATACAGCAGAAACAGGGAAAGGCTCAGTGTTGTGACCCATCTATCCCTCCTCCCCTTCAGTCCCTGTGCCCTCTAAATGTAAAAACCAGTTCCCTTTGCATATTTAACCCAAGCCTGCCTTGGAGAGCCTTGGACCATTTCTGAACCCTAGGCTAGCGGGGTGGCACGGCAGCCCTGCTGGGGCTCTGTGGTCAGTTCCTTTCCCACCTCTGTCCATCCCCAGGTCCCTGCCTCAGGTGTAGCAGCCACTTGAAAAATGTATTTCAGGGAAAGGTTAGTCCTCACTCTGAGTTCTCAGAAATTTCCCAGCTCTGGAGAAAAATAAAGGGAAATAAAGCAAAAGTTTCCTGATTTCACTGACCTTGAAGCCGGAGTCAGTAACACACGTCCAGCTGCACCCAGTCAGCCAAGAAGTGTAACATGATCAGACGGGGAGCACAGGCTGTGAATAGGCACAGGAAAGGTGGGGGCAGGGGAGCAGAGGATGCCATTGGCCAATCCCTGCCCTCCTCGATGGGACACTTGTTCCCACCCTTGTGCCCTTGAGAGCATCAGCTGGCTGTTCTGCAGATATCAACACCACCACTCTCTGGTATCTACTGTTCTCTTCACCCTTCAATAAACAGAAGACTGTTCAGTTGGGACAGAATCACTTTTTACTCCTCAATCTTGGCTTTGGAATGCCTCCCTCTTCTCTGTCCTTTATAGAATCATGGAGCTTGAGAGCTCAGAGGAATCCAACAATTCAATACCTTTCATTTGATAAAAGAGGAAACAGGCCCAGAGAATCAGGAGGATTAAACACAGAGCTAGAAAGGAGCTTCAAGGTCACATCATCTTGGAACCACAGAGTTAGGGCTGCAAGGAATCTTGGGGGCCATCTAGTCTAACACCCTTGTTTTATAGAGAAGAGAACTGTGGCCTTCTAGAGGACAAGAATGGTAAACAGAGCCAGAAGCACCCTCTAGGTCTAGGAATTCCTTATGTAACAGGACACTGGTGATCAATGACCTCTGGTTGTGGAGAAATTCTCCAGGATTCCCATCCTTGACCTCTGACCTTGGGACCATCCTAAGGGATAGTGGGGAGGGATAACAGAACAATTGGGTGGGGTCCCGAGGAGAGCTGTAGAGCAGATGGCATGAAGCAGTGGCGGTCATCAGGAAGTGATTAAGGCTGAGGGCATGTTGCAAGAGACCTGTCCCAATGCATGCCAGGTCGCAGGACCTGCCTCCCACTACTTGCAGACCCTAAGGCAGGGATTCATCATTTTCATCGTCCCCTTTGGTGCCCCTTCTTCTTCCTTTCTCTGGAAAGAGGGCCTGAACCTTTTTCTTCTGCTAGGAAAAAAGTTTGTTTTTCTTACTTTCTTTTAAGTATTATTTTGTCTCTTAAGCCAGTAATGAGAGGAAAGCTGTTAAACACTTGTATTGTTAATCTCGGTGTATTACTGGGAATGCAACAGGAAGAGCTGTTTGGGGCTTGTATCATGGGAGAAGAACTATAGATTTAAAACTTTGATATTTTGCCAAATTGCTCTCTCTGGCTGGGCCTCAAAGCTATTGAAGAGAACTATTGATTGATTTTTACTGCTTCTACAAGGGCAGAAAGAATATTTAATGCCTGATCTGTCCAAGGCAATGAGTTAGAAAGGACAGTGGTGCAAAGTAACTAATATCAAAATGTTTTGCATGATTGTACATGTATATCTAATTATTATTTTAGGGAGGGGGAGGAGAGTGAAGGAGAGAATTCGAACACAAAATTTAAAAAAATAAATGTTAAAAGTTGTTTTTACAGGCAATTGAGAAAAAACAAAATGTTATTCGGAAAAAAAAAGGAAGTGGTGATTGCAAGTAGTTGGGCTGACAGTGAGGTGAGGCTTCCATCATCTTCCCAGACTTGGTTTAAAAGGTAAGTTACGCCCAAGGTGAGAATTCTGGCTCACAATAAGGTAGGGTGATGGGAAGGGTGCTTAAAAGCTTTGGGTGCCTCTAACCACCATTAGCACATCTCTGGATGTGATGCTACAACAGACATATACTCACTCCTGTTGCTATATACACACAAAAACATGTGGGTCGCTAAACCTTGTCCAAATCCATCATCTTTTTTGCTAGTCCCTGGCTGTAGTGGGTTATGTAGGCCCATGGTCCTTGGTCATGTGTCTTGGAAGACAGCTTTTCTAAATATATCCTTAGGTTTGTAACTCAGTCACATAGCATTTTGTGCGAGGCATTGCTAAGTTCTGGTGATACAAAGAAAGGCAAACAAAGAAACAAATACTAGCAAACTTGCCCAGTGGAGATACCATGGGTTTTGGCTCCATTGTGAGAGGCTGTATTATAACAAGGCCTGGTAAGCAGTCTTCTCTTCTATTTTTCTGGTGCAATATCCATGCAATCCAATCTTCTTAGAGATGCAGAAGGTAATTAATCACTCAATTAAACATTTATTAAACTCCAACTATGTGCCAGCCACTGAACCCAGGTGCTGAGGGATACTAATATAAATAAAATAAAACAATAATAAATAAAATAAATAAATAATCGATCAATCAATCAATCATTAAAACAATTTCTGATTGCAAAAAGCTTACATTCTAAAAGAGGAAGACAAAACTATTTCTTTCCCCACACCTTGAAAAAAAAACACTCCTCAGGCTTGGGCTGGGAAGGAGTGCCCTAAAACCCAGACTGTTCTTATCATTTTGTTTCCTAATCAGTATTCTTTGAAGACTGGAATCTAGCAATATTATGTCATATTTTTCTTCTCAGGAGTTTGGTTACCTGAAGTGGATTCTTGGATAAACTCACTTCCTACTAAATGCACCATTCCAGAGGGCCAAGCAGGATCCCTGTTAAAAATAATCCAGCTTAGGACAATCAACACAAACTCAAGGGGAAAGGTTACCTATAAATAGCAATGACCAGTTGAAATCTTGGACAACAGCCCCGCCATTTAAAATGAGTCCAACCAGAAGCCCCAGGTGACTGTCATATTTCCAGTTTCCATTGCTACCTACTTAAAACTTTTTCTTCTGGGAGTTCCTCTCCTCCTGGAATAATTAAGAATGGATCTAGCAGGGAATTTTATCTCATGAATAACCATCTGCTTTACTTGATTGTCCATCTGGCTCCCTGATGAACTCATTTCTGGAACTATCCTGCTTCGCATTCTCTGCTATAGCTTACCTGGCCAAAAGCAGAAGAGGCAGCCATGTCTAGTAACTGTTCAGTTAGATGCTAAGGATCATTGGCCTACAAGGTACCTCACCATGACATACTTCTTTCCTTCAGATAATATTTGTTGTTATACTATATCTCCAGTCATTGTCAAGGAATTCCTCAACCCAGAGGGCCTAATGTTGAGTTATAAGTCTGGAAGGGCAAGCAACACACGTCCTGCCTCAAATGAATTCAACCCAAGCCTTCTTTTAGTCGAAGACAAGGTTTATTAAAACACCCATTGGGGTGGGCGAGATTCTAAGAATCTGCATTGCTGTGACACTTGGACACTTGTATTGACAAGTGGGCCAGATAGAATCTGAGCATTTGCTTCGCTAATGCAAGCAGGCCAGACTCTTAAGGAAGCTAAGCACTTTAATGGAGGCAAGATGGGCCTTATATAAAATGGTCAAGGAGTGGGAAGGTCTGGATGGGAGTGGACAAGTAATCTGGGGTGACTGTGAGAAGGAGTCTAGAAGGAATTAAGGGTGAGAAGTAGCAGGGGATGATTGGGTAGTAACAGACATTGAAGGGCTAGAATAGGTTAGAGGTAACAGATGATTGGAGGCGAGGGGCCACAATGAAAGGTCAGTTGACTGGGATGGGTCAATGCCTCTGGTGAATGCCAGAGAGACTTGGTCATATGGGAAAATTCTAGGAAAGTTCAGGGTGGGGTGGAGCATTCCCAGGACCTGTACCCCATCACTAAGATTCTCCCAGAGAAGAGTAATTCCTCCTACTTGGATTCAGTTGGTTAGAGGTCAATGTTGTTTGTCCTTCATTCTTAAAGAGGACCATGACATCATGGAGGGGATACTGTGGCATGCAAGTGAATTGGATTTTAGTGAGGCAGGGCTATGCAAAGTCACCAGCATCTCTTCAAGAACCATCTGGGTCCAGTGATCAGAGACGTATCAGGAGGACTGCAGATGGCCACAGATGCTGTGGAAGATCTTGGCCTTTTAGAGTTGAGGTCTTTAGCAGGTCTCAGTTTGACTGAGGCAATTCCTATTCAATGATAAAGCTAGGTAAGAAATGATGCAAAGAATGGTGTCTTTAACCTAGTCCAGAAAAAAATCAAACTAGGAGGGGAAGACCCTCAGGGTTTCTGGCCAAAACAGAAGTAATTTCTCTTTACGTTCACTCTGAGTCAATGAGGGCCCAAACAATAACCAAGTGGGGTTTGTCCTGGGACCTGCTGTTGGCCTATCAGTGAGAGCTAAAGTGATTTAGGTTTAAGGCTTGCTTAAGAAAGAAATCTAACCTGTAACCCCCCAGACATCAATAAATCAAAAGCCAAGGACAAAAGATAAAAAGTTTAATTAGCATCAGCTGGTGGGCAGTTGCCAGTTGACAGCAAGTTAGAAGAACAAAAGGAGATATGTGCATCTAGGGTTTTATCCAACCTACCAGCAAGATTTCAGGCACAAAAGGAGCCTATGAGGCTATAAGCTGCTCAGTCACTTTCCTTGCTTGGGAGACTGAGTAATGTGGACTGGATGTCGGGTGATTTGGAGGAGAATATGTTAACCTGGGGGTTTCAGGATGTAAATATTGGGTTTGTTTCAGGGGGTATGTCCTCTCTGTAGTTAATCCCATCAGAATATATCCATAGGGAAGAAGGTCTCTAAGATAGTGGAGGCTTCTTCCCAGATACAATCAGTGGGCTTATCTGTTGCTGAATAAAATATAGTTCTGCTAGTGTTTTGAAAATGAATTTGTTCCAAAACAATTGATGCATTTGGTTGTATTTGAAGCATAATGCAAATTTCAAGTTTGCTTCAACTCAATTTCTTCTTCAAGAAATAGTGAGAATATAGAAACCTTCACCACATCACAATAACTCACAAACAGTGGTACACCTTTCGCAAGCAAACTTTAGGTCTTTGTCCAGGTAAAGTACCTTACTTATTGTATGTCTTCTGGTGCAATAGGAGTTGTGCACAGAGGACTGGCTGGAGTAACCACCAACTCCCTTCTGCCATGGCCTCCAGCCCAATGCTCAGAGGTGGGGGCAGCCCACCTTGGGGCACAGGGGAGAAGAAGGCTGAGCAGAAGCCCGAGGGTGTGAACATGCTGTTCCTACTATTGATTATACTACTGATATATTTCTTAGCCAGGTAACATGTATGAAATGGGATCCCTGTGCTTTTAAAAATCAGGTTATTATTCATTGTGTGTGTGTGTCACTGATGACGTTTTTGAGCATTGTCCCCTATTTCCCCCATAAGTTCTGGGGTTTTAATTGCTCAGTTTTGCTCAGAGGGGTGCTTCTGGGGGAGCACATAATGTAGAAATTATAGCAGAACTATCTACTCAGCCAGATGATCTGTCTCTGTTTACACAGCCTTGTAGCTCAGTTTCTTTGACCTCTAAGGTAACTTTTTTGGGGGAGAAGATATTTCTCCCAAACTCACAGGTTACTTCTTTCACATTGTATTCTATCAGGCATGATGTGAGGCAACCTTGTATGGTGAATAGACGGCCAGGCTCAGCACCGTTATGACCTGGGTTTATGTTCTGCCTGATTAGAATTCTTGTCTTTCAAAGTTGTTTTTTTTAGTGTTGACCTGTTGTTATCTAAATTGTTCTTCTGTTTCCACTCACTTCAGTTAATACTCTCCAAGATTCTCTGATGTTGTCTCTTTTATTATTTTTTTACAGTAAAATAATATTCTTTTACATTCATATGCCACAATTTATTTAGCCGTTTCCCACTTGTCTAAAAGACAATCTAAGACACCGGTTTAGATTCTAGAGTTTTCTTTCTTTAATTTTTTTTCCTTTCTCTTCCTTTTAATATCCTTTCTGGATCAGAAACTTTGTTTTGTTTGTAATTATTCTTTTCCTGTTAATATCTTGCCTCTTAAGCCCTGCTCCCCCAGTCTTTCTCATTTTCCTTTTGAGTTTGAGGTTTTTCCATACTAAAATATGTGTGTGTGTGTGTACTCAGCCTTCCTTCCAGATGAATGAGATTCATTAAATACTCACTTCTCTCACCCTTTCCTCCAAATTTGTCTATTTCTATCACATACTCTAATTATAATAGAAACTTTCTCTGTCTGTCTGTCTGTCTCTGTCTCTCATATTTCAAGGTTCCTACTCAGTTCCAGGCTCTTCATTGAAAATACTTGATTGAAAGAGTTTGATTCCGTTAAGGTCCATCCCCCTTTCCCTGCCTCCCCCCCTCCCCCGCCAGGATTTACTCATCTTTTAAGTTATTCTTGATGGTATGCCTATATCTTTTACCTTTTGGAATATCATATTTCAAGTTTTTTTAATTTAAAAAATTTAGTTTTTACAAAGGGTTGTTTACTTCAAAGATAAAGCAAGAACAAACTTGAAAAAAATTCTCCAAATATATTGAGGGTATAATTCCCCCTATTCCACCTTATCCTCTGAGAAGGAAAAGAAGGTTAGGTTTACAGCATAGCTACATTTGTACATAGGACTGGTCCCACTAAGTACAAATTCAATGCTTCACAGGGGCTATCATTCCCCTACCTTACCTTTACTCCTCATGGCTTACCCACTGAGCTTGGATACAACAACACCAAGTCAGGACTCCTGGACCACAAATTCTTGAGCTCCCAGATTCCATTCCTTACACTTAGAACTGAAAAGGATGAATTTAAAAAAGGCCAAAACTCCAGGCCTATTTCTCAAGGTCACCCAGATTAAAAGGGAAGGAGATAGCACTCAGGCCTTCCCCCTTTAATGTGGGGAAGTATCTCCTGCTGTGAGTAGCATCTATCCCCCTAAGATGCTAAGGCAAGAAAAAGCTCTCCTCTGGTTTTCAGTAGAAACTGCCAGGTTTGCATAATTCTGACTGTAGTTCCTTGGTACTTGAACTCTTTTTTTTCTGGATACTTTAAGTATTTTTTTGTGTGTGATGTAAGATCTCTGGATTTTGGCTGTGGCTTTCTTAGGAATTTTGATTTGGGGGCTTCGGGCAACAAGCAAGAATTCTTTCCACTTTTGTTTCACCCTCTGGTTTTAATAAATCTGGGCGGTCTTTATTTGTGATTTGTTGAATTACAGTATAGAGACTTTTTTAAAAAGATCATGGTTTTCAGGGAGTCTAATGAATCTTAAATCTTCCTGACCTATGAATCTATGTCTTCCTGACCTGATTTTGAGGTAACTTGTTTTTTTTTTTACTATATCAACTTACATTTTCTTCTATCTAAAAATATCTTTTGATTTTTTCTAATATTCCTCTCTGTCTCATGGAGTCATTGATTTATATTTGGTCTGTTCTAATTTTTTATGGTATGAACTTTAATATTGAAGTCATATATCTATTTAGAATGTATTGTGGAATGGGGTGTCAAGGGTGGCCTAAGCCTAATTTCTGCCAGACTGCTTTCCAGTTTTCCAAATTTTTAACAAATAGCTTTTTCCTTGGGTAATGTATGTTTTTCACTTCATCAAACACTGGGCTGAATTCTACTGTTTCTGAGTCTTTCTTTTCTAGTCTATCGTATTGGTCTATTTTTTTAGCCAATATCAGATTGTATCAGTGATTTCATTGATCTTGATGATTAGTATTTAAGGACAATTCCTTTAAGATACAGTTTAAGGTCTGGAAGTGCTATTCCTTCCCCCCCCCATCCTTACTTCTTTTAATCATTTCACTTGATATTCTAGATATTCTGTTCTTCCAAATGAATTTTGATATAAATCAAGTAAAGTGTCCTCTTCGTAATTTGTTTAGTATGGTATTAAAGGTACAAATTAATTTTGGTAGTATTATCATTTTTATTATATTGCCGTGGCCTAGCCATAAGCACAGACTATTCCTCCAGTTATTCAGACTTTTCCTTATTTCTTTATTGTATCCATATACATCTTTTGTCTCCTTTGGGAAGTTGATGCATTTGTAGTTATTTGGAATGGGATCCTACTTTCTATGGTTGTTCATTGTGTTTTGTCATTATACAAAAATGCTTTTGAGTTTTGAGAATTTATTTTGCATCTTGAAATTTTGCTGAAGCTTTAATTGTCTCAATTGATATCTTTGTTGATTCCCTAGGATTTTCTAGTTACAGGCCAAAGAGGACCTTAAGAAGCAGATAAGAGAAGTGGAGGAAAAATAGGGAAGAGAAATGAGAACGATGCAAGAAAATTACTAAATGAGAGTCAACAGCCTGACTGAGGAAAATCACACCTTAAAAAAGAGACTAACTCAAATGGCAAAAGAGGCTCAAAAAGGCAATGAGGAGAAGAATGCCTTAAAAAGCCGAATTTGCCAGATGGAAAAAGAATCTCAAAAGCTCAATGAGGAGAATCATTGCTTCAGAATTAGACTGGAGCAAATGGAAGCTAATGACTTAATGAGAAATCAAGATGCTATTAAACAGATCCAAACAAATGAAAGAATAGAAGGCAATGTGAAATATCTCATGGGAAAAACCACTGACCTGGAAAATAGATCCAGGAAAGATAATTTTAAAATTATTGGACTACCTGAAAGCCATGATCAAAGTAAGAACCTAGAAATCATCCTCCAGGAAGTTCTCAAAGAAACTGCCCTAATGTTGTAGAACCAGAGGGAAAAATAAAGGTTGAAAGAATCCACTGATCACCAACTGAAAAAGATCCCAAAAAGAAAACTCCTAGGAATATTATAGCCAGGTTCTGGAATTCCCACATTAAGGAGAGAATATTACAAGCAGCCAGGAAGAAACAATTTGAATATTGTGGAAACACAATCAAGATAACCCAGGATATGGCAGCTTCTACACTGAGGGATTGAAGGGCTTGGAATATGATATTCCAGAGGTCAAAGGAGCTGGGATTAAAACCAAGAGTCACCTACCCAGCAAAACTGAGTATCATGTTGCAGGGGAAAATATGGTCATTCAGTGGAATAGAGGACTTTCAAGCAGTCTTAATGAAAAAACCAGAGTTGAATAGAAAATTTGACATTCAGATACAAGAAGCAAGAGAAACATGAGAAGGTAAACAGGGAAAAGAAATCATAAGGAACTTATCAAAGTTGAACCATTAACATTCCTACATGGAAGAACAATAATCGTAACTTATGAAACTTTTTTCAGTAGTTGAAGGGAATAGAAATACAAATAGAAATATATATATATATGTCTATATATGAGGGTATATAGGCATATGAATACATATGTGAATGTGTGTATATATGTTTACAGGTATACATAGATAGAGGGCACAGGACAGATTTAACAGGAAGGGATGATGCTTAAAAGGTGAAATTAAGAGGTGAGAGAGGAATATAATGACAAGAGATGGGGAGAGACAGAATGGGGTAAACTATCTCATATAGAAGAGGCAAGGGAAAATGGTTACAATTGAGGGGAAGAATAGAAAGGCAAAAGGGAATGGGTCAACCTTATTCCCATTGAATTTGGCTCGGAGGGGGGGATGAAATACACACTAAATAGGGTATCTCACCCTACAGGAGAGTAGGGGGAAGGGGATGAGATGGGGGATGATGGAAGGGAGGACAGGCTGGGGGGTTGGGAAGTTGGGAGCACGCACTTTTGAAAATGGACGGTATCAAAGAAGAGAATAGAACAAGTGGGAGGTGGGGTAGGAGGGAGGGAAATATAGTCAGTCTTTTACAATATATCTACTATGTTATTGTTTTGCATTAGCCACACAAGTACAACCTATACTGAACTGCATATTTTCCCAGTAAGGGTGGGAGACAAGGGAGGAAGGGAATGAATCTGGAATTCAAAGTTTTAAAATCAAATACTCAAATATATGTATATATATATATACATATACTATTATTAATACTATTTTACATGTAATTGGGAAATAAGATATACAGGCACTGGGGCATAGTGATCCACTGGAAAAGTCCAAAGGGGTATGGGAGAAAATATGGGAGAGAGCAGATTGGAGGAGGGGATATCCTGTGGGACTGCTATTTTGGGACGGTGGGTAGGGGAAAAATGGGGAGAAAATTTGTAACTGAAAATCTGGTGGAAATGAATGATGTAAATCAGAAGTTAATAAAGCATTTGAAAAAAATGATAATAATAAAAAATAAAAAAAGAAAGGGATGGGATCAAAGTAGAAAATAGAACAAGTGGGAGGTGGGATAGGAGGGAGGGAAATATAGTCTGTCTTTTACAATATATCCACTATGGAAATGTTTTGCATAGCTTCACATGGACAACCTATATTGAATGTTTATCTTCCCAGTAAGCGTGGGTGACAAGGGAGGAAGGGAATGAATATGGAATTCAAAGTTTTAAAATCAAATGTTTAATATATATATATATATACATATGTGTGTATACTATTATTAATACTATTTTACATGTAATTGAAACAATAAGATACACAGGCACGCAGACCATGCTCTACTGGAAAAGTCAAAGGGGGTATGGGAGAAGATATGGGAGAGAGCAGATTGGAGGAGGGGATATTCTGTGGGACTGCTATTTTGGGGCGGTGGGTAGGGGAAAAATGGGGAGAAAATTTGTAACTCAAAATCTGGCAGAAATGAATGATATAAATCAGAAGCTAATAAAGAATTTGAAAAATAAAAAAAATAAAAAATAATTGCATGTCTCTTTTATGTAAGATAAGTTACCCCATTCAATCTCCCACCATCCTTCTTCCAGCACAATTTTCTTTCTCATCCCTTTATTTTGGATTTTTTTTTTGGCGTGCTTTATCCCATCATAGTCACTTTATATCCATACCCTCTGTCTACATATACTCATTCTAATTCCTGTTATAATAATAAAGGTATTAAGAGTTATAAATATTATCTTGCCATATGGAAATATAAACAGTTTAACCTTATTGAATTTTGTATGTTTTCTCTTTCTTGTTTCTTTTTAACCTTTTTATGTTTCCCTTGAGTCTTATATTTAGAGGTTAAATGTTTTTATTCAGCTCTGATCTTTTAATTAGAAATGCTTTAAAGTTCTCTATTTCATTAAATTTCCATTTTCCCCCTTGAAAGATTATATTAAATTTTGCTGGGTAGGTGATTCTTGATTGTCATGCTAACTCCTTTGCCTTCCAGTATATCATATTGCAAGCCTTCTAGATCTTGAATGTGAAAACTGTCAACTCCTGTGTAATCCTGACTGTAGTTCCATGATATTTGAAATTTTCCTTTTTGGCTGCTTGCAATACTTTCTCCTTGATCTGTGAGCTCTGGAATTTGGCTATGATGTTCCTAAGAGTTTTCATTTTGGGATCTCTTTCAGGTGGTGATCAGCGGATTCTTTCAATTTCTATTTTGCTCTCTGCTTCTAATAGAGCAGTTTTCTTTGATAATTTCTTGAAAGATGTCCACACCTCTATTTTTAAATCATGGTTTTCACTTAGTCCAGCAATTCTTATATCATCTTTTCTGGATATGTTTTCTAGCCAAGTCAGTTGTTACAATGAGAAATTTCACATTTTCTTCTATTTTCTTTTACTTTTTTTATTTTATCTTGATGTCTCATGGAGTCATTTCCACTTGTTCAATTATAATTTTTAAGGAATTATTTTCTTTTGTGAGATTTTTCTACTTACTTTTCCATTTGGCCAATTCTATTTTTAGGGAGTTGTTTTCCTCAGAAAATATCTTTACCCATGCTATTGACTTTTCCGTATCATAGAATCCTTCTCTTCTTTTAAGATGCAGGTCAAGTTTCACTCTTTTGAATGAAACCTTTCCCAACATCCCCAACTCCTAAACAACCTTGAATTTAGTGAATTTGTATTTATCAACTTTAAATTTATGTTGTGTGCATTTGTATATGTACTTCTTGTCTTTCTCATTAAAAATAAGTTCACTACAAGTAGGGATTGTTTTATTCTTTGTACTTTTATTCCCAAGACCTAGCACAGTGTCTGGCATATAGTAACCTGTTAATACTTGTTGGTTGATTGTATAATACAAGGTTGGTATTTGGCAAGATGTGATTGATGATTGGAAAAAAGGGAGGATTCAAGTTTGGATGTTGTGGAGTTGAATTGGTACTCCAAGGAGCTAAATTAGAGAAGGAAGACAAATGGAGCCAGAGCATGGGGTGATGGTCTGAGAAAGAACTCAAACTTGGAGGGAAAGGAAGTGAATGAAGAACAGGGAAACTCCTAGTGGATCTTACCTCCCTTTTTTATGAGCTCCCAATACCAGTATGCTGGGGTGTCTATTTTCCCTCCACAAGATGATGGCTTATTTTGTTCTTGCTGCAATACAATAATTCCTAGTTTAGCTCTCAGACTCGAGCCAGGCATTTCCATTTCAGCGGCCTCATTGGAATAGAAAAGTTGGTAAACATTGTAGGATTTATTCTACTGAGGCTAACTCTAAGCCACAGGAGGATGCTTTTTACTCCCAATATAATTTTTCGGTGACAGAAATTTTGGATTTGGTTAATGTTATATATTGGTAACCAAGTTGATTGGAATGGCTCATAATGAATGGTATGCAAGACTGAGTATAAAAAAGAAGTCCAAGCAAGATAAATGAGGAAGACTGAATTCTCTACCAGTCCAGCTAGAAATGACCCAGATCAGAGGCAAGACTAAAGACAAGCAAGGTAGGCAGTTGCCTTAAGCATAACACAGGAGAATTGTAGAAGTTTTCATTTTTTGTTTCTCTTAGTATTTTTCTCTTTGTATTTCCAGTGCCTGATATATAGTAGGTGCTTAATAAATGCTTGGTGGTTATCAGACATTGATGGATGATAGAATGAATTACACTTAATATATTTAATACATGCATATACTATGTGTTACAAAAGTCTTAGTGAAGTTTAAATCTTGAAACTGCATTTTTGGGGGGAACTCCATGAAATCTATGCACAGATCTGGACTAAGAACCCTGGGTCTAGAACCTACAAACACTTTGACTTAGCATTCTGAAGAACCTCACCTCTTGCTTCTTTGGTCCTTAGCAGGGCATAAGGAAGTGAGATGGGAATGCAGCTTGTGAACCACAGGTTTACAATGATGGTTCCAAGTATAAAGTAAGGTTCATTATCACACAACTTCTAGTGGAGAAAACACAGAATTAGCCTCATTGTGCACATAAAGGATTCTGCAGAAGAAAGATGGCATTTGGTGCCATTCACTTCCTGGAATTCCATCCTTAGACATCATTAGCAGGGCCTAAAGGTGCAACTGGCAGCTAGGTGGTACAGTGGAAGGAATGCTTGGTCTAGAGTCAGGAAGATGAATCTTCCTGAGTTAAAATCTGGGCTCAGACACTTACTAGTCGTGTGACCATGGACAAGTCACTTAATCCTGCCTCCGTTTCCCAATCTGTAAAATGAGATGGAGAAAGAAATGGCAAATCTCCCCAGTATCTTTGCCATGAAAATCCCAAATAGGATCAGAAAGAGTTAGACAGCTGAATTGACCAAACAACAATAAAGCTGCCTTTATGTTGCAATGTTAGAATGGGCAAGGGTTAACTTTTAGGATAGGGTGATAAACCAGGACCAGGAGAGATAAGGCAAAACTTGGAATGTAATACAGAGGTCAAGAGGAGGAACAGAAGATAATGACCTGCACAAATACATGGAGGTCGGGAAGGGAAGTTAAGATGAAGTAATGCCTAGCAGTCCTGTTCAGCTGGAATGTTGTGTGAATCAAGTGCATGAAACAAGGCTAGAGAAGAAGGCTGGGAAGATAGTGTGTAGGGTTATGGTTGGAAGTTTGTACTTAATCCTAAGGCAACAGGAAGCCATTAAAGGTTTGTGAGCAAGGGAATCATATGGTCAGACCTTAGGAAGATTCCTTTGGAAGTTGGCTAAAAGATGCTTGGGAAAATATGTGTGGAGTCAGGGAGACCAGGTGAGAGGGTACATACTTGGTAGGAGATGAGGGTTTGAATAAAAATGGTGTGAATGGAGAGGAGGGGACATTCAGGAGAGATAATTGTACTTGACAATAGTTGGCAGCTAAGTGGATTTAGAGGGGTTGCAGAGACTGAAGAATCAGGAATTATGCTATGATTTTGAGCTCTGGTGACAGGGAGGATAATAGACAGAAACAGGGAAGTTGGGAGTATGGTTTGTGTTTTGTATTTTTTTTTCTGGTGGGAGGGGGAAGATGAACTTAATTTCAGACATCATAAGTTTAAGATTCTATTAATGTTTTCCAGAAAGATGGAAACGAGGGATTGGAGCTCAGGGGAGCCATCTGGGCTGCACATCTAGATCTGACAGTCATCTGCATAGAACTGATAATTGAAGCTGTGTGAAGGGATGAAAGCATTTTTGTTTGTTGTTTGTTCAGTCTTGTCTGACTCTTTGTGACCCTATTTGGGGTTTTCTTGGCAGAGATACTGGAGTGGTTTGCCATTTCCTTCTCTAGCTCATTTGACAGATGAGGAAACTGAGGCAAACAGGGTTAAATGACTTGCCCAGGGTCACACAGCTAATAAGTGTCTGAGTCCAGATTTCAACTCAGGAAGATGAATCTTCCTGACTCCAGCTGGCACTGTATCCACTGTACCGCCTAGCCACTCCTAATAAAACCATAGGATCATAGATTTAAGAGTTAGAAAGAACCTTAGGGGTTGAATCTAACTTCCTTATTTACTGAGGCAAAGACAATGACTTATCCAGGGTCACACAGCTATCAAGTGTGTGAGGTCACATTTGAACTCAGGTCTTCCTGACTCTAATTGGGTCCTGGTGTTCTACCCACTGTACCACCTAGCTGTCTCATGTACAAGCTACCTTAACTTCATGTCTTGATAAGTCATCCAGCATTCACTGAGGGCCTGCTTTGCTAACTACAGCAGGAGAAGACCAAAGAGTCAGATCATTATTATTAAAGAATCAATCAAGTAACTACTTAGAAGAGCCGGCTACATGACTCAAGTTCTACTGTTAAAACCACAAGTTTTGTCCTGGGAAGGAAGGCTGAATGACCACAGAATTCATCACTTCTGGAGCCACATTCCGCGGGCACACACCACACCATGTGCTCCTTTGATTTAATAAACAAGGAATTTTTCAGGTAACAGCTGATGACAACATTCCACTCTCCTACTGATTTCCTTCTGAATTGAGGGCTTGGAGTTCTGTTAACAATGAAACCACGTGTGATTATGGAAAGAGGTTTTGTTGAAATGTTAGAAATATTTATTAAGTGTTTACAGCGGGGAGAGCACCATGCTCGATGTCGTCAGGGGATATACAAAGTTTAGAGAGGACATAGTCCCTGCCCTCAGGAGGCTTACAGTCTGACAGGGAGATAAGATACAAAAAAGATAATTATAGTTTACAATATTGTATGAACCCACTTAAAAAGTGTAAAATCTGAAGTCTGAGGGGAAAGGTCATTTCCAGTGGTGAGGAGAATTAGAAGGTATCTTAGGGGAGGTAGCATGGAATTTAGTAGGAATTTAACAGGGTAAGAGGGGGAGAATGAAATGAACACACAAAAGAGGTTTACAATTTGAGAAAAGGTATTTAATTTGCATATAGGCACAATCTATACCCCATAAGCCAATAAGCCTTAGTACACAAAGCAAAAACCTTCTGTCAAAATATCAAGTACATATCAGATGTCAGAGGAGACATAACGTAACTGGATATTATTAGTGTGCTTTCCAAGAAACACAGACTTTTTGTCTAAAGAACTACACATTCAAATCTATTGCAAAAGGGACCAGGGAGGGTGGTAGAATGATAAAATGCAAATGGTGCATATGAAAGTTCAATACAATTATTATCTCCTTGAGAGGATCAAATATGACAAATTCCTTCTTTGAGGGTTGATAGTGATATCATACTACATGGTGACATGAAAGGACAAATAACATTCATAAATGATGAATCTGGTTATACTTTTAAAAAAGAAAAAAACCAAGATAATTGGTTTCTTGCTCAGTTCCACTCTGCTTTGGTTACAGGCCTTTGGTGACCTTTAATAAATGAAACTATGACTGATTTTTTTAGCTGAAGAATGTTTGAATTCTTTTTTTATTTCATACCAGCATGGCAAGGTTTAAGCAATATGTTCATATGCTAATACTAACAATCATAGCATAAACTGTTCCTTTAGTAATTTTTCTTCTTATGTGAATCTAGATGGAAAGATAATTTATGACTTTGCTTATTGTTCTTCCCTGTTATGGATATCAACCAAGATTTTTCTCTCTATCCTTTTAAAAACCTATTTCATATGGCAGTAATTTCATATGGTAACATTTCCCATCAAAGCAACTATTGTAAAACTAGTGAGTTGTTTTTCTGTTTAAGCTAAGAGGAAGAATAATTCATGACTTTGCTAATTGTTTTTACCTATTATAGACATCATCCAGCCTTTTTCTGCATGGTTATAACAGATGTCTATTCTTGTAACCCATTTTGATAGTGTTGAGAAAATGATTAGATTACTGAGGTTGGATATATATGTATGTATGCATACACACATATATGACACATACATGTATACATATTGTATGTGCAAATGTATATATAATACACAATACACTTTATAATCATAAAAGAGATTTACTTGGGGATAGTAGACCAACTTATGCTTGACAAAAATCAAATATAATCTTTAGTTTGTAAAGAGAATGTTAAATTTCGATCAATTTAGGAATGAAATCTATTCGAAGTTCATTTTTCATAAAGTAAAAGAAATTACTCCCTAGAATTCCAAAAATTTCTAAAATTCTCCAGCCAAGATTTTATCTGGTATAATCTAGTGACAGCTTTATGTGAAAAGGAGATGTTTGTTCACTAAACAGAATCAAAATTGGAGAATATTTTGTCTATTCAAAATTATTCAAAACATAAGGGTTTAGTTTTCTTTTAATAATAACTTTCAGTTTTACAAAAATTCACCAAATAACAACAGGATGCTTTGTTGGTGACTGAATAAAATTGTCCTCCATCAATTCTAAATACCCATGCTGAGTTAGTTTACGGATATACTAAGAGAAGGTGACACTACTCTACTTCATGCCTTATTATGTCACAGAACACATCTGCTTTAGTAGGAAATGTGACTGTAGAGTGAAACTGAATGTCTTATTTCATATCCAAAGGTATCTCCCAAAAGCCCCAAGATAATTTCATGGAAATTATGGATACTTAGGTGGAAGCATGAGACTAAAGTTTGATTTCTGTCTATGTAGTATATATTTCCCTGATATGGGCATTTGTAGTTTTTGCATTTTTCTTATGTTCTTCTATTTGGAAGTGAAATGACAGTCCATATAATCTGAAGTCAAAAGTGTTCCCCCACCCAGAAGGGACAGGCTACCCAACAACAAAGGAACAAGAAAGGCTTAGCCTACAAAGTTTCAGAAATGCCAAGGAAATATGACAAGGACATAGCAAAATAGTCCTGGTTTGGTCACGTAATGAAGGTATTATAAAGCTTTCTTTACACGTATCCCCTATTTCAGTTGGCTTAAAAATGGAGAAGAAACTCTTCAGGAACTTATCTGACGGCACATTTCCTTCTCAGCCCACTTACAGTACTTTTGTTCAGGTGTGGGGCACATAGCAAGAAGGGCCTTAACCGTATGACACACCCCATTTATTCCCTCACACAATTCTTGCCCATCTTACTAGAAAAGGGACTCCTAATGTGCTGTGTGTGACCTTGAAAAACAATTTCATAAGTGTTTCAATATAATTGTTTTCCTTTGCATTTTATGCATTTAAAAACATGATTCTGAGAGGGATCCATAGGTTCCCACCAGGTTGTCACAGGGATCCGTGACACAAGAAAAGGCTAAGAAACACTGGGCTAGTGGATGTGAGCCAAACATGGAACGGGGGAATGTGGTCAGTGATGGCACCTGCCTGTCCTGTGCAGATTCAGCGGAAGCTACTGTATCCCTTCTACCTGCTTTGGTAGACTGGGAAGAATAGGAAGGAATGCTTAAGAGACTCCTGGTTCCTATTTTTTCTCTAATAATCAGTATTTAAGGTGGTTAGAAAGGGTGTATATAGACATTGATTCATTTGGAACAGAGAAATAAAAAGTGTCCAAATTTGCAATTCAGATGTAGATGTGAAATCAGGAGAAAAATGGGATAGGTGCACAGTCAGTCCTTCCTTCGCTGCTGGAGGCTCTCTGGGACTGCAGGGCAAAACTGACAGCTTACAGCCTATCCTCCCATTCCGTCATTATTTAGCCAGTAACTTGATGATATGCCAGCCTCTCACTTCATATTCTCATATACTCAGTCCTATCATTTTTTTTTGCAAGCAGCAAGAGTAGATGTCTAGCCAAAAAAGGGGCAATCTGTATTTTTCCTTCTCCACTGCAGACTTCATGGTATTGTATGCAGCTGGCAGTTGTGAATTTCACATTCCGTATAATGCACAATTGATAAATGAACTGTACAGTTGCATGTTGTTGTGATCCAAAGAACCCATGCTTCTTATCATGCATCAGGATGCATTAGCCTCTTATTTCATACTATAAAGGACAAGCAATTTTTTTTTTCTTAAAAGAAAAATAGAACATCTCTAAATGACCCTTCTCAGGTATAATGTTATCGTGCTAGTTAATTCAGAACTACTGAAGATGCTTCTGGAAAGGTCTTCAAAGATTTTAAATTGAGTTGCTAGTACTTATTTGATGTTTTGTTATGTAGTTATTTACAGAGATGGCCCTTGAGGTACAGAAAACATGATGATATTCACTGCCATAAAAGGAACATCTTCAATGTTAGCCTTTCCACTGGTCTTAAGAGACTGGGAGTGGAATCTATTGGACAGCTGTTAGCTCTAGCAACATAATTAAAGTGCAAATAAAGAAGAAAAATCAAACCTGAAAGATCAATTCTTCATTGTCAGCATTAATAAGCTTTGTGACTCTTAGAGATAATGTCAGATGCAAAAGGCTAGGGTAACAATATCTTTTTCACTTTCTTTTCCTTTCTTTTGTAATTAAATACAACAGTGTCTCCCTAAGAAAAAGAAGGGAGGTAAACAATAACAGGGCCCCATTTCTTCACAGGCTGATAGTTTTGGGAAAAGCAAGCTTAGTTATAAGTTATAACCTACATCAGTTTCCCTATGGGCAATAGGGATGCCTGGTGGGGCCTGGAACCCTAAATTCCCCTACAGCTGCTATAGGTCAAACCCTGGAAGAAAACTGGAAGTGTTGCATGCCCAGAGGCAATTTCACCTGCCATCATGCAGTAGGACAGGGCTTTAAAAATATTACTCAAAAACCCTTTTCTGGTCAGAGATGCTTATAATCCAGGATTCACTTGCCTTTAAAAACAAACAGCACCCTTACCAGAACAGAATCCCACATAACCAGGGTAGAAATAAAAAAAAAAAAAAACAAGCAAAGTCGATACTGAGCAAAGACAATGTTTTGTAAAGCAAATATTTGCTCTGGAAAGTTTTAACACACCATTCCTGCAGGCTTCATTGTAGGAATTTATTGCCTTTCAGGATTGATTAGCAGCTCCCCCAATGGGGTTATGGGAGGGAAGGAGGAAAGGAAGAGATCTCAGGGTGGCAGTAGTCAAGAGCGGGTATCTGAGCTAACAGTGAAATCAGCCAGCAGCCAGAGTGCCTGATCCTGGAGAAGTCAAGCAGACAACTGGGACTTAGGATGGTCCCTTCTTTTATCTACTTGGGGCCTGGCCACTCTAACAAAGAGAGAGCGGATCCCAGAGAAATGCACTGGGTTTCCACTTGCACTACTGGAAGCAGCTCTCTGGGCCTAAGGACAACTTATCTATAAAGTCAAGTTTATTTCACTTTTGTCCCCCGTGCGCCCCACTCCCACCTTTATCTTCCTATACAGCTGCCCAAAGACTGAAAAGATGAATTCAGAACATTAGATTAAAGATAATTATTGATCCATACATTTGAAACAGTGCACATGCTATGAAAGAGACAGTTCAGGGGCTGGGCAGCTCGCACCCAAGGTGACTATATTTTTCTGTGAAGCTCTTACTGATCTGAAAGTGAATGGAATGAAAGCATATATATCCTAAGGTTGGGTTGGTAGATGTTCCCTGTTAAGTAACATGCCAGAGAAACATCTCTCTCTCTCTGTCTCTCTCTGCTCACATGCTCTAAATGGAACATGGTAGGGCCTCCTTGGTTACCCCCATGAGATTAGAAACCGTCACTCAGTGTGACAAAGGCCTTCTTTCTCTACTCAGGCCTCTCTTTAAGGGGCAAATACCGTTCTAGCTTTGCAAAGTAAGAACTTTGCCAACCTCCTGCCTGAGTCTGAAGCATTGGCCTTGCACCCTAAACAGCTCTGTTCTCCTGACTCGAGACAGAATTTCTGGGAGCCTCAGTTTTTGTCAGAGGAGAATGGAGCTTGAAATCTCATCCCTTCCCCAGCCATCGTGCAGGCATGTCAGGCACAGTTTGGTCTCTTCACGTGGATGTTCTCTGTAGATTCAGGGGCAAAGCTGACTCTTCAAGCAGGAAGTCGAGGTTCAATCTTTAGTGACAGCTCATATAGCGTATCCTCATCTATGATGAGAGTTTTGTCCAGCAAGTACTGAGTGACCTGTAGCGAGGAGGGGAAGCCCAGACTGCATTTACTCAAATACTCAGAAAAACCAAAACTTTCTCTGAAGTCTAGTCCTTTCTGTCAGACTTTACTCACTTTCTGAACTTGCCCTTGGCAGCACCTTAGTCCCCGGCAGGTGCACTCCTCTTCTCTCCCCCACTTTCTTGTTCTCCTTTCTGTGCTGTCTTCCCTCATTAGAATGTAAGCCCCTTGAGGTCTTGTTCGTCTATATTTGAGTGTTTCCCAGTAAAGTCCTTTAATTTGTACCTTATTCCTTTTGGTGAAAAATTGCAAGCTAACTAACTCTATAAATCAGCTGAGAGAAATGATTAATTTCTAATTAAGTCCTAGTAGACTACTCAGGCAGCCTTTGAAGGGCAGGGCTGATAATGGGAGGGAAAACTCAGATCTGTTCAAAAAGGGAAAGGAATTTTAGTTTAGGTAAATTGATGGATTGTGGTCCATTGTGTTTAACTCAGACAGATCTGGGATACTCTCTTTTGTCTAGATTACCCTAGACAGTGTGATATGGGTCTAGATAAGTCTCTTTGACCAAGACTGAGTGATCAGAGTCACATCTCCCAGACCCTCATTAAAATAAACCCACCTGTCATTATAATATTCATTCTCTTAATACTTGTTTACCAGAGTTTATTTCTACCCTCAGGAACACTCACTCTTCCAAGGGCATATAAGCACCGAGTGGGTTCCACAAGGGGTCTTTGGTATTTGAGAGTACCACTGATCCTTTTATTAATTATATACTCACACAATTAATAAAATTATTAATTACCCAGAAACTGTCTCTCAAACTTTTTATACATCACACAGCCAAAGTGTGCTATGAAATATTTCTAAAGTAGTTTTGTTTCTATACAATATAAAAGAGAATGAAAGGATAAATGCTTTGCTGGGGTGGTTGGACTTTGAGGCAAATATATAAAGGTTAAAATGCATGTGCAGGCCATGTATGATGGCATTTCAACTTCAGGTGTTTGAGAATAAATACATCCTTGAGGCAGGCACAAGGTGACTTCTAACATACAGAAGTCTGTAGGATTTGCTTTGAGGAATGCAGCCTTTTTGTTACATCACAGAACATGTCTTGGGATCTGCTACTGTCTTATGGAGAAAGGCACTATGAGGCACATAGGTCAGTCAGCATCTTCTGGAGCTGGGGCCTAGATTTAAGCACCGTCCCTGTGATGAGCATAATCCATACGTCAGTACTGTATTACCTTTGGTTGGTGGTCTATCCTGTAGGAAGTCTGCTGGAATTGGCGTATCTCCCTGATAATGTGTGATATCTAACAAAAAAATAAAAGGCAAGTAAAGGAACTTTGTATCTTTACTCTTTTTACAGATTCTGGCTACTTTTCCAGAGCAGTTATTTCATTTACCAAGACAGTG
This sequence comes from Petaurus breviceps papuanus, assembly GCF_028583685.1. NCBI lineage: Eukaryota > Metazoa > Chordata > Mammalia > Diprotodontia > Petauridae > Petaurus > Petaurus breviceps. Next base: position 31,359,389 of record NW_027185764.1, on the reverse strand, counting down.
GGCTGTGCCCCTTTTGCTGTCTGTACCCCATGTTTTCTCCCTCTTCTTTACTGATCTATACATCTTCAACACCATCGGATGACATGCGTCCCAGGAGGACAGCTGGCACAGATATAAAACCCAAGCTCTAAAAGAGAAAGGAAGCCTGGGGAATAGCAGACTCTGAGGACCATTCTTTATATGTTCTTTGTTTGCATTTCCACATTTCCTCCAAATTGATGTTCTTTTGTCACTAGGGCAACTGCGTTATTTTATATTCTGTCAGTGGTTATTCTGATCAAGGGACTGATTGTGTCTTATTCCCCTAGCACTGAGCAAGGATGGGGGCCTGATCCCATGACCAAAGCTGTGAAGCATCACAGAGGTTTCTTTGGTATTAGCAGAAATTAGAAATTAGCAGAGGTGCCCAGGAACCCTGCACAGATAGGTGGAAATGAGAAGTCAGCAGCCAGTTTGAGTCCATGGAAAGTAACAGGTAGAGAGTTAGACTATACACTAATTATTCAATTGTTCAGCTGTTTAATCATATCTGACTCTTCGTGATTCCATGGACCACAGCATGCTAATGCTGTCCTAGGAGTTTTCTTGGTAAAGACACTGGACTGGTTGGCCATTTCCTTCTCTAGTGGATTAAGGCAAACAGAGGTTAAGTGACTTGCCCAGGGTCACACAGCCAGTATCTGAGGTCAGATCTGAAACTCAGATCTTCCTGATTCCATGCCCAGCAGTGCTCTAGCCACTGGACCACCTAGCTGCTTATATACATATTAGATGTAATCAAAGGCAAGACTGTAAAAAACAGCATCTGGAAAGGCTCAGTGGCATTTCTCTATACTTTATGAGGGGCCCTAGCCATGCCCACTGCACTTACAGATCAATTCACTCCTTGCCATCAACCTTGTCCTTCTTCTTCCCCAGCCCCCTTCCCACTTTACAGTTCCCTTTTATGTGCCGTCTTTCCCATTTCTATGCTAACTCCTTACATTGCTGGAGATTGCTAAGTGGCTTAGTGGGTAGAGGCTTGGAGTCAGGATAAACTTGAATTCAAACCAGCTTCAGATACTTGGTAGCTGTGTGATCTTGGGCAAGTCACTTGACCTGTTTTTCTCAGTTTCCTCATCTATAAAATGGGGATAAATAATAGCATCTGCCTCCCAGGTTGTTGTGAGGGATCAGATGAGACAGATAATAATTGCAAAGCACGTGGCACATAGCAGGTGCTCTGTTAACGTCAGAGGTTTTAGCTCTTTTCTTTGAAGGTAAGAAATGTCTGGTTTGCTGCCTTTTGTATCTCCAGGACTTGACACACAATGCCTGACATATGGTAAGCTCTTAATAAACCCTATCTGTCTGTCTATTTTTCTAACTCAGAATACTGAATACCTAAGAGAATACGGGAAAACAGAGACAGCAAAGGGAAGATGGGAGCTTAAGCAAAGAGTCTTTGAAGTCTGTCTGCCAAATTCGCTAAGCCAGGGTGTGTCTCACACACAGACACACACACACAGAGTACATACAACTAAGCTTCATTGCCATCTACATGGGAAGGCACTCATGTCCAGAGGACAGCAGATACTGGAGTCTTCATTCTCCCTAGATCACTAGCTTGGGCAGCTAGGTGATGCCATAGTGCACAGAGCCCTGCGCCTGGAGTCCAGAAGACTCCTCTTCCTGGCTTTCTCAAATCTGGCTTCAGACACTTACTAGCTGTGTGACCCTGGGCAAGTCATTTCACTCTGTTTGCCCCGGGTTCCTCATCTGTGTAATGGGCTGGAGAAGGAAATGGCAAAGCACTGCAGTATCTTTGCCCAAAAAAACCCAAATGGGGTCACAAAGAGTCAGACACAACTGAAATGAATAAACAACAATACTGTCGCTGTCAAATTCTTTACAACTCCTTCAGCTAAAGGAAGAAGCCTGCAGATGCTCAGGTTTCTACCATCCCAGAATCCAAATGCAAATGGCATTTTTACTATCTCCAACTTTTATGAACTCTATTCAGAACTTCTGAGTGTTAGGAAAAGTGCTTTTTAAAGTACTAAGAAATCACATGTGAATTTCTTTTATTTTTTTGCTTTTTGGAGGGCAGTTGGGGTTAAGTGACTTGCCCAAAGTCACACAGATAGTAAGTGTGTCAAGTGTCTGAGGCTGGATTTGAACTCAGGTCCTCCTGACTCTAGGACCAGTGCTCTCTATTCACTGAGCCACCTAGCTGCCCCTATGAATTTTTTTTTCAAGCCAGTCACTTACCATTCTCATTTTTGAAAAATTGACAAGGCCTTCCTCAGTAAAGTTTGGCGTTCCTTCTTCAATAAACGCCAGATCAGTTAGGTACATTCCAAGATAAGGGACTGCAGGGGGGTTACAATTGCTGGGGGCAGAAGGAAATAGCTCCAGGTTATTTATTATCTATTTATTTATTATAATTTATTATTTATTTATCTAGCACATCCATTTCACTCTAAGGTCAACAGAAAATGGAATTTTCCATGATGATAAATAACCAAAGTTTATAGGCTCCTTTAGGGCTTGCAAAGCACTCCACATACATTCTCATTTGATTCTCCTAACAACTGTAATTTAAGCATTACAGGAATCACGCCCATTTTACACATAAGAGAACTAAAGTGCAGAGAGAACTTGAGTGACTTGTCCAAATAACAGAGGCAGGACTGAAGCTAGGCCTTCCTGGCTGAGCCTACCCCCTCTACTGTGCTACCTTCATTCAAGAAAAATCTCGAAACTTCTATAAAACTAGCTCTAGCCCATACCTTATTACATAAAAATCAATAGCCATGAGGGAATCATCCAGGAAATCAGACCTCTTGTTTGTTTTGTTTTGTTTTTTCCTCTTTCAGCGATCATTTAAGTGGTTTTTAGATGGTGTAGAGACCTACTGCCCCACCTTCCACCAGAATTTACTTTCTTCATGCTTTTTAGAGGACAAACCTGCTTGATCTTCCTGGCTTTCCTTTTATTAATCATTCCTCTTCTTTCAATAGAGAGATTTCATCGCTTGGAAATGAGTTAACTCCCTCTACCAACGCAGGTTGCCACCTTCTCTACAATTTCTAGTCTTAGAAAGTTGCCTCTAGGCCTAAGTGACTTGGCCAGGGTCACACAGATGCAGGACTCAATCCCACGCCTTGCTGGCTGTGAAGTCAGCATTCTATCCACTACACAAATGAGCTGCCTCTCCTTTCTTATCTCTGACATCTTCTCTGCAGTGATCAGATAGGCCTGCCACTAACTGTGACCTTGGCCAAATCTTAGCATTCCCAAGCATCAGTTTTCTCATTTGTTAAAGAGGGTCGGACTTGGTGGCTCTAAGGCATCTTCCAGGCCTATAATCCTGTAACTCTATGATAGCTATGGCCTGTTTTCAGTCCGATGGGGATGAAAGGACGGTACACCAACAGCAGGCGGGATCTCTCCTCTGTTCTGTATCCAGCCCGTCTCTCTCCAGAGCTCCGCTCCCACATCACCAACTGTTAGCTGACATTCGCATGTGGCACCTCAAACTCAGAATATCCACAATTCATTCTCTTTCCCACCAAACCCACTCCTCTTCCTCTATTTCTGCTGAGGCCACTACCATCCCTCTGCTCACCCAGATTTACAAGCTTGGCATCAGCCACACCTATGTGGACAATCAGTTGTCAGATCCTGTTTCTACTTTTATAGCATCTCTCACTCTGACTCCGGCCCTATGACCTCTGATCTTCCTGACTCAAGTCTTTCCATATGCCAGACTAATACACCACACAGCTATCAAAATGATTTTCCTGAATCATAGGTCTGGCCATGTCTTACCCTCACTCAATAAACTCCAATGGCTCCCTATTACCTTTAGGAAAAAAATATACAATCTCTTTTAAAGCCTTTTTTTTTTTTTTACAACTTGGCCCCAAACTATCTTTCCAGTCTTACTATATGTTACTTTAATCTTCTGTCTTGAAGCTTTTGCACTGGCTGCCCTCCCCCAATATTTGGAATGCAATCCCCCCACCTCTTCCTCTTTGAAACCTTTATTTCCTTACAAACTCAACTCACAGGAATCTTTTGGCATTGTCTTTCCTAATACTTCTAGCTGCTGGTGCCCACCCTTCCCCTAATTAATTTATATTTATTTTATTATATTTTGTCTATAGTTATATATGTAAATATTGTCTCCTTCAATAGGATATAAGCTTCTAGAGGGCAGAGACTGCTAAGTTTTTGTCTTTGAATCTCCAGGACATGACACAGTACTTGGCACATAAGTTACTTAGCAAAGTACTTGTCATTGAATGTACAGGTAGGAAAAATGAAAAGAAACCTGGGTTCAGTTCAATGAAATCTTTAAGTCTGTGAACTAAAAACAAATTCCACTGAGCTAGATTGTTTCAGATGAAAGCCACATAAATTTATTTTTAAACAATCATTCTGAAAGTAAAATTAAACCAGCTCTCTCGTTCTTAATATGTGATATGTTACTGCGCTCTGCAGATAATTTTACTGATTAAGAAAACATACTTTTTGAGTGTTTCTCGGAGATTTTTAAATCTTCCTTCTGAAGATACAATCTTCTGAAGTTTGTCCATAAGAGCTTTTGTCTAGAAAGAAAAAAATTAACATCCAATCAATCCTTCTGCGGCAGTTATTTTTAGAGTGTGAGTCACCAAGTGACAGAAAACACAGAAAGTTCATCTATTTCAGAAATAAGTAGGCACGCAACAGTGGTATCATGAGTGACTCAAACAAGACATCACTCACCCTGTATACCAGAATGTATAGAAGGACAGATACCTTAAAGACAGGGGAGGGAGTAGTCAATTGGAATTTGGTTTGTCGATGAGTTGAAATGCTTATAGGAGTTCTAGAGAGAACATGGAATTCGATGCTGTAAAGGGTCTGAGAGGCCATAATGTCATAGATTTAGAGATTAAAGGGACCGAAGGGGTAGTTAGGTGCCACGGTAGATAGAGCACTGGGCCTGGAGTCAGGAGGAACTGAGTTCAAATCCAGCCTCAGACACTTACTAGCTGTGTGATCCTGGGTAAGTCACTTAAACCTGTTTGCCTCAGTTTCCTCATCTGCAAAATGAGCTGAAGAAGGAAACAGAAAATTTCCCCAGTATCTCTGCCAAGAAAACCCCAAATGGGGTTACAAAGAGTCAGATATGACTAAATTGACATAACAACAAAAAGATGACAATGAGTGCATGTCTCACCTTTTACAGACAAGGAAACTGAGACCTGGGGTGAGGTCAAGAGTCTTGTCTAGGGTCACAGAATTATTAAGCATATGAGTTAGAATATGAACTCAGATCTTTCTGACTCAAGTTCAGTAGACTTTTCAAGATGAAAACTATTTGAAGCATGTCTAATCCTGAAAAGTGCCACAGCAAACAAATTCAATTATTTTACTCCTATGGTAGCCTAGGAAATACAGTAATTCTTTGCTCCCTGTAAGCTCCTTAAGAGCAAGACCTATGTGCCTCTCTATTTTTTGCATCCCCAGTACCCACCACATGATAGTTTTTTTTTATATTTGTTGAATACAGACCAAGTTATTTCAGTACTGTAATCACTTATGTTGTTTTCAGTCATGTCTAACTCTGTGACCTCATTTGGGGTTTTCTTGGAAAAGATCCTGGAGTGGTTTGCCATTTCCTTCTCCAGATCATTTTATAGATGAGGAAACTGAGGCAAACAGGGTTAAGTGACTTGCCCAGGGTCACACAGCTAGTGTCTGAGGCCAGATTTGAACTCTTGAAGACGAATCTTCCTGACTCCAGGTCCAGTGCTCTGTGCACTATGGGGCCACCTACCTGCCCTGTGAACACTTATATTCATCAGGAAAAATGTATATTTCTATACATTATCATGGCATCTGACCTAGGACAGGCACTCTTGTCTATATTTTGCAGGGATAACTAGAAGAGAGGTCTCTGAACCAATGTGAACCCATTCCAAAATTTCACCTGCAAATCCTGATAGGCATCTCGCTGGGCCAGGGCCCAGCTTCTGTCAAGGGCGGCTCTGAGGCTGTGTGCCAAACTTGCAAATGAAATACTGCTCATTTTATTTAACGACCGAACTTGCCTGCAGCATCTTCAACATTTAAAGCAATGTATTCCATGATGTTCCTGTGTGCAGTTTCTCTTTATCTCCCTGGGCACCTGCACAGTCATAGCTGGTGGAATTCGATTCTGTCAGATTTTTCCTCCCCGTCACCTGAAGCAGCCGTGGGCCACCTCTGCCTTTTCCTCCAAGGTGCAGCTCAGGTACCATCACCTTTTGCACGACACCTTTCCTGACCCCAGCTTCTAGTGCCTCCCTTTCAAACTGTCTTGAATTTATTCCCTTTAGATTTATTCTATACTTATTTAAGTCCTTGCTGTTTCCTCCATAAGAATGTAAGCTCCAGGCAAATAGGATTGTTTCATTCATTGTATTTCTATTTCCAGCACCTGACTCATAGTAGGTGCTTAATAAATACTTTGTGATTGAGCTTTTATTCAATTCAGAACCAGCAATTTTATGCACTTCCATATCAGCCATAGTTTAAATCAGCTATATGGCAAGTTCCATGAAGGCTAGAACCATATCTTAATAAAAATACATGTGTGTATATATGTAAGCACATAATACATGGGCATATCTACATATATACTATATTATATACATATGTATATTTTATGTGTGTGTATTTGGTTTTTTTTAATTTCCCAATTCCTTTCACATGGAAAGTGTTCATCAAATATTTGTTAAAATGAATCGTGCTATTCAGAACTATGCTCAAAGGGCTATAAAACTATGCATACCCTCTGATCTCGCAACACCACTGCTAATCTATATCCTAAGGAGATTTCTTTTAAAAGGGAGAAGGATCTATTTGTACGAAAATATTTATAGTAGCTCTTTTTTGTGGTAGCTAAGAATTGGAAATTGAGGGGATGTTCATCAATAGAGGAAAGGCTGCACAAGTTGTGGTATATTATTGTAATGGAAGACAATGCTGTAAGAAATGACAAGCAGGATGATTTCAGAAAAACCTGAAAAGACTTACATGAACTGATACACAGAGGAGTGAACAGAACCAGGAGAACATTTTACACAGTAACAGCAATATTACATGATGAAGAATTGTCAATGACTTCGCTATTCTCAGCAATATAATGATCCAAGACAATCCCAAAGGGTTCATAATAGAAAATGCTATCTGTATCCACAGAAAGAACTGGTGGTGTCTGAATACAGACTGAAACATACTATTTTTTACTTTCTTTTTTTTTGTTTGAGTCTTCTGGCACAAAATGACTAATATGGAAATGTTTTACACGATTACATTCGTGTATAGCCTATATTAGATTGCTTACCATCTCAGGGAAGGGGGAGGGAAGGAAGGAAGGGATAGAATTTGGAACTCAAAATTAAAAAACAACAACAAATGTTAAAAATTGTTTTTTTACACATAACTGGGGGAAAAACAAAATATTACTTTAAAAAATAAAATGAACTGCTCTACTGGCAAAGTTTGATGGTATTCTTAAAGACTGAGAAATGCTGGAACAGGAGCTAGAAAAAAGGGATGAAAATTACATTTAAAAAGCAGTAATGAGATTTTGGGATCAGACTAGCAAAATTGAGATAGTTAAAGAGGGAAAAAAAAACTGAGGCCATCTCTATTTACTCAATGACATTTTCCCTCTCTCCCCTTGCAGTGTTTCAATCTCAAATTTAGGAGAAAGTGAGATGTACTGCTGCTGCCTTGGATTCTTCTTACTTCATTGTGCTGGTTAATAAAGACCCAGACTGGGAGAAGTCTAATGAAGATGGTGGAGTAGCTCAGTTCCCCCCACAGCTGCTTTAGAAATGACCTAAGAAGAACACAGGGACACAGATATAAGAGCAACCATAGTAGTTATCTTTCCAGTACAACCTATGCAAGTGACCAGGGCAGAAACAAAGGAAGAGGGGTGGGCCAGGACTGAAGATTCTGGCTAGATCTCTGAATCAGGCCAGCAGTGCAGAATTGACCAAGGCCTCACTCCCTACCCAGCCAGGTCAGTAGTGAAAGGGTTTCCTAGAGGGACCACGGTTACAGATGCAGCCCCCAGAGCTGCTGGCTAGGCAAGCAACTCCAGAATACTGGAAGAATGAGATTTTTTGTTGTTGTTTATTTTTTTTTTGCCTTTTGGAGGGCAATTGGGGTTAAGTGACTTGCCCAAGGTCACACAGCTAGTAAGTGTTAAGTGTCTGCGGCCGGATTTGAACTCAGGTCCTCCTGACTTCAGGGCCAGTGCTCTACTCACTGTGCCACCTAGCCACCCCATTCTATTTTTTTTTAAAGAACTATTATGAGGTCCAGGATGCCCAAGACACAAAACCAAAAGAGAAAAATAACTCCAAAACACCTATAAATCGTCTTAAAGAAAAACAAAGATTATTCATAGGATCAATTAGAATCCCTAGAAGAAATAATTCAAGTGTCCAAAATGAATTTTAAAACTGTATCAATAAAATGAGACAGATTTAGGAAAGAAATGAAAACTGCAGAGGGAATATCTGAAAAGAGAATTAACAGCTTAGCATGAGAGGTACAAAAGCTATCATAAAGAACCCAGATATTATATTTCAAGAAATCACAAGAGAAAATTGCCTAGATAGCTTAGAACCAGAGAGCCCTGGTCACTACCTGAAAGAAAGTCCCACATGAAAAGCCCTATCTATGTCATGGCCAAAATCCAGGGCTTCCACTGGGTCAAAGCAGCTCGAAAAAAAAGTTCAAGTACTAAGGAAACATAATGGTTGGGATCACGCAAAAATAAGTAGCTGCCATTATAAAGGAGCAGAGATGCTCCAAAAGGCAAAAGATGCAGGCTTACAACTGAGAGCCACTTACTCAAAAGTATAATCCACAGAGAGAAAAATTGGCCTCTAATGAACGCAAGAACTTCCAAGCATTCCTACAGGAAAGATCAGAGCTGAGGAGAAAGGAAGAGGGCAAAGGATGGAGGAGGGAAGAAGAGAGAAGGAATGGGAGGAGGGAATTAATCTAATGTAATTGACAAGCATAAGTAGAGATCTATACAGACTGAAAAGTGGTGAGATCTGGGATGTCACTTGAGCCTCATGTTTAACTAATGCAGTGAGGTTAGCAGAACCAGAGAACAATGTGGAATACTCTAACAACATTCTAAAAATAAATAATTTTAAAAGACTCAAGAATTCTGATTGATGGAATGACCGGTCATGATTCTAGAGGACTCATAATGAAACATGGTACCCATCTCCTGAAGTCAAAGAGATGGATGGAGAGATATGAAGACACAAATTTTGGGGCTTGGCCAATTTGAGAATTTGTTTTGCTTAAATATTCATATTTGTTGCAGGGGCTTTCTCACCCTCCCCTCTTCCTTCCCCTGGGGGAGAGAAAAGGGAAAAAGAAAGCAGATGCTGGAAAAAATCCAGAGGAGCAGTAGCAAAGTGAGCTTCTGGGAAGCTACCTGGGCCTAGGGGTTTATAGGAAAATATTCTCATCTGACAACCAACGAAGTTAGGTTTTCTTCCCCAAATATTTCTGCGAATGTTTTGGTTTAAATTATCTTTTTCCTTAAAATTATTGGTTTTGAAATGAACCGAAGAAGGGAGATTAATTAGTGTCAAGAACACAATAATTATCCAAGCGGGCACCTCACGTTGGCAACTGCACTGCTCACTTTATTAAATGATCTCCTAATTAGCAATATTTATCTTGGCACTCAGTTCAGTGGCCTCTGCCTCTTAAGAGAAAATCATCTTTGGAAGATGTCTGCCTCTCATCATTACTTGCCTGTTTAGAGACTTTGGCCCAAGTTTTCTTCAGCCTGTAGATGGCACTTCTATTTAAGGCTGAGGTGATTTCCAGCACTCCGTTGTAGTTGTGCATGCATCGACAGATGTCTGCAACAGCGACCCATTTCTCAATGGAATTGGCCCGGGAGCTGACATCAGCATAATTCATTATCTGGGAGGCCACAAGGTTACTCATCTAACACACAAAGGCAAGAAGAAGTGAGACTTAGAGGGAAGCATTTGGGGAAAAACAAGCTCGTTATTTAATACAGATAATAAAAGGAGGATGATAAATATGTTGATAACGCTACTCTCAATGCAACTTTCTGCAGGAGCTGATGCTCCCAACAAAAATTAACTAATGAAACCTCATGCATCTCTAGAGTGGAAAGATGAACTCTCTGCAGGGCCAGTGAATGGGATATTTTTATTGATCATTTGCAGCATACATAGAGTCCCACTTGACAGAGAATTAGGCTAGGATAAAATAGGCTTAACACCCAAATAGCAACCATCACATATCCACTGTTTAGCATGGTGCCTTGGACAAAGTGACCAGTTAACGTTTGTTGAATTGGAGATTAAACTTAATTTAATTCTTTTGACAATTCAAAAAGGTCTTGAAGTTCTCTAAGGTCATCATTATGAACCTCAATTATCAGAGTAACATATATAAACAAGTACCATTTGAAAGAGATTTCCCAGTTGATAGAAGATTGCAGACTAAGCATGTCACAGAGCAGCCACAAGAGTTGGTATGCTCTTAAAATGCAGTATGAGAAAAAACAAAGCATCCAGAATTTGAGGGGTAAGATCATATCTGGAGTTGTTCATTTATTTTGGTCATATCCAAATAGTCCATGACCCTATTTGGAGTTTTCTTGGAAAATATATTGGAGTGGGTTGCCATTTCTTTCTCCAGCTCATTTCACAAATGAAGAAACTGAGGGTGAGGTGACTTGCCCAGGGTCACACAGCTAGTAAGTGTCTGAGGCCAAATTTGAACTCAGGAAGATGAATCTTCCTGACTCCAGGCCTGGCACTCTATTCATTGCTCCACCCAGCAGCCCAGTCATTGTTGAGCCCTGTCTGATTCTTTCTGATCTCATTTGGGGTTTTCTTGGCAAATAGGTAAAATATGAACCAGAGATAGAAAATTACCCAGACCCCATTCATTAAGAAAAATGATAACAATTGAGGTCATATATTGCCCCTCCGCATTTTGATGAAGAGATATGCATTACCAATTTTTCATTAAAGTAGCAAGAATTTTGAATTCAGCTTAGACCTTCTACTTGGCCACATTTGAGTAGTACCAACATGTTAGACATTTAGTAATGAAACAAAAAGTAATTGCATCTTTCTGTGCTTTTGGAGGATTTTAAAGTTAGCTTTAACATTCTATCATTTTTAGATTAAAAAAAATTAAAGCATTTGTTTTAAAGGACAATGTTTATGCCCTGATGTTCAAATTCCTGGAGCATTTCCAAAAGTCTTTTATTTTTTATGATTACTCACATCATTAAAGTGCTGGCTGGTTTTCATAATGTAGGGTGTTCTTTCATTTTTATCCAATTTCATCCAACCCTGCCCAAGAAATTCTCTGAAAGTTTAAGAAACAAATGAACAACAGCTAAGGTCAATTAGCTTTAAAAAAAAAATGGTAGCTATGAAAATAGTAATGATGACAATACTAGCTCATAGCCTTACAGTTTACAAAGTCCTTTCTTATTATTAATTTTAATAATAGTAAATGATCAACAATTCTAGGCCCTGTCCAGGATTAAGATGCCCCACTTCAGCTTTACTGAACACCTTAGATGATTTCCACTTTAATAATAGCTCACAGCTATAATTATTCAAATTTTGCCATCTCAGGGTCAGTAAGAAAAGAATTTTTTCAGTTTCTCATTTTCTTATATAAATGTTTAGTACCTTTCCTGCCATAGGATCACTACAGAGACATCTCTGACTGCCAGGAAAGACAAAATAATATAAACAAATGAATAGAGAAGTCAAGTAGTATTCCAGAAACCAAAAATATTCCTGTGCAGCTAAACTTTAGATAAGTCAGAGACTCATTTTGAATTCCCAAGACTGGGCACACCGACAAAAAAAAATGCCAATTGCGAGCAGCATTTTTTGTATCTTTTCCTTTTACCTGTAAGAGGGATGTCCCACATTCCCCAGCCCCAATTAATGCAACTGAGAAGATGCTCCATACCTGGATACATTTATTAGGGAAAACAACTCTTTGATTGAGTTTATGAAATACGTCAAAGTGGTAAACTGTTTATGGACTGAATGAAAGTGGATAATGCCACAAAGGAAAGGAATTTCTTGTAGTTAAATGCAGAGGATTAGTTATGTCTTCTGAGGCTTGGATAAAAAGCAAGCCAATTGGTAAACTGGCATTATAATAGCAGGAAAAATCTCTGATAGGGAAGTAGGTGAGCTCTCTCTTCTTGCCCTTTAACCTTTGATGAAAAGCCTTGTGACATTTGAAAAGTTGGGAAAACTGGACTTTCCCATCAGCACTGATCCTTGAAGCAGCAGTGACAGATGGCAGCATCTACACTGGAAACCAACAGATATGCTTGAAGACAAGCTAGACACAGAAGAAAGATAGTCTCAGGACTCTACAGAGAGCAAGATATGCCAAAGGGAAACTTCATGAGGACTCCACAAAGGGAGGAAAGGAGTTCTAATAATCAAGAGGGAATGGGAATAAGCATTTATATGACCCTACTGTATGCCTGCTACTGTGCTAAGCGCTTTTTACAAATATCTTGTCTGATGCTAATGACAACTCTGGGAGGGAGAGACTGTTAAGTTCTACATTTCACAGCTGAGAAAACTGAGGAAAAACAGAGGTTAAGTAACTTTCCCAGGGTAACACAGATAGCAAGTGTCTGAAACCAAATCTGACCTCAAGTCTTCCTGACTCCAGGCCCAGTTCTCTCTCCATTCGCCCTCAAACTGCATCAGGACCTCTGAGCTGCCCCTCCCTCTCCTGTGTTTTCTAAGCTGGAGCCCCTCTTTCCCAGGGGCCTTTTGTATGCAAGAGTGGGCCACAGACTTGGGGAGGGGTGTTTTTACTATAGTATGTCAGTAAATACTCCTTTCTAAAAGATAATTAATTCTGGCTGGCTGGTATTTAGTGAGGGCTCATGAGTAGCAACAGAAGAAAACCTAGCATCCTAAGGGGAGAAATAGTTACCCTTTGGGTACCTGACATGCCAGGAAAAGTAGGCCCAGAGTGGTGCTCCATCTCCATCAGCATCACTGAACTGAAACCACCCAGAGTCTTATTTGCCTGAAGCCAGGGTTCTAGGTTGCTTACTGTTTCTAAGCATAGGAGTTCATTCACACTTTTCTCAGAAGCAACTCTTCAGATACTTACCTCAGAGCCCGGCATAATTAAATTCTATGTAGATACTAGATGACTGAACAGATCTCCTAAAAACCCCCTAACCCAGAGGTGTCAAAGTGCAGCCCACACCAGATTAAAATGTAATTGGGAAGTATTTAACAAGATAAATAAAAATACAGTAATATGTAGATGATATTGCATTTTAAAACTAAGTCAAGATGTGGCCTGCAGGGATCCTTAGGTATGGATCAGTGGCCCCCTTTCGTATCTGAGTGTGACAAGGCTGTTCTAGCCCTTTCTCTGCGCTGCCCTCAGGTCTGTCCGTCTTTAGTTGTTTTACCATGGGGCAAGGCAGGAGCCAGAACTATAGAAATTCTTGCAGTGGTTCAAGGGAATAACTAGAACCTGTGGTGAACTGTGAAATCTAGGGGTATATACAATAACCACATATAAGATGATCCAGGGAAGCAAGGAGAGCCTGGAGAACCTCATGTCCAGCCCCTCAGAACCATAAACAAGCTTGGAATACACTTCAGCGGGGTGGAGTCAACATTTAAGCCTGTTCCTGCAGAGGTTACCCATGCACATCAGCAGTGACCTCTCTAGCAACCAGAGAGAAGCATGCCCGCCCAAAAAGCAACTCTAGAAGTTCTTGGGGAACGGTGATGGGCACTTACTCATAAGGGATGCTCCTGAACACTATGTGATCTAACAGGGTGATCTGCTCAGCAAGTTCCATGGCTGACAGGGTTTCAAAGCATTCTGCTTTAGGACAGTCAGGCTGAAAGAAAACAAGAGAAATCCAATATTAACTGTATGAAGGTTTCTTTAATCTTATTATCAGAACATAGAACTTCAGCCAGAAGGGACTTCAGAGCTCATCGAGTCCAACCAGCCCATTTTATAGGTGCAGAAACTGAGGCTTAAATAAATTAGCCAGGTTTATACAGAAAAGTAATGGAGCAGAATCATGATTTGAACCCAGGTCCTTTGTGTCCAGGGATAGTGCTTCTTCCGAAGGCCCAGACTCTCTTCTTACCTGTTTGGGTCAGTACTGAGGGTACAACATCACATTTTACTTCTACTCCAGTGAAACATTGGCTTTCAGCTTCCATTTCTGAAAAGTGTAGGTTTTAAAGAGCTCCAAATCTTCAAACCTAACACTGATCACTGAACTGAACAACTCTAAGCCAGGGTTAGAGATGGTGACAAGCTCACCTCAGTGTGAGAATCAGTCATACAATAACATCTCATGTTTAGAGAATGTTTGAGGTTTACAACGTGCTTTCTCTTTTTTTGTAATTAAAATTTTTAGATTAAAATACATGCTTGTTAATTGAAAAAATTTAATTAAGAAAAGAGAAAGCACTTTGTAAACCTTAAAACCTCCTTCCTACTCCTCCCAAAGAGAAAGACAAAGAAAGGGGGAAAAAACACCCTCATAACAAATTGAAACAATGCCACTCAACGTAGTGACAGTCTTTCCATGGTCTTTTCAGAGAGCACAGTCGAATGCTAACTTAGTAGCTACTTGGGGAGGTCCAGTTCAGACTTAACCCACAGTGATGGGATACAAATGTTGGGCACACTTACTATTTGGATAATGTCCTCCATTTTGAGGTGATTGTCATCTTGATCATCTTGAGAGAGGGCCCTAAGAAAAAACAAACCAAAATATCCTACATCAAATTGATTTTTAACTATGGCAAGAGTGGCAAGTATTTAAAACACATCTCATTCCTGCCCCTCCCCCAAGGTATGTAAACTTAGGCCCATGAGGTTGGGGAGAACAAAGGGGACTCAACAGAAATTGGCTGTATTGATGTGATGTTGTTCAGTTGTGTTTTTCTCTTTGTGACCCCATGTGGGGTTTTCTGGAAAAGATACTGCAGTGGTTTGCCACATCCTTCTTCAGGTCATTTTACAAACGAAAAAGCATAGGCAAACAGGGTGAAGTGACTTGCCCAGGGTCACACAGCTCGTAAGTGTTTGAGGCCAGATTTGAACGCAGGAAGACGAGTCTTCCTGACTCTAGGCCCAGCACTCTATCCACTGTGTCACCTGGCTACCTGCTATGCTTGCTACTCTCAGTCTAAATGGATGTAGAAATCAAATCAGCCATAAGGAAGTACCCAGCATTTGCTCAGAGAAAGGAAGGACAGAAGTACTCACTCCTCTTTCTTCAGTGGAAGGAGAATACTGTCTGATTTAGAGGGATACATGAGGGATTATTCTATTTTCCAAGTCACCCAAATCAGAACCAGCTGGACCACTTTAAAGCTTTATCCCAAGTTAGATTGTGACCAGGAAGCAAATGGACTTCCACTGTCAACTGAGGCCACAGGTCTAAGGTGCTCCTTCTATATCCAATGTCCAGATAAAGATGAATTAACATATTGCTTACTAGGGAAATTCCTGGATGGCCTTCAAACACAACTACTTAAAGACCAGGTAATCCTCCTGCAAGGCTGTCAAAGAACAGTTCTGAATCAGAGAATGAGAAAACAAGATCTTCTAAAGTAAACATGAGTAAAATTGATGAATTAAGGTGCCCTTACACTGGCAAAGAGCCGCCTTTTAGAAGGAAGACAAAACAGCCTTTCACATAACACGGGTACACAATATTATGAACAAATGTACCCGGATGGCCCTCAAGTTCCCTCCAATCATGGTCCTCTCTCTCCCTCCTCTCATAACCTTATTCTTTAGTCTCCATTTCCTCTCTTTCCACCCATTTCTGAGGGCTCTTCATTCTGGCTTCCTACCCCACTATTTGTCTGAAATGGCACTCTCCAAAGGCACCAATAACGTATTGTTAAATCCAAAGGCTTTTTCTCAGGCCTCATTCTTCTTGACCTCTTTTCAATTGCTCACACTGTTTGTAAACCACTTCTCCAGGATACTGTCTCCCTTCTTGGTTTTTATGATAATGCTTTTTCTTCTGTTCTCTTCCCACAGATATGGCTGATCCTACTCAGGAGTCTGCAGGATTATCACATGTGCCTTGCCCGCTATATGTGGGTATGCTTCAGGTATCTGGGACCCTTTTCTCTTCTCTCTATATACTCTTGGTAACCTTATCAGCTGCCACAAGTTCAACAATGATTAGTTCTCCACAGATGACTCCCAAATCCACACATCCATCCTTTATCTGTCTCCTGAGTCCCAATCCTTTATCTCTGATGTCCTTCTGGGAGACCCCACTTTGATATGTTCTGTGCATCTCAAATTCAACATGTCTGTCCAAAATAGTCAACTACGTTTGTACCCTCAAAGTCGATCATCCTTGACTCTTCACTACTAATCACCACCAACATACCAATCAGTTGCTAATTCTTGTTGACTCCAGTTCCACAAAAGCTCTTGCACCTGTCCCTTCCTCTCCACTCACAAGGACAACACCTAGCTTGGGCCCTTATGGCCTCTCACCTGGATTAACTGTGGCAGCCTCCTAACTACTGTGTTTATCTCTAGCCTCTTTCTACTTCGATGTATTTTCCATACAGCTGCCAAACCACTATCATGGCATCATAGGTCCGCCGGTGGCACTTATTGGAGAAGCTTCGGTGCCTGCATTAAGCCTCTAGGATACAAAACAAACTTCTCTGCTTGGCATTTAAAGCCCATCCCACAATCTGGCTTCAACCTCTTTTTCCAGGCTGATTACACAGTATTCCCCCTCATGCACTCAGTGTTCTAGCCGAACTGGCTGCTGCCCATACGTGATGTTTCCTCTCCAACCTCCAGCTCAGCTTCTTGGCTCAGGAGATCCCCTCCTGCCTGGAATGTTCTTCCTTAACTTCTACCTCCTGGAATCTGTAGCTCAGGAGCTACCTTAAATAACAGGCTTTTATTGATTTCCCCAGTTGCCAGTGGTCTCCTACCCCACAAATTTACTGTGTAGATAGTTTGTATTTACTTACCTGGGTACATATAGTTGCATTCCTGACCCCTCCACCCCCAGTAGAATGTAAGCTCCTTAAAGGCAAAGATTTTTACTTTTGTGAATCCCCAGCATCTAGTACAGCGCCGGAAACAAACTCAGTACACAAACAATCCCAAGCATCTGGGATCTTCTCATTTGTGGGGATATCCTCCTATCCAACCTGGCAAACATGCAGACCATCTTTGCCTGCCAAACCTGTGCAACTCCACTTCATCTCCTCCTGATGGGGATGGGATATGAACCCCTAAAAGAAAAAGACTGTGTCTTTGGGATCTGGACCCCAAAAAGGAAAAGCCCTGGACATTCCCACAAGGCCCAGGTCCCTGTCGTTTGGCCCTTCCTAGTTAATTAATTACCCCTTCATTGTCTGCACCTGGCCCCACCCTAGACCACCACTCCTTAATTTCATCTAGTCTCCTTCTCCTTTCCCATCATCTTCTGTATAAAAGATCCATCTTGCCTCCACTAAAGTGATCAGATTCCTTAACAGTCTGGCCAATGTTCAGATTCAATCTGGCCTGCTTCTTAATCCAAGTGTCACCAATATGGCAGATTCTTAAAATCTCTCCCACCCAGAGCAGTGTTCTAATAAACCTTGTCTTTAGCTGAAAGAAGGGTTGGGTTGAATTCATTCCAGGCAGGACCCGTGTGTCACTATTTAGGGGTCCCAGTACCTCTAAACCTCAACATTCCCATAAATTTGCTTAAGGGATCCACCTATTGTGTTGGGGTTCTAACTTGATTTTGTTTGATATGGACAGGATACCAGTGGAACACACAGGCCATCCAACAGGTGTCCCTCACTTTAGCCACCTGAACAGACAAGACTGAGTATGTCCACAGATCTGTGCTGGAGGGGACATAATTTATTAGATGATCAATATACTAAGTATCTGAAGGAGGACAAAATTCACAAGGTATAGGAGAAATCCTGGACACTTATTAATACCCAAAAAGGTGACCAGGAAAAATATCAATGACCTATATGCTTGCTCTCCCATCTGTACAATATTGCTATGTTTCCTGTATAGAAATCAAGGGACAAGTAGGTGGAGAAACAGATAGAGCACTGGGCCTGGAATCAGGAATTTTCCTAAGACCCTCAGAATCTGAATCATTTTGTCCCTACCTGTATTTCCTCTGAGAATATCAGAATATATCTCATGTCTAGGTCTCCAATGATGTGGGCAAAAGAGTCCCAGGGCCCATGTAAGCATTCAAGCTAACAGTATCTAATTTAATGTAGCCCTTATTTAACCTTATTTAACACAATAAAAGTGTCAAAGAAGACTTATGGAAATTGGATCTTACTCCAGAACCATTCACTAGAGATGGAAGCAGCAAGGTATAGTGGAAGGAGCTGAGTTCAAATCCTTATTCTGTTCTGATTAACTACCTAAGCTTGGGTAAATCATAACTTCTCTGCCTCAGTTTCTGCATCCATAAAATGAAGAAGTTAGGCTATGAGATTTCTAGGTCTAAGCTTTACTATAATTCTGTGGTGATGTTCTTTTTACATTAGGTTGGTCAAGAATTTAAATTTCCATTGCGTGTAGTTCCCCAGTATTCTCTTATCCCAATAGATTTCAAATCTGTTACTGTCCTATAACTTTATTAATCATTTGAATAAACAAAATAACATTTTGAATATCATTGAACTATATTTGAATTTAAATAATCATTTGAACATTCAAACTAATAGCTACCACTTATATGGCACTTTGAGGTGCTATATATTTTTTATATAAATTATATTTATTTTTCATATAAATTTCTTACAAATATCTCATTTTATCTTCATGACACCCCGGGAGGTACCATTGCTATCCACATTTTACATGTAAGGAAATTGAGGCAGAGGTTAAGTGACTTAGCCAGGGTCACACAGCTAATATGTGTCTGAAGCTGGATTTGGACTCTGGACTTCCAGACTTCAATGCTCTTTCTACTGAATCATCTAGCCACCTCAAGTGGTCTTGGTGATTCCACACTGGACCTTGCAAAATTTTGCAGCAATCCTCTTACTGAATCTTAATCTACAGTAGATGTATCTGTAAAATGTCAGTCTGTTTTCTGTGATTTTTATAAGACTAAGTAAGATCTCTCAGATAGACTGAAAGATGTAGAGATTAATATCAAACACTCCTTCTGGTATTTTTAGAAATGCAAAGGTCTTGCAAAGGGATCTCTATTCACTCTCTCGTCCACTGATCTTGCCCAAACATGGATTCACAGTTGCTGAAAAACTAGTGTGATTTGCATTAGAGAATTAATGATCATTATGCAAGTTGGGGCAAGACTGCCATGATTAAGTTATCTTTCACTGTATTGTTATATGGATCCTGACATTCTTTTGATTTTCAGAACTTGACAATAGACTAATCAACCTTGAACATGGAAAAATTCACTAGAAAAATGTTTTAGCTGCATTATCATTAATAAGTAATAGTTTTTGTCTTAGTACCTTGTGATGTTCGATGTCTTCTTCAATTATTAGCATTCCATCCTATTTTCTTTCAGAGCTGAATTTAACTAATATATGGGAGATACTTTGAATTCAATTTGTTTAAATTCATAAATCTTATTTCTTTGCCAGACAACTTGTTCAGGTCAAGGAAACAAGATTTCATTAAGTATTTGCTAAGTAACAGTCATTTGCTAAGCACTGGGAATGAAAAGAAGGGCAAACATGAGGTCTCTTCCCTCAAGGAGTTTACCTTCTAATTCGGGAGACAATATGCATACACGATATGTACAGGGTAGATGAAAGGTCATCCCAGAGGGTCTGCCATTTCCTTCTCCAGTCGATCTCCTTTTGTCAGAACTCTCTGACATGTCCATCTTGAGCAACCCTACACAGCATTGCCCATAGTTTCATTGAGCTAGTCAAGTCTCTCCACCATGATAAGACTGTGAGACTTTGAGGAGTCCACTGGACAGGAGATCAAATTAGTCAATACTTAAATTAATTCAGGATATTCACTGGAAAGTGAAGTACTGAAGCTGAAGCTAAAATACTTTGGCCACATAATGAGAAGACGGGACTCACTGGAAAAGATCCCAATGTTGAGAAACATTGATGGCAAAAGGAGCAGATGGCAGAGGACGAGATGGACTGACTGCATCATGGAAACAACGAACATGAGCTTGGACAGACCTTGAGAGACAGTGGAGGATAGAAGGGCCTGGTGTGCTATGGTCCCCGGGGTCACAAAGAGTCAGACACAACGGAAGGACTGGGTAAGAACAAAATCTCAGAGGGAAGCCGTTAATTGTGAAGGAGTGGGGCTGAGGAAGGATTACAGAAAGGGCTTCTAGAAGAGGATGGGATCTGAGAGGAGACTTAAAACAAACTAGAGAAGCCAGGAGGCTCCTTTTTCCTTCTGAAGAGTGAGGCTCTACACTTTACCTAGTTAAGGAAAAGGCTTACCTATCTATAATCATCTCCTGGCAATGACCAAAACCTATTGTGACACATGGTTTACACTCAGCAGGCATCAGACATCAGGATACACAGCCTCAGGCTCTGAGCCCATTCTAGGGGCTGCCTCTGCTTTGCCGTGCACTCCACCTGTTCTCCCAGACTCAAGACCTTGTCAGCCTGAGCACCAGCGCTAGCCAGACACCACCTGGCCGCTCTTGGCTGCCTTTATCCCTGGCTTGGCACAATGTGCCTCACACAGCAGGCATTTAAGAAATGCCAAATTGAAATGAAGGGCAAAAATCTACTTTGTCTTTAAGCATACAAAATACTTAATAATAAATCCTCCTCGTATATTATAATTTTGGATAAGTATTTCCACTGATGACATCTATTTATATGTTCATTGGTAATATAAAATCTTGCTCTGCCATTCAACTTTATGTGGAAATTTTTCAAAGCCCCTGAGAAAGATCCAAGTATACTTACATGTATGTATGACATCTCCTTTGTAGCAATCCTGGGTCTCAGGCTTCCAAAAGGAAACCGAGGCCTAGACTTCTGACATTATACTATGAGTGATATCTCACAACATGGATACTAGGTATGATTATTAGTTCCCCTGAATCAAGCAAGTGGACACTCTGCCTGCATTACATTTGAAACTCATCTGATACACTAGCCAAGGAGTTCTTAACTTTTTTGAGTCATGGACCCCTTCGGCATTCTAGTAAAGCCTATGGACTCCTCAGAATAATGTTTTTAAACATATAAGATTACACACAGGATTACCAAGGAGACCAGTTATATTTGAAATAGAGGAATCAAAATTTTTTTTAGAACTTCACAGTTTCCAGGTTAAGAACTTCTGATCTAGATGGGAAGATAGGAAATAAACATTTCCTTGTTGTCAAGGCCCCAGGCACTTCCACATGTAGGGAGAAGTATCAAGGAAAATAAACATATTTATATATTAAAATATAATTTATAAATATGTAAATATCATATATTATAAATATAAGTATCAAGGAAAGAACTGTTGTTGACAATGTGACATGGAGGAATCACTTCCCAGCCTTTTGGTTGTCAAAATGCCCAAGACTTCAGGCAGCCCTCAGCAGAGCCCAATACACAATATTTTTGCCAGGGACAACACAGTAGAATATAAACATCAGTTGAAGCAACCCACCCCTCCACAACTGCATGCTCTTCTATAGTTGTCCATCTGGGCTTAAACTGGCCTGAACTCTCCCTGTTTTTATATGCAGCCCTCCTTTAACTGCACCATCCCCTGACTCAATAATGCATTAGATGGTTAAGATGGAGATGTGGTACTTTTTTAAAGGTTAACATAAAAGTGATGGAAATAATCTTAATTCTATTTTTTTTTTGCTTTTTGGAGGGGGGAGAGCAGGGCAATTGTGGTTAAGTGACTTGCCCAAAGTCACATAGCTAGTTTTGTGTTAAGTGTCCGAGGTCGGATTTGAACTCAGGTCCTCCTGACTCCAGGGCCAGTGCTCTATTCACTGTACCACCTAGCCACCCCTAATCTTAATTCTTAAAATGCAATTTAGATGGATCTTCAGCTGGTGTCCCGCTTATATGCAAGATAAATACAACACAAAGGTCAGATCACGGTTTGTATTGTTAATAGATAACTTGTACACAGATAGAATAGACTTCTGTTCCTCAGAACAGGTCTAGAATTTCATAGAACACTTTCCTCAGATGGTGATGATGATGATATCATAAATATCAAAAATCTATATTACTCCAAAACCCATATTAAGTCACTAGGAGATGGTCCCAGAAGACAGGGATGGACAGTCTTAGGACAGAGGACAATCTTAGCCACCAGATGCAGACTGTCCAGAGTAGCAGAGGCAACCACAGCCATGAGTTCAGAAGGGAGAAGATCTGATCTGACTCTAGCACAAAAGCCCAATTTAGAAAGTGAGGTTAGTAAAAAGTGGAGATAGTAAACAGAATAAAATACCCAAAACAACAAAGAAATGCTACGGGTAAAGAGAAGCCCATGAAGTCAAGTGGAAAGAAGAAAATAACTCCACAAGTACAAATGGGGCCTTAAGAAAAGAAGATTTGGGGGCGGCCAGGTGGCGCAGTGAGTAAGAGCATGGGCCCCAGAGTCAGGATAACCTGGGATCGAGTCCGGGCTCTGATACTTAGCACCACACCCAGAAATAACTGGCCGTGTAACCTTGAGCAAGTTACTTAACCCCAATTGCTTTAAAAATAATAATAATAAAAGAAAAGAAAAGAAGATTTGGCCAGAAAGACTCCAAAATTAGAAACTAGAAAAAGTGAGGCAAGTGATAAGTAAAACCAGAGCTCCTGAGGAGGAAAAAACCTGGAAGAGTTAATAGCTTAGAACAGAAGGTAGACAACCTTACCCCAGGAGAGGGGCTTCATGAAAAATAGAATAGAGAATAACAGAATTCAGTGATTTCACAAGACAATAAGAAATATTAGAATTAAATAAAAAGATTGGGAAAAAAAGAAAATGTAAGTAAGTGCTGTGCCTAGCTAAGCATAGTTGCTTACAGACTGAATGACTCAACCTACCCTCTCACCTCGATCCTTTTAAGTCCAAGGAAATAGAAACTAGTGGACGAGTCTAAAGAGTTGAAGCCCAGTAGATGGCAGCAGAAAGTATATAAGGTACCTAGCAAAGACCCTGGAGAAGATGGGTCTAACATTACCAAGGGATGATCATGAGATGACAGCATCACCAAAGGGCATCGGCAGCCTTGCACCAAAGGAGATCAGGATTTCCCTGGCTTTGCATGTGACCTAGCCACATATCTCCCCTTAGCAGAGCCCCACCATACATGTGGCTCAAGTCAAGTGCTCTCTGTATGTGTTCTTTCCTCACTGGCACAAAGTTACACATGGGAGATTGGATTGTACCCCAAGAGTACACGAAGGCTGCCTTTATTGTCTTTTGCTTTATTTGCTTTGCGGTTTGATTATATTTTTCAATATATATTTTTAGCTGATGTGTCCTCTGGCTGACTCTGGTCCCTCTGGGACTCATCTGCTATGGGTCTGATTGCATGATAGTCCACAGGGTGCTGTGATCCCAGAGCAAGTTTTCTACAGTTCTCTATCCCTGGTCCTACACAAAAAGTACTGAGCTATTCAATTCTCAGAACTCTGATCTTCTAACCACTAAAGTCTCATCACAAGTTGACTGGGCTTACAGACGTCATTGAGTCATTTCAGTCCTGTCCAACTCTTTGTGACCCTCTTTGGGGATTGGGGTTTTTTTTAGTAAAGATACTGGAGTGTTTTGCCATTCTCTTTGCTCATTTTACAGGTGAGAAAACTGAGACAAATAGGGTTAAGCGACTTGCCCAGGGTCATTCAGCTAGTAAGCATTCTCTTCCTCTGTGATCTTAGACAAATCACTCAATCTCCCTGCCTCAGTTTCCCCATTTCTAAACCGGGTAGCTGGACTAGGTGGCCTTACCATTGACATCCCTTTCAGCTCTAGAGCTATGATTCTATTTCAGAGTCTACAGAATTTAATTCTGAATAGTCTCTCCCCCAGGCCATATTTGTTGAGCTTTGCTGTATTTTTGCTCAACCAGAGCATTGGCTCCTCTCAGCCTTGCTGTGGGCCCTGGCCCACTCACTCAGGATGAGTGAGTGCATCTGGCCCCACCTATTCCTGCTTTGGATAAAGGAAGAAGCCTGCCCTGGCCCAGATTTTGTAGCAGCATCCTTTACTGTTGCCTTGGACATCTTGTAGTTTGGTATCCTTGGAATTCTTGACCCTGTACATTTACCTGAAGCATATCAATTACCTGATCATTAAGTCTGATTCTACCCTTCAGAACTTTATTGATGATTCTAAGCTAGCATCTGGGCTTATTTTCAACAGGTCCACGTGGTCTTGACCGATGCACTCCTTCCAAGCAACCTGTCTGTATCACATCAGCTCCTTCCAGTGGCCAGGAGTAGATGCATTCTTCCTGATTCACAGAGTCTGAATCCCCTTTGAAGTCATGTCTTAAATGACTGTTTCCTAGCTGAGAGACACCATCAGCTCAAGGCTTATGAGCAGAGTAGAGATCAAACCCTTCTCAGCAGGTTATTCATTCTTCCCACTTCCCCAGGTCCCCAGAGAGGAGAGCTAATCCCAAATCTCCTAAATACATTGGTTATCCTAACTACCTATTAATTATTAAACCTATTTTTACACTTAAAATAAGGGATCATTTCCACCAAATGAGGAAACTGAGAACAAGAAGGGATAAAATGATCTTATAGGTATTAAAAGGCAGAGTTGGGATTTGAACCCAGATCTTCTGATTCCAAACCCAGCACTCTTTCCATCTGACCATCCACGTCCCACACCACTTTTCTACTTTTACCATCATACTGGCATCCTAAGGGGGAATCACTCCTTCACAAATATAATCTTTCAACAAATGAGGACTTCATTTCTTAAATTCTGGAATTATGTCCTGAAAACAATGGATTAATAGGGGCTTTTTGCTGATGTTAATTTTTTCACATCTTAGAGGGATTTGAATGAAAGCAAAGGTGTTCTCTGGACCCCTGCAGAATGTCTATGAGGTCTAACTATGGACTAACCAGTGCCTAGCACTCAGTAGGAGCTTTGTAAATGTTTGATGACTGACTGGTTGTCAAATAAGCAATTAAAGGCAAACTGATAGGCAGACTGAGTTGCTATTGGAAAATAAGGGGCAGAGCTGGTGTTGAGCAAGGGAAGAAGTAGCAAGGCTTAATAAAGGTACAAGGCAGTGACACGTTAGGGGGCAGCGATTTACAGCTTAAGGGAGTCAGAGGTATGGAAAAGAAATTAGGTTCCTCAGAGTAAGGGTCAGCACTACAAAGTTTTCTTGGAGCCAAGCCTAGAGGAAGTCAGGAGAGGTCAGTCATGATTACTCCAACAAGTCTCTAAGCTGCTGCTGCCTTCCAGGCTGCATATCTGATCTGTCAGCTTAGCCCCACCACGCCTGGCCAACGTAACCCAGAGGTAAAAGGCCTCCTTTCATTTCCAGCTGGTTTCTATGGGTCAGAGGGCTGTTCTAAGTAAAGGGTCATAGAAAAGAGTGTGAATTCTTCAGGGACTCTGAGCTTGACCTGTTAGCCTCCCCACCACTGGTACTGCCTGCTGGAGCTAGCTCAGGGACCTTGTTACAGCATGAACATCATCAGGCTGTCCTGTGATTCTGCTGAGAGATTTTCTGGTGACCTTGTAATTCCCTGTCATACATCATCAAGAATCACTTCAGTTCACACTGAACTTGTCTCCCACACTCCCCAGGACTCTGAAATAGTGCAATAACAGCAAATAAAAACGCTGACATACTAACCACAGAGTAGCATCTCTGGTCAGGGCACACGCTTTATGAAGTCTATATACGCTCTCTGCTTATTCATGTTTAAAAGATTTTGAAGCAAAAAACTAGACTGCTTCAAACCCATTGTACACTTGCAAAACTACTCCCCCAGCTTACAAGCTTCATCACCTCTTTCCAAGTCCACTGTAAATGATGCTTATGGTGCTGCCATTATAGGCTTACTGTACTCTTAAAGATTCTTGGGAAGAAAGCTGGTGTACTGCCGAGACAGCCGAGTGGTGCAGTGGATAGAAGAATGGACCTTGAGTCAAGAAGAGGTTCAGTTGTTTTTCAGTCATGTCTGCCTCTTTCTAACCTCATCTAGGGGTTTCTTGGCAAAGATACTAGTATGGTTTGCCATTTCTTTTTCCAGCTCATTTTACAGATGAGGAAACTCGAGGTAAACAGGGTGAAATGACTTGTCCAAGGTCACACAGCTAGTAAGTGTCTGAGGTCAGATTTGAACTTAGGAAGATGAGCCTCCCTGTCTTCAGGCCCGACACTCCATCCATTGTACCACTTAGCTGTCCCCAGGAAGACTGAGTTCAAATCATTTCAGTCAGTTTCTCTATCTATAAAATGGGGATAATAACAGCACTTACCTTGCAGGATTGCTGTAAGGATCAAATGAGATAATATTTGTAAAAGGCATTTAACACAGTGCTGAGAACATAGTAGGCACTATATAAATGGTAGCTATTATTATTAAAACAGGAACCCCCAAAGAAAGGGAAGTTGATATGACAGTATCAGTATTTAATGAGAAAGTACCACTGCAGCCTTGTGTGGTGAATTCTTGTCTTCAGAGTCATTTGGGGCTGTGGTCATCTTCATCCCACTAGTACTAATTGAAATGAGATAATATATGTAAAATGCTTCATACATATTCAAGTACTACATAAATGGTAGCTTTTTTCCTGGTCCTAGAGTTTGTGGCATTTGAGGGGACAGACCTACTTTGGCATAATGTGGTTTATGAGGAAGCATAACAAATAATCAATGAAACAAAATGACTCATCTTGCAATGCCTTTACCTCAGTATATTGGCCGTGGCTTTCCTTTCTTGGGGTAGAAGGTCTGGGTCTCTCAAGACTTCCTCCAGCAAATTGAGTACATTCATCTTCAGTTCATTGTTGAGTTCAAAATCCTACAAAGCAAAAATAAGTTGAGTCTAAGAGTTTAAGATTTGAAATGCTAAGTCCCAAATCATGTGTCACCATTTTCCAGGTTACATTCCTCCATAACCAATGGGCCTTGGTTTATCTAGGTTATGGTTTTAAATACTGTACACATGACAGAAGGGTCAGTAAACTCAGTTGTGGCATTTTCTTTGATTCTGCCATTGGGAACATGATGGATGAAGTAACCAATTCAATTAAACGAATATTAAGTGCCTACTACATTTTAGCTGTCAGAGGCTCCTGAATAAAAGTAAAAGGTATGAAGGCAAATCTGCATTCATGGATTCACTTAACAGGTATCTTCTGGTACTAAGCACTAAGCTAGACACCATAGGGGTGGGGGGAGAAACACAAAGATGAATAAGACACAGTTCCTACATTTGTGGATCCTATTGTCTAGTTGGCTACCCCTATTTGACTGTCCTTTCACAGGAAAAGGATACACAGTTGTGACAGTTTTGATTTTTCCTCCCTGAATATGTTTGATTATATGCTCCTCTTAGCTTAAAGGCGAACTATTTATTATTTAAAATGATATAAAAGTGATTTTCTAGTGTATGTAACTACATATTTATGGATGAAAAAGCCCAAATAACTGAGAGGGAAAAAATAAATTTCAGTGTATTCTTGGCCTTGCAGAAACTGACCTACTTTGCAATTTCTCCATCACTATAAATGTCTTTCATCATTCAATTAATTCCTGTCATTACCATGAGCTCACATATCAGTCTGACCTTGGTTTTTGGGGGGTTACATAATGAGGAGTTTTAAACACTCTACAAATCCATTTCACAATTCAGTATCTGTTTCCTTGGGTACGGAAGGCACAGGGCACAATGAGTACTGAGAGCGGGCATAATAAGCCAGCACTGTCCAATGGGACTCGGCCATTCGTTTCTATTCCTTTTATGCACTAAAGGGGAGGAAAGTGTAGCATTTGTATTGCTATTTTCTCTATTCTGTTTTTCTTTTCAAGGTAGAATGGTTTGAAAGAAGATTAACCTCCGAAGTGCTTACTCAGGGTGTCCTAATAATAACACCTCACAGTCATGTCACATTTTACAGTGTGCAATGCACCTTCCCCATAATATTAACCCGAGGGAGCAGGGAAGTGTTATTCCTATTTTCTGGATGAGGAAAATGGAGCTCAGAGGTCATAGGATAATAAGACTTTAGACTTATAGCTGGCAGGATTTTAGAGGCCATTTAGTCCAACCCTCTTATTTTACAGGTAAGATGGAATTAGAAAAAAGGGAAGTGACTTGGTTAAAGTCACCTGGATGGAATCCAGTTCAAGTGTTGTTCAGCATTCTTTCTGCAGCACCGTGTTGGTCATACAGTTCACAAATGTCAGAGCTAGGGCTCAAACCAGGTCTTCTGACTCCAAAACAGGTTTTCTCTCCTGTTATGTTCCCTCCTCACTATATACCCTATATATTCTACCTCTCTATCAGAGACTCCCACAGTAATTGGGGACCATATTCCTTAATGTTAGCCAGTTGGTGTTAATTTAACACTGAAGTCTTCAAGTAGTTATGTTATATATTTAATAATGTAATTAATCTGGTTATAAGCCATGAAAAGGCAGCTAGCATTGGGATAGGGTATAGTGGAGAGAGCCCTGAACCTGGAGTCAGGAAGACTCATCTCTCTGAGTTCAAATCTGGCCTCAGACACTTCCTTGCTGTGTGACCCTGGGCAAGTCACTTTACCCTATTTGCTTCAGTTTCCTCATCTGTCAAAAGAGCTGGAGAAGGAAATGGCAAACCACTCCAGTACCTCTGCTGAGAAAACCCCAAATAGGGTCACAGAATTGGACATAACTGAAACAACTGAACAATAACAAAAGCCATGAAATGAAGGTATAAGACATCAGGATAGTGACTTTGCCTGTAGCTAATTAATCAGTCAACAAACATTCCTGAGACCCAAGAGAGGAGTCATAAGTAAAGTACAATCAAATACTCTGAGAAAACTTCAAAGAAAAGCATCCTCAAGGGGAAAATGCTTTTTTATTTATATGGGGTTGGGGTAGGTTACCCTAAAAAATCACTCATTAGGACTTTTCAAAACAGCAGTTGTAGTATAATGAGATTCCCATTGAGAACTGTTATTGCTAAGGAATTATAGCTAACATGGCGCACACTGTATTACAAGGATCAGATACAAGGTGTCCCCAAAGTTGTCATGTCATTTTAAGCTTTGATTGGCTAAAACTGCACGAGGACTTTGGGGACATCCTGTATTTGTGATGCAATTATCATTGACTTTCCTAAGAATCCTTGCTATTTCTATTAACTGGACAGTTTTCATTATACAGTCGATAGAATGCCATGCCTAGAATCAAGAAGAAATGAGTTGGAATCCAGTCTCTGACACTTACTAGTTGTATGACCCTAGCTATATCACTTCACCTCTGTTTGCCTTAGTTTCCTCAATTGTAAAATGGGGATGATGACAGCACCTACCTTACAGGATTGTTGTGAGGCTCCAAAGAGACGATATTTGTAAAAAGTGTTTAGCAGAGTGCCTGACCCATAGTAGGCACTATATACAGACTTATTTCCTTTCCCTTCATTTGATTTAATGACACAGGTATGCTGTAATATTTTCTATAATTGCATTGATAATTATTTGATGTATTAATTACCTAGTGATATCTGTTAATTAATTGATAATAATTAATAATCAGATAATTAATACATAATTGTGTAATGATGCAGGTTAGCCTTCTCTTTTTGCCATTGAAGAAACTGAAGGACAGAGAGTCTAAGTAACTTGCCTAAGGTTTCACAGCTAGTTAAAGTGCCAGAGCCAGGAAGAGAATCCAGATTTTTCCTATTCCTAATCTACACTTTTTTCCATTCTTTGCAACAAGAGGCAGAACAGAAACTAAAACTAAGTCAAGAGATTTTATATACTTCTCTTTGCTTACTTCATCCAATCTGATCTTCCTCCACCAGTGACAGCAGCCCCTGCACTACTATCTCATCTCCCATGATTCTGATACCTATATAGCAGTGAATTCTCAGGCCACTGACACAACACACTGAAGGCCTGCCTCCCTCTGTTTCTTTTAATTATTTCGTGGATCTCAGTATAGAACACAGGCTGCTTATTTATTATTCAAGTCATTATAGGATCCTGGATTTGGGGGCAGGATGAACTTTATTAGAGGTCACCTAGTTTAACTCCCTTATTTTACAGACAAGGAAAATGAAGCCCAGAAGGGTTAAAAATGTTGTCCACGGACCTACAGGTTATGGTGGGATCTGAATGTAGGTTCTCTGATCTTGATTACAAGTCCTAGGTTTAGATTCTTGTTTTGAAACTAGCTGTGTGAGGATGAAGTTAAGTTATCTAACTTCTCAAACTCTGTAAAAACAGGGATAGCCTTTGTAGGCAGTCAACTTTAAGGACAATTCCATCCCTCAGTATTACAGTATTAATATTAGCAAAAAATGCCAAAAGTAATGATTTTAGAGAAACCTGGGAAGAAGTGGATGAACTGATGCAGGGTGAAGTGAGTAGAACCAAGAGAACAATTCATATAACATCTACAACACTGTAAAGACAATTTTGAAAGACTTAAGAATCCTGCTCAATGCAATGACCAATAGATTTTAGATATATGATAAAGCATACCATCTATCTCTTGTCAGAGAGATGATACACTCAAAATAGGTAATAAGACATACTTCTTTGGACATGTCAATGTGAGAATTTGTTTTGTTTGCACGTGTATTTGCTACAAGAATTTTGTTTTTCTTTTTCCTTTTCAATTTGGAAGGGAAGAAAGGAAAAGGAAACTTAGGAATAGGGAAGGATCCCTCAGAGAAAGAGAGAGACAGAGACAGACAGAGACAGAGAAGAAAACAGAAGGAAGGCCCCAAAAGAATTACAGATAAAGAGGGCGTGGGCATAAGTTGACTTCGATGTGTTGATAAAAAATCTAATTAAGTGGTGAAAAAGGTCTGTACTGGGAGAAGAAGAAAGGAGAAGGATAAATTACCTCATATGAAAAGGCACAAAAACCAATTACAGTAGAGGGAAAGAAAGGAGGGAGATGAGCTTTATTTGAACCTTACTCTCATCAAATTTGGTTCAAAGAGGGAATAACATAATCAGTCCGGCATAGAACTCTAATTTACGCTATAGGAAGTAGGAGGCGAAAG
Source organism: Petaurus breviceps papuanus (assembly GCF_028583685.1). NCBI lineage: Eukaryota > Metazoa > Chordata > Mammalia > Diprotodontia > Petauridae > Petaurus > Petaurus breviceps. Next base: position 31,328,079 of record NW_027185764.1, on the reverse strand, counting down.
GGGGGAAGAAAGGGCGAAGAAAAGGGAGGGGGTGGATAGAAGGGAGGACAGACTTAGGGAGGCAGTGGTCGAAAGCAAAACTCTAGTGAGGAGGGAAAGGGACGAAGGAGAGAGAAAAGCATTAACGTGAGGAAAATACAACGGAGAGAAAGACATAGTAAAGTAATCATAGCTATGAATGTAAAGGGGCAAAGAACTGGAAATTGGGGGGATGTGCATCAACTAGGGGATGGCTAAACAAGCTGTAGTATATGAATGTAACAGACTACTATTGTGCCATAAGAAATGAGGAGCAGCCAGACGTCAGAAAAACCTGGGAAGACTTATATGAACTGATGCTGAGTGAAATGAGCAGAACCAGGAGAATGTTGTTCACAGTAACAGCCAAACTATGTGATGACTGACCTTGATAGGCTTAGCTCTTTTTAGCAATGCAAGGATCCTAAAGTTGTCTTAGATGGAAAATGTTATCCACATTCAGAGAAAGAACTTTGGAGTATGAACACAGATGGAAGCATACTATTTACTCTCCTTTTGTTTTGCTTTATTTTGTTTCTTCTTTCTTGTGGTTCTTCCCATTCATTCTAATTCTTCTTTACATCATAACTAATGTGAAAATATGTTTAATATGAATGTATAAGTAGAGCCTATATCATATTGCACACTGTATAGATAAGGGGAGAAGAGAGAGTGGGGGAGAAAATTAAAAACTCAAAATCTTATGGAAGTAAATGTTGAAAACTAAAAATAAACTTATATATTAAAAAAGAGTTACAATAAGTAGAATAGCTTTGAAAATTATATGTTGAAGTTATTAAATATTTAAAAAGAAAATAAGCACAACATAACACAAATTCATGGTTTCATGTACAATCCTCTATATTCTATAATGTAGAGAGAAATTTTATTTGGTGTTTATTAAATTCAGAATAAAGAAAAATGGGGGAAAATTCCATACTTTAAATGGAGTAGGAGAGAAAAGGATAATTGTTATTCTGAACCTGAATCTAACTGATCAAGAGGAATGGATGATTGAAATAGAGAGGACAAGAAGACTGGGGGCAAAGTTATGTTGGGGACAAAATAGGATCCAAGAAGGAAAAGACCCCCTGAATGGGATGATATTAATGAACTATTCAAGTCTTATTTTGCCTCTTCTTTTTCTTCCAGAGAGAATGGGACTTTGGAATCAGAAGAGTAGATGAAAAACAGTTATTAATAAGGAGAAACCCCTAAGAAATCAATGGTAAGGCAGTCTCTAGTTGACTTTAATGAGCTCAGATCACCAAGCCTGGACAAATTATATCCTAGGATACTGAGGGAACAATGCAGAAATATTCAACATGCTCCGTTGAAATGCTATAGCAACTACACAATTAAAAAAATCCTCACTTTGTCAGGCAGGAAGAGGGTTGCCTTATCTCAGTAAAAATTGGAATATTAATAATATATGTGCCTAATATTTTGTATTTATCCAGAATTTACAACCTTTTCAGCATTTAAGTGAGCTCTACCCTTCACTCTACCTTGAAGAAGGAAATTGCATCCCATGAGAACTAGTTCTATGGTCAGAAATAGAGATTGTAAAGGGCACACACCTGATGGTCTAGAATTCCAATGTCAAATTCAAGGACCAGCTTTTTGTGAGGTTCATCAGCTAAGAATTCCACAAGGTGGCGCTCCTGAGACAGCTGTATAAAGTTCTATGAATGCTGAAAAGCTTCCTAATCCTCCCTGCTCCTGTCTTCCTTGCTGCAAGACCAGGAATGATTTGGAAGCTTGTTCTCTAACCTCCAGAGCTAGACTAGGAAAAGGAAGTTGTTAAAGTTTGCTTTGTAAAGCTACATAGTAGCTCAAGTAATCACACCTTGCTAGATTCCAGAAAGCCTGAGGTATGTGCGGAAATCATCACTAAAATGTCAGCTATTATTTTTTGCAAAGTCATGAAGAGATAGATGGGTGAGGCACCTTAAGGCTGGGAAAGGAGAAATCCCTAGAAATAAAAGCCTGCCCAGGTTTGAACGCTGGAGAGAGAAAACAGGAAAAATATGGATCCTCTGCTTAGAGCACTGTCTCTGTTCTCTAGGACTCAGGGTTACAGAGATTAGATATATATAATCAAATAATTATAGTCAATCAATAAACATTGCCTACTATGTACCAGGCACTGTGCTAAGCACTAGGGATGCAAGAAGAGGCAAAGAGATAGTTCTTGCCCTCAAGGAGCTTACGTTCGAATGAAGGAGACAATGTGCAAACATATACAGGAAATGTGTGTGTGTGTATGCGCGCGCATCTGTGTATACATACATACAAACATACACACATCAAACTATATACAGAATAAATAAAAAATAATTAACAGAAGGAAGGCTGGAATTAAGAGGATCTGGGAAAGGCTTCCAGTAAAAGATAGGATTTTAGTTGTGACTTAAGGGAGCCAGGAAAGTCAAAGAGGCATAGAGGAAGAGGATAAGGATTCCAAGCCTGGGGAAGAGCCAGAGAAAATACATGGTGCCAAGAGATGGAGTATCTTCTTTGAGGAACAGCCAGAAGGCCAGTTCACTGAAATGAAGTCTATGTGGCTGAATGGAGGGCAGACTGGAGTGAGAAGAGATCTGGGACAGGCAGACCCAATAGTCAATCGTTGCCACAATCTAGCGTGAGGTGATGAGGGCCTGCACTAGGTCAGGGTCAGAGAGGAGAAGGGGGTGTATCTGAGAGACGCTGTAGAAGTGAAAATGACAGGCCTTAGCAAAAGCTAGAATGGGGGGAGAAGGGAGTAGGAGTTGAAGATGACTCCTAGGTTGTGAACCTGAGGGACTAAGAGAACAGTATCACTCTCTATAGCAATAGTGAAGGCAGAAATGAGGAAGAATTTTTTGAGGAAAAGATAAAGATCTCTGAGTTTAAGGTATCTACTGGACATCCTCTTGAAGATGTCTAAAAGGCAGCTGTCAATGTGAGACTGGAGGTCAGCAGAGATTTTGGGTCAGGATGGGGAGATATAAGAACTGTCAACAGTACCATACTTTAAGAAAACTCCACATCCTATAAGGGTTCAAAGGAGGAAGAGGTCACTTCTGGTGGGAGGCTCAGGGAAGGTTTCTTGAACTGGATCTTAACTGTAGACCTTAAAAAATATTTTCATATACATTGTCTTTGTCACATATGACCTGTGAGGCAGGTTGGGTAGTTATCACCATTCCCATTTTACCAGGAATGAAAATGAAAGTCAGAGAGATTAAGTCTAAGGTCAAACAATTAGTAAAGGCAAGAGCCAGGAACAGGAAGGGTGTCACCAAGCTTCTAAATAGGTAAGAATCCACAGAGAATGTTAGGAAAGTAGTTTGAGTTGTTTCTAGTTGAGGCAGGAAAGCAGTTTCGTCAGAGCACAGGATAGGTAAGGGTAAGGGAGTTGTGGAAGATGATTCTGGGCAGGTAGTTTGGAGTCAGATCATCAAGGGTCTTGAATAATGGATAGATTACACTTGTTTAATAGATGAATGATCAGAAGCTATTGAAATTTTCTGATTAAAGGAGTCAGAGCTGTGATTTAAGGAGATTAATTGGTTGATGTGCCTAAAGGATCAGAAAAACTGAAGGAAGGGATTTAAGTTGGAGAGCTACTGTTATATTGTTTAGATGGTGGTAATATGGTATTGAGCAGCTAGGTGACGCAGTGGATACAGTGCAGGACCTGGAGGCAGGAAGACTCATCTTCCTGAGTTCAAATCTGTCCTCAGATACTTGCTAGCTGTGTGACCCTGGGCAAGTCACCCAACCCTGTTTGTCTCAGTTTCCTCATCTGTAAAATGAGCAGAAGCAGGAAATGGCAAACCACTCCAGTATCTTTGCCAAGAAAACTCCAAATGGGGTCATGAAGAGGTAGACAGGTCTCAATAACAACACTCCACCACCACCAGCAGCAACACCAGCACAATATGGGACTGAACTATGCAAAAGAAATGGAAATTCAATTCAATAATTTTTTTGTTAAGCAAGGTTCTATGATATGTGCTCAGGGTACAAAGACAAAAAAGTCCCAAACAAACTACCCTCTAGTACTTACCCTCCAAGAACTTGAAATCTAATGGGAGAGATAACACATGTATGCATACTTAGTGAAAAACAGAATTCAATATCGACAAAGACCCTGATAAGGAAGGAAGACATTGCTTTCAACTGGGTAATGAGGAGGGTTTTAAGGTGGAACCTAACAAAGCCCTCCATTAAAATTTTACTCTGAAAGCTCATCCGGGAATGAAGGGGACTCTGGGTTCTCTAAGACTACACCCATAAATTATAAGTTCTAACAATTCCTATCAAGTTTGGAAAGACATCTGGCCCAGGCCTAACAACTGGATGTGTGTGTATGTATGTATGTGTGTGTATGTATATGTATGTATATATCTGTCATCCAAAGACCAGCACAGTTAATTTTGTGCTGGTGACCATGCGCTAGAGGTAAAGAGAGATTTTGATTTCCTTTAGGGGGGTCAGTACCCATAAATATAAAAATCACAGATTGGATTTGTTCAATCTTTGTGTTTGCCACCACAATGTCTAGCACAGAGCTTGTTATCTAGTAGATATTTATTAAATACTTGCTGATTGATTGAAAGAGCTTTATGTTGTGGCAGATAGGTGGCACAGTGGATAGAGCATTGCCTAGAGTCCGGAGGACCTGTGTCCAAATTTGGCCTCAAACGGTAATGAGCTGTGTGACACTGGGCAAGTCACTTAACCCTGAATAGGAAGGAAGTACAGAAGAAAGGATGGAAGGAAGGAAGGAAGGAAGGAAGGAAGGAAGGAAGGAAGGAAGGAAGGAAGGAAGGAAGGAAGGAAGGAAGGAAGGAGGGAAGGAAAGGCTTTGCACTAAGAATCAAGAAACCTGGGCTGCAGTCCTAGATCTGTCATTTACTCAGGCAAATCATTTCAACATTCTAGATCTCAGTTACTTCATCTGTAAAATAAGAGGGTTAGACTAGATAGAGGCTTCTTCACCTTTTTTGTGCCATGGACTCCTCTGGCAGTGTGGTCAAGCCAATGGAGCCCTTCTCAAAATAATGTTTTAAAAATCATAATTGATCTGTTTCTAATAGATAAAAACTCTGTGAAGTATGACAAATACTGGAATGTTAGAGATTCTAAACTGGATCAACAAGCCAGCCAATTAAGTGGGATTAATAAGGATAAAACATAAAATAGTGAAGTAACAAGCCAGACTTGTCTAGTACTTAGAATTAAGGATTAAGAACTGGCAGGGAGGAATCTTAAATTAAAAATCTTAAAGTCCGATGCCCTTATTTTATTTTACTTATTTATTTTTTAAAGCAATTGGGGTTAAGTAACTTGCTCAAGGTTACACGGCCAGGTATTTCTGGGTGTGGTGCTAAGTATCTGATCCCAGATTTGATCCCCAGGTCATCCCGACACTGGAGCCAGTGCTCTTACTCGCTGAGCCACTTGGCCGCCCCTCCAATGCCCTTATTTTAGAGTTGAAAAAATAAGGTCCTCAGAAATGAAGTGACTTGTCCAGGGTCATCCAGCAAATTAAATATCAGAGGCAGTATTTGGAAACTCAGACCTTCATGACTCCAAGTCCAGCACTCTATTCATTATACCGTGCTGCCTTTCAAATTTAAACTATTTTCTCCTTATTAATTCAACCTTTTTGAAGGCTCATTTTTTTTTAGACAGTAGGGAAATATTTAGTAATTCTCTACTTATGCCCTAGTGAATTTGCAAGTCGTTGGAAAAATCTGACAATAATGAGAATTATGATGACAATTTTCTCATCGTAGCTTAGTATGAGTGAGATTCGACACCACTAAATGCAATCTGGGGCCACCTCTTCTTAAGGGAGACAGAAATGTGTTTCACTGGCTCCAGTATAGCACCAAAGCCAATAGTGATTGTTACCCATAATAAAAGCAGGACTGAGAGCCTGGAAGATAGAGAACACCAATCTGCCTCTTTTGCTTAGCTTTTGTTCTAGATTAAAAATGATTATTGAGAGCTCAGAGAATTTTGGGAGTAAGGTATGCTTTGTAATCTAGCTTCCATATAGCTCTATGTAGTTTCTTTTGTAAAGAAATTAGTTTGGGCGCCAAAGGATTCCTATAAGGGTAGAATGAGAGTAATGAAGAATCGCTAACCCTAAGTCATAAGCAGAGTACAAGGAAAATTGAAGAGAAAGAGAATATGTTGGAGGATTAAAGAAAGCCTCACAGGGGAGATGGTACCTGAATTGAGCCTTAAAGGAAGACAAGGTTACTGAAAAGCAGATGAGGTAGTTTATTCAAGGTATGAGGAACATTTTGTGCCATCTTCCCAAAGTTACGTAATTTCAATGTGACTTTCCAAGGTCATGTAATTCATATATGACTTGGGACTTCAAAGCTCTTTTCACTAAGCTGAATCTTTATTCTTATTTCTTTTAATGACTAGAATATAACCATTTCCACTATAAGAATTACTGACATTTTAAAAAATGGTATCAACATTCAACCCTGTACTTTCCAGTGTGTTCTACCATGCCCACAAAAATGTCTTAAATACATAGTTCATGTTGCAAAAAAAAAAAAAAAAAGCAGAAAAACTGTAGGAGATCTGTCCTGGAAGGCTCTGAAATGTTTGTCAAATCTGAATGTTTTAAACACTAGAAGAAGTTGCCAAAGATTATTTTATAATTTTCAGGAATTCTAAGTGTTGAGCAATCATAAGAAAAGGGAGCCTAAGATGGAGAAATTAGCTTCTCCCCCCTTTTTTTTTTCTTTTTAAGAATGAGTCTCCCTATCTTGTCCAGGCTGCAAGAGCAACAGTCACTCATAGATCGAATCCCACTACTGATCATTGTGGAAGCTTTGACTTGCTTAGTTTCCAATCTACCCTGGTTAGCTCCTCTTTAAGCATTCTGATGAATTATATTGTTTATCATATTATATCACACGATCGTATCGTATTGTATCGTACAAGTGTCAGAGTACATACAGAGTAAGTATGGGCACCAGATCACCTTTAGTAGTCCTGCAGCTCAGAACTCTGGAGCTCAAATGATTCACCAGCCTCAGTCATCCCACTAGTGGGGATGACAAGTCTGTACCACCATGAGCAAAAAGGAATTTACATAGCAAAAGACAGTAAAGTGACTTCCACTGTCTAGACACCTTTTTTTAGAAATCTTATAATCTATAAGCATTTAGTACATAGCAAGCATTTGATAACTAGTTGTTGAAAGAATTATTTCTTTAACTAAACTCACTAGGAGATGAAGACAACTTTAGATGGGGCAAATCATAGGTAATATGCATCGTGATTCCACTTAAACTAGGTAAGTGGGGCTTGGGGTTAATTTGAAAGAGGCAAGGGAGATAGCTAGGCATATGAGGAGTGGGAGGCTATTAGGAGAAGGCATGGGGAGTAGGACGTGGGAAATGTTAGAATAAAAATAACTGTGAAGAAGCTAATGGTAACAGTGACTCCCACTCTGCTAATATGGGGGGAGAGTAGAAAAAAATCTATATTGAAAATATTTTCCAGTCCCTGAAAAAAGATACACATTTTTATGATTGGCCTCTAGTTCAGAAGGACTGCCTAGATCAGCATTTTGGAAGACTGCACCTCAACCTACAAAACCAGCATTTCCTAAGCTCTCATATTCAGACAACAAAAGAGACTTATTCCACTAAAAAATCATTTCTCATAAAAAGGAGACTTTTTCCAGACATCGATTTTTGGCTTCCCACTGCGTGGCTAATTAACACAGGCTGGGATCTTTGAGGACAATGTATGGTGGAAGACTGGGGGAAAAAAATCAAAAGTTTAGCAATTTCTGCTTTTAAGACTGTCTTTTATTTTACTGACATCCTTGGTCAAGTGACTCCCACGAGTTTTACCTAAATGATTTTTTGCTCCCATTCTGATACTGGCCTGAGGAAAAGTACCAAAACTTGGTCCATAAATAAAGGTCCCCACATGATTCATGGTTGACAGAGTTGGTAAGATGCATTTGATTCCTTTCCCCAAGGAAAAGGCTGTGTATCTATCTATCTATCTATCTATCTATCTATCTATCTATCTATCTATCTATCTATCTATCTATC
>NW_027185764.1:31258919-31319571 GCF_028583685.1 Petaurus breviceps papuanus | reverse complement strand
TTCTTGAGTTGGTAGGTCACTACTATTGCACTAGCTATTTTCTTTGAATGATACTGGGGAGAAGACAACAATTTGAAATTATGGAACACCTTTAAAGTTGAGAATGAAACCTTCTTCGTGACCCTGAGGGAGAGGGAGTACAAAGAATAGCCTCGTCGATAGATGGGGTGGGATGGGGAGAGATGAAGATCCATGTGTTAATGATGTAAGTGTCGGGGGGTGAAAGGTAAACCAGCCTCATTGCTGGCTTCCCTGTCCTGTCCTCACCTTGTAACGGATCATCTGTTCACACCTCTCTGGTTCCAGCATGACCTCCTATAGTGCTCCATAGAGCTAAAGGAACCAAAGGATCTCATTACTTAATACCTATGTGACCAGAGAAAAGTCGATTAACCACCCTGCACCTCAACTCTCAAGTGTACATTGAGGGAGATAGACTAGAAGATCACTAAGGCTCCTTGCAACTTTTATATAAGATCTCGTGATTCTGGGATGCCTCCCACACCCTCGGGGAAACCCATCTTGCCAGTGAGGGACAGGAGAACAGCTGTGAAGAAGGATGGGAGCAAAGAATGATGGTGACATTGGGTCTGGAAGGCACTGTCAGTCTCTCCGAAGCTAAAAACAACTTCCCCTCAGGCCCCCACACCAACAGCAGCAACAGACAAAAAAACAAATGAACAAAAAACAAAAGACAAAATCTAGACATGTCGGTCGCTGTAACGGTCATGAGTACAAAGTCCTCCATGGTGTTCTCTACCCTAAAAAAAGGTGTGAAATGACAAGGTGTGATGGCAGAACACTTTTTTAAAAATTTATTTTTAGTTTTCAGCATTCATTTCCACTTTTAATGTTTAGAGCAGAACTTCCCTGGTGGCCCTGAACGACAGGAAGTGCAAATACTTTCCTTATCAAACAGACAGGTAAGTGCATCTTAAAGAGGTTTACCTACTCATGTATGGTCATTACAACTATTAAATATCCAAACCAGGAGTTGAACCTCATTCTCTTAACCCAAAGACCAATGTTATTTCCATGGTACCATTCAGCCCCTCAACCAACTAAACTCAGATGCCAGATGGTATATGGAGTTACCCACAGAGATCTCTGAGAATTGTCAGAGGGAGAGAGGCCTATTGGCTTTAAGAATAAGGAAAATAAATTAGGAGAGACAAGATTCCCTATGGCTCTTACAACTGATAGCTTCTTCAAAGTCACATAGCTTCTGTTTACCTCAGTTTCCTCCTATGTAAAATGGGGATAATGATAGCACCTATCTCCAGAGTTGTTGTGAGGATAAATAAGATAACTAATTGTAAAGGGCTTAGCACATTGCCTGGCACAGAGTAAACATTAGCTATTATTATTATTAAAGAGACAAAAAATACTCTTTTCTGATCCAAAGTAGAGAACTTCTGAATATTTTCTCTCTCAACACTGATTCACTTCTATTCAGGCACAGCCTTAATTAAATAAGTCCCCCCACTTTTTTTTTTAAAGGAGACACTGCATAAACTTAAGTAGGACGTGGGATAACCACAGAAGATTCAGAGGATAGGAACAAAGCATTTACATTTTGGGAAACATGTTTGTGGAAAATGTTAAAGGAAATGAAACCTTGTTTTTATAGTAGAGATGAGTAGCTTAAACAATGACAGCAATCTTAACAAAGGCATCCGGTGGGGCAATGGATGGAGCTCTGGGCCAAGAAGTCAGGAAGTCATGTGTGCAAACGCTGTCACCCTAGTGAGTGACTAAACCTATCCCTGCCTCAATGACCTCAGGTGTAAACTGGGGATAATACCTCGAAGGACTGTTGTGAAGATCAAATAAGATATTTATAAAGCTGCCTAGCACAGTAATCGGCACATAGTAGGTGCTTAATACATACATGCTTCCTCTTAAGGCAGTCATTCTGATTTAGATAATAACCCCTCACGCTCACATAGTATTTTATATGTTCTGAAGTAACTTTTCACTGGATTCTCATGACAACCTTGTGGACATTACCATCTCTGTTTCACATATAAGAAAACTGAGACCCAGAACAGCTTCGTCCAGAGCAAAGTTACATAATGAGTTATTAGAAAGACAGCACTAGGAACTAGGCTTCCCCACTGCTGGTACAAAGCTCATTTCACTATACTGTATCTTAGTCCCTGCAGAAGCAAGCATTTTATGATTAATTATAATGAAACTTGCTGCCCAAGTGTAATGATAATGGGAATTTGAAGATCTTCCCTGTCCCCTAATAGGATTAATGTAATCACATGGAGCCTGTGGCAGGAGGAGTTTGCTGAAGGGTGGAGCAGAGCCTACAGGAAGCTGGGAGTCAGAAGAGGACACACCCAGGGAGACTGTTGGTTTGTGGGAAGGGTAAAGGATAGTGTGGCTTCATGCTATGCTATGGTGTATTATATTCTTTCTTACTATGAGGGATTTGACTTTCTGGTGTTGGGATTTGGTTTTCTGGTGTTTGAATAAATGTTTTTGCTTCTGTCCTCTATATGGAAAGTCTATTATATTTTGCAATTGAGAACTATGCCGACATATTTACAGTCACTGTCAGCACTGTGAATATTGTGTTGGTGCTACACCAAGACAATATAGTTCTAAAGGGCAGCATGCATCAATATCTTATGTCAATAATATAACAAAACAGATCAAGGAAACAGTTTTGAAAATAATTACTGTGTCCTTGTGTCCAAGGACTACAAGAAATCTCAATGTACCAAAAAAGATCTCAGGCTATAGAGCCAAATGAATGAAATATATCCTGCATCATTTCTATCTCCCTTTGATTTGCTCTGAGGATTTGCAAGAAAACAAGGCTTATCTGTTCCTTGTGGATGTTTATACTCCCTTAGGTTAACAATGACATAAGGAGGCATGGGAGACTTGGGGGGGGGGGGGAGAAGGAGTCAATGAGATTTTTGGCTCATCTATCTAATGGTTCTGTAAAGTCATTTACAAAGCTAAAGTATTTAATGACTAATTTGCTATTGGGGTAGGGAGAGATAAGAATCTCTTTTAAGTATCATAGCAGCTGGACCACCTCCCTTACCTCCTCCACTGCCCCCCAATCCTTACCTCCTCCCTGTTTTCTTGATTAGGGCAATGTGACCTGAGAGTGCAGGGAATCAAGAGAGGCAGGGCCTCCTGTATGCACTACCTGGCATCCACAGCAATGGGCACTAGCCTACTGATACCTCTGCCAGTTGCACAGATGGAATTTCAGAGGGTGACCCAGAGGTCCTAAAACAAAGGCTACTGTGATAAATGTAATCCTTCTCCACATCAAATGGTTACCAAATATAACAGGAAGAACTTTTAAAAATTAAAATATAAAACAATATAAAAATGCATTTGAATTAAAGTCTTTCTTCTTTGTAAAGGTCCTGAAATAGAACTTGAGAGAAAATATTAGGTAGTATCATAATAACATAGCACTCCATTGAGTAAGGGGTAGGTTTTCCAAGAATTTGCTTGAAAGTTAGTTCTTTAGAACCTGAGGATAATTCTATGCATGGTGGTAAGGTTGTCAGACAGGTCCATAAAAGCCTATTTAACTTCTGATGTGGCTGAACTCTTCAACAAATGGTGGTATAGAATCTAAGTGCAGTTGTTTAACATGAAAATTCATTCCACTTCCAACCCAGGATACCAGGAACATTAGGGAAGGTGGGACCAAGAGTAAGCCAGTGCAATATAATAAGGCTAAACAGATGCTTTCCTTTGAAATTTGGATGTTGCACCCTTAATATATGGTGTGTGTGCCAACAAAGTGCCTGGTACGCTGGGAGTGCTTAATAAATACAGTTCGCTGCTGCTGATCAACCACTGTAGATAAGGGACCCATCTAGCAAGTGTATCAAGTAGGATCTGAACTCAGGTCTTTTGGATTCCAAGTCCAGCATTCTACCCACTATTCCATCTAACATTCACTCTTCTTATGAGTTAGGTGGAAAATAGTATTCATTGATCATAAAAGTAAATTATGAAAAAATACAGGCATACCTCTGAGATGTAGGTTTGGTACTAGATCATTGCAATAAAGCGAATATTTCAATAAAGGGAGTCAGTTGAATTTTTTGGTTTCCCAGTACATATAAAAATTGTGCTTACATCATACTGTAGTCTATTAATTGTACAATTGTATTATGTCTAAAAAACAATCTACATGCTTCAATTTTAAAATATTTATTGCTAAAAATGCTGGAACTGTCATCTGAGCCTTCGGGGGTCATAATCTTTTTGCTGGTGGAGGGTCTTGTCTTGATGTTGATGGCTGCTGACTGATCATGGTGGTGGTTGCTGAAGGTTAGGGAGGTTGTGGCAACTTCTTAAAATAAGCCAACAAGGAAGTTTACCATATCAATAGACTCTTCCTTTCCCTTGAACACTTATAGGCCATCGTAGGGTTATTTGCTGGCCTAATTTCAATATTGATGTGTCTCAAGGAAAAAGGAGGTCAGAAGAGAGGGAGAAAGATGGAGGAACACCCATTTGGTGGAGCAGTCAGAATACATACAACGTTTATTTAGTTGCCATCTTACATGGGAGTGGTTCATGGCACCCCCCAAAATTACAATAGTAACATCAAAGATCACTGATCACTGTAACAGATACAGTAGTAATGAAAAAGTTTGAAATATTGTGAGAATTACCAAAATGTGACACAGAGACAGAAAGCGAGTTCATGCTATTGGAGAAATGGTGCCAATAGCCTCGATCGATGCACAGCTTCCACAAACCTTCATTTGTTAAAAAAAGGAATATCTGTGAAGCACAATAAGATGAGATATGTCTGTACATGTAGCTGAACTTGAGAGCTCTATATCAGTACAAAATGACTGTTAAGCACACATAATGTTAATATCCTAACTGAATGAGATAAAGCAATCCTGCTACTGCTTGACAGAACCATGGCTTTTTAATGAATCACTGCCATTTTGAACAGCACATCCTGAACAACAAATTCTACATGTTATGTGTTTAGAAAAAAAGTCTACATGTTAAGGGGAAAAATCACCAGACGTGGTATGACTAGAAATAAAGATGAGTCAATTATTCTGCCAAAGTGAGGGACAACTCACATGGGCCCAACATTCACACAATTGTAGAATCTCAAGACTTGGAAAGGAACCCCAGAAGCCACATAGTTGAACCCATAACTGATCAAGAATCCTCTCTACAACACCCCACTCTACATGGTTATTCAGCATTTAATAATAATAGTAATAATAATAATAATAATGGGCAGCTAGGTGGTGCAGTGAATAGAGTACCAGCCCTGGAGTTCAAATCCAGACATTTGACACACTAGCTGTGTGACCTTGGGCAAGTCACTTAACCCCAATTGCCCTGCCTTCCCCCTCCAAATAATAATAATAATAATAATGATAATAATAATAGCACTTACTATGTCCCAGACACCATGCAAAGCACTTTACAAATATTATCTCAATAGACCCTCACAACAAGTCAAATTTGACCTCAGGTCCTAAGACCTTAATCCCATTTTACAGCTAAGACAAACAGAATGTAAGAGACTTGCCCAAGGTCTCACAACTAGCAAGTGTCTGAGGCTAGATCTGAACTCAGGTCTTCTAGAATCCAGACTCAGTGCTCTGTCCTCTGTGCCACCTATCTGTCATTTGCTCCAAGACTCTCAGTGAGGCAAGATCTACCATCTACAGAGATAGCTCCAATTGTTAGAAAGGTTTTCCTTACCATAAACTTAAATCTGCCTTTTATGTGTGCCCATTGCTCCTGGTTCTGTCTTCTTGGGTCAAACAGAATGAGCCTACACCCTCTTTCACCTGATTGCCCTTCAGACACTTGAAAGACAGACATATCCTAAATCTGCCAATGACTAGAGTTAGGAGGGACCCCTTTTAAGTCCCTTCACCTCCCTGAGGCTCTGTGAAAACTAAGCATTTATAAAATGAGGAAATACGGTTTTGTGGAAATAGAACTAGATTTGCAATTGGAGAAATTCAGTGCAAATATCAGCTCTTCCTCTTATTAGCCACACAACCATGCAAGTCTGTTCCCTGTCCACTGACCCACCTCTGAGATGGCTCAGATATTTTGTCCCAAGTCAAGATAACACTGGGAGAGGTTCCAAAGATGCAGGCAAAGCACTGAACAGCTGAAGGGCCAGAACCAGGGCAGGGTTAAGCCTGTGCTCCTGCACAGCCTCTCCCCCTACAAGCCACTAATGGCAACTGTGGAGAGGCAGTGGCGGAGCCTTTCAGCCACAGGTATCCCACATGTGGTTTCAACCACATGGCCCAATGGAATGAGAGAAACCCTTTATCCTGTGAGAGACAGAAGGGACAAGTTCATGGTCCCGGAGGTGGAAGGACAGCGAGGGACTGATCTTAGGTATGTATAGAAGGTTCAGTTTGTGGCTTGTGTTACCACGGTTAGCCTTTGAAGGGTCCTTGGAGGGAAGATGGGATTTGCCAGAGAAAAAAATTTACTTTTTATGGGCCTTGGTCACTTAATAAGCATCTATTAGGAGCCTATATGTGCCAGGTACGGTGCTAAGCACAAAAAAGAAGCAAAAGATAGTGCTTGCTCTCCAGGAGCTTACAACCTAATATAGGAAACAACATGCAAAAAAACTATGTACAAACAAGCTGTATATAGGACAAACAGGAAATAATCAACATAAATGGACAGCTAGGTGGCATAGCAGATAGAGATGGGTCTGAAGTCAGGAATACTCATCTTCCTGAGTTCAAATGTGGCCACAGACGCTTATTAGCTATGTTACCCTGGGCAAGTTACTAAACTCTGTTTGCCTCAGTTTCCTCATCTGTAAAATGAGAAAGATATGGCAAACTACTCTAGTATCTTTGCCAAGAAAACCCCAAATGGGGTCACAAAGAGTCAGACACAAAAAAGACTGAACAACAGTCAACATACAGAAGGTCACTAGAATTAAAAGGAATTGGGAAAGGCTTCCTGTAGAAGGTGGGATTTTAACTGGGATTTGAGGGAAATCAGGGAAGCCAAGAGTCAGAGATGAGAATCATTTATGTTGTGAATCCTTTGTGTTGTCTGTATTTTCTGTGGGATGAAATAAAGCCTTGTATAGGATATTTTGACCAGGGTGCTTACAGAGGATCTGGCTCTCATTTAGCCACATCTGTGGAGACAGCAGGGACTATATCATGAGACTCTGAGTGAAAATTCTATGTTGGCAAATGAGCCAACTTGGCAAGGTCCCCAGCGGAAACCTGGTGGGAGCAAAATAAACCAAGAAGATATGATTTAAGAGATGACCCAGGACCTAGCTCATTCTGTAGAAACCCAAGGCTTGGGGTTTTTAGCCAAGGGTTTCACAGTTTTGCTCTTAAAATATTCCAGCAGGGATTCAGAATATACTTCAAAGTAGTGGGGAAAGGGGAATCCTTGTGGCAAAGGCAGGGAGATGAGTACCTGGCCAGGGCAGCATTCATATATGAGGGGTAATCGCAGCTCAGTCATCTTCCAGTACTGGGAAAGTTCAAGAGAATGAATGCTAAAACCTGGAGTGGGGTTAGGGATTGAAATGAAAAATTATCTTGTAGTAAACTAATAAGTACTTGGTAAAGCTGAATTGTGGAAACGGATCTGAGAACAATGCTTGGTACAGAGTTGCAGCTGAGAATATCTGGGAACAAATATGTTGTGACAGGAGCTTGTTGTTCCATTCCGCTGGCCCTAACACAAAGTATGCATGGCATGGTAGACCAGTTCAGAACTGAATGGAGTAACCTAACACTGCACAGCTGATCAACGCGAAAATATTTGACAAAGCAACGTCAAACAAGAGACCTAATTCTCCCCTCAAAAATCATCAGTGACATGTATGAAATGCAAAGCCTTAAGTCAAAGAAAATATTATCACTGACATTTTGCCTGTACCAGTGAGGAAATTCTGATCTCCAAACTCTCTATCACTACATTCAGACTGATAATGCTTCAACGTTGACCAGACCGTCTTAAATCTTAAATAGACACCATGGGATAGCTGTTGAGTGAAACACAACTCTGCATTTCCTCTTTTTTTGAAGAATAAAATGTCAATATCAATGTTGCTAAGAAGTTTATAATACAAATCTAGGCTAATATTCATAATTCTGAAAAAAATTTAAAGTATAAGAATCAAATAGCTAGCTAGAATCTACTTTTAAATTTCTGTCTTCATCAACATTATCTGAATATCTGGACTTTTGAAGCATTTATTTATTTATTTAAAAGTAGAATCTGAAGGGGGGCAGCTAGGTGGCGCAGTGAATAGAGCACCAGCCCTGGAGTCAGGAGAACCTGAGTTCAAATCCCAGCCTCAGACACTTAACACTTACTAGCCATGTGACCTTGGGCAAGTCACTTAACCCCAATTGCCCCTCCAAAAAGAAAAAAAAAGTGGAATCTGAAGTTTGTTTTCCAAAAATAGGCAAAAATGACAATGACCACAATGTATACTTCTGAAGCCCATATATAGAGTGTCTCAAAAAGTTTTAGTGCAGTTTTAAGTTCATAAGACTTAAAATCGCACTAAGAGTTTTGGGGACACCTTATTTTTTTTTAAATTTTGAGATGGATTTTGATGTTGAACATTGGTCATAATAACATCTTTAAATAATAGTATACCAATATTTAAGCCATCTGCCCCTGTGGTCCTCTTTTTCTTCATCTGTAGAGGAAGGGTATTTTGTACTAGACAATTTCTAAGGTCTGTTCCAAGTTCAATAGTTCTTTGACTGTGAGATGTGCAAGAATGTGTAATTCCTCCTCTCCCCCCAGCTTTTTAAATGTAAGTGAGAAGGCATATTGACTGTATGGTCAGATGCCTGCTCTCTTCCCACCTTGCAACTCCCTAAAACCTGCATTGGTAGAAGGAGACTTCCTCTTCAGAGAATTCCTTGCATCAGTGAAATAAAAGGTCTTTATTCCCTATCCCTATTGCCACCTCTCTTTCTTCTACCTACTGCCCCCCCTCCGCCTCACCCCCATGTCTTTGTCTCAAGGCAGAGTGCTAACACAAATGATATCCCTAAGACCTATGAATCTTGGAAGGAAGGCAGACCCATGCTGCTTAGACAGTTGAATTGGAACTCCCTGAGAAGTCCCTTGAATTACTGGATTTGTAAGGTCCTGCTGGGCAGCAGAAAGAGTCCAAAATCTTCAGCGTGATAAAGGGATGTTAATGTATGTTTTTTACATTTGTAAGAATCTTAAATTGCATTTATTAGCTATAAAACTCTATTTAGAAACTGTTGCTATTTATATACATTTTCTCAACTTCTGTTTGGTGTTTTTTTCTTTTTTACCAATGGAAATAATTGCAAAGCTCAGAGCAGAATGGAAGTAAACAAATCTCTCCCCAGATCATACCACTTTGAAAGTATTTAAAATTTGTAGGTCCCCAGAATGAACTGTAAAAATAGGTTTTAAAAAACTGTAAAAATAAGAAAACAGAAACTCAGGTCAAACATCCCCTTGAGAAATGAGTATAGCCCAAACTAAGCATAAGCCCAAACACTAACAAAGTTCAGAAGTAGGCTGGAAGAATGAGCAAACAACCAACAAAAAAAGAACCTGACCATAAAGAGATACTGTGGTGACAAGGAAGCTTAAGACACAAACACAGAAGACAATGATTTGAAAGCATCTAAAAAGCAAAGTCTAAAGAAAAAGATGCAAATTAAACACATGTCCAAAATTCTAAAGAATTTCTAGTAGTTAAAAGAGAGCAAAAAATTATTTCAAAAATTAAATAAAAGTAGTAGAGGAAAAAATGAGAAAAGGGATGAGATCTATGCAATAAAATTATGAGAAGAGAATTAAAAGCTTGGTAAAAGGGGAAAAATTAGAATTGACCAAAGAAGCTAATGACTACATGAAACATCAAGAAATAATAAAAATAGGGGCAGCTAGGTGGTGCAGTTAATAGAGAACCTGCCCTGGAATCAGGAGGACCTGAGTTCAAGTCCATCCTCAGACACTTGACACACTTACTAGCCATGTGACTTTGGACATGTCACTTAACTCCAATTGCCCTCCAAAAAAACAAACAAAAAAGAAATAATAAAAAATTAAAAGACTGAAAAAAACAGAAGAACATGTGAAATATTTCATAGGAAAAACAACTGACCTGGAAAACAAATAAAGGAGAAATCATTTAAAAATCACTGGACTATTTGAAAGTCATGATCAGAAAAAGAGCATACACATCTTATTCAAGAAATTACAAAGGGGGCGGTTAGGTGGCGCAGTGAACAGAGCACTGACCCTGGAGTCACGAGGACCTGAATTCAAATGTGACCTCAGACACTTAACATTTACTAGCCATGTGACTTTGGGTAAGTCACTTAACCCCAATTGCCCTCCAAAAAGAAACAAAAATTACAAAGGAAAACTTCCCAGATATCTGAGAACCAGGGGATAATATAGTTGAAATAATCCACTGCTCACTTCCTAAAAGAAATCCCCCAACATTATGTTATAGCCAAAAATATTACTTAAAATATAAAACAGCACAGCCAAAACCCAGAACTCCCAGGTGAAGGCAAAAATACTGCAAGTAAACAGAAAGAAAGAAATCAAGAGTCATGGAACCACAGTCAAGGTCATAAAAGATTTAGCAGCCACTCCTATTAAGAAAGAGAGGGTTTAGAACTGAATATTCTTATATGGTAAGGGATCTAGGATTATAGTGACAAATAACCCATTCAGCAAAACTGAGTATAATGCTATGGGGAGAAAAATGAACATTTAATGAAATAGAAGACTTTCAAGCATTCCTGATGACAAGACCAGAGCTCTGACATTCAAACTCAAGAGAAGCAGAAAAAGATAATCACAAGGTAGAAATAATAAGGGACTGTGTTCAGTTGTTTAAGTAGTGTCTTTGTGACTCCATTTAGGATTTTCTTGGCAAAAATAATGGAGTGTTTTGTCATTTCTTTTTGGAGGGGGGAAGGTAGGGCAATTGGGGTTAAGCAACTTGCCCAAGGTCACATGGCTAGTTTTTGTGTTAAGTGTCTGAGGCTGGATTTGAACTTAGGTCCTCCTGACTCCAGAGCTGGTGCTCTATTCACTGTGCCACCTAGCCACCCCAGTTCTGTCATTTCTTTCTCCAGCTTATTCTACATATGAGGAACAGAGGCAAACAAGGTTAAGTGACTTGCCCAAGGTCATATAGCTAGTAAGTATCTGAGTTCACATTTGAACTCAGGAAGATCAGTCTTCTTGACTCTAGGCCTAGCACTCTATCCAATGTTGGATATCCAACCACCAAGTTGCCCCAAAAGGAATTAAACACAGTTTAACTGTTTTCATTCTTATATGGGGAGAGGATACAAGTAACTCCTTAGAACTTTATTATCATCAGGGGTCTCTGAGGGAGTCTAATTAGTCAAGGGGTCTGGGTGTGATTCTACTATGTTAGGATGATCTCAAAAGAAGAATGGAAAGGAGGGGAAGGGGGAAAGGGAAAAGTAGAATGGGGAAAATTATGTCACATAAATGAGATATGCAAGAAAGAGTTTATACTACGGAGGGGGGTATGAACCTCACTCTCATCTGAACTAGTTAAAGGAGAGAAGATTAACAAAATTCAGAATTTTAAAAAATTGAATAAATAAAAATAGGAGCTGTTTGAAAAAATAAAACAGATAAGCCATTGAGTAATTGAATTAAAAAAAAAGAAAGAAAACGAAATTATCAGCATCAAAAATGAAAAAGGTGAATTCACAGATAATGAAGAAGAAATAAAAGCAATTTCTTCCCAACTATATTCCAATAAAATTGACAATCTAAATGGAATGGATGAATATTTACAAAAATATAAATTGCCCATATTAACAGAACAGGAAATAGAAGACAACCATTTCTTAGAAAAAAATTTAAACAAGCCATAAATGAGCTCCCAAAGAGGGGAAAAGTCCAGGACAAGATAGATCTACAAGTAAATTCTACCAAGTAATTAAAGAATAATTAATTCCAATATAACATAAAGTGAAAAAATAGATAAAGAAGGATTCCTACCAAATTTCTTCAATGCACAAATATGGCTTTGATACCTAAAGTAAGGAGAGTCAAAACAGAGAAAGAAAACTACAGCCCAATCTCCCTAATGAAATTCTATGCAAAAGTTTAAATAAAAAATAAGCAAGTAGATTACAGCCATATATCACAAAGATGATATACTATTACTAGGCTGGATTTATACTAGCAGTGAAAGGTTGGTTCAGTTTTAGGAAAACTGTAAGCAGAACTGACTCTATAGATACCAAAACCAAAAATCAAATGATTATTTCAAAAGATACATAAAAACCTTTCGACAAAAAACAATGTCCATTCCTGTTTTTTAAAACCCTAGAAAGCATAGGTATAAATGGAATTTTCCTTAAAATGATATGTAATCTCTATCTAAAACCAAGACCAAGCATTATCTGTAACGAGAATAAGCTAGAAACCTTTCTAATAAGACCAGGGACCAAGCAATCACCTTTACTGTTCAATATCATACTAGTAATTCTAGTTATAACAATAAGATATATAACAATAACATAGAATAAGGCTAGGCAATGAGGAAACAAAATTATTACTTTGAGCAGATGATATAATGGTTTACTTAGAGAACCCTAGAGAGTCAGGTAAAAAGTCTAAACAATTGACAATTTCAGCAGAGTTGTAGGACATAAAATAAATCTACATAAATCATCAACATTCATATAAATATATATATATATATATATGTATGTATGTATGTATTACTGACAAAACCCAGCAGGAAGGGATACAGAAATTTTTTTTTATTTATTTTTATTTTTTGGAGAGGCAATTGGAGTTAAGTGAGAAAAAAATTTTTTAAATAGTTTCAAACCTTATAAAATATTTGGGAGTCTACCTGGCAATACAGACTCAGGAACTACATGAATAAAACCATAAAACAATATTCACACAAATAAAGACAAATCTAAACAACTAGAAAAATATTAATTGTTCATGGGTAGGTCAAGCCAATATAATAAAAATGACACTACCTGAATTAATTTACTTATTCAGTGTCATACCAAACTACCAAAGATTACTTTATATACCTAAGGGAAAAAATAAGAAAATTCTTCTGTAGGTCAATAAATATTAAATGAATAAATGGGAAAAGAATGGGAAGGAAGAAGACTAGCAGTATCAGATCTCAAATGATAGTGCAAAATTGTAATAATCCAAACAATTTGATAATGGGAAGAAATACAGAGTTTGTTCAGTGGAATAAATTACGTATACAATATACAGAAGGAAATTAATACAGTAACCTAGTATCTGATAAACCCAAAGATCCTAGCTATTAGGGCAAGGACTCAAAAGACTGGAAAGCTGACTGATGGAAACTCGGAATGGAAAAATAGCTCCTACCTTATAGCAAGATAAACTCAAAATGGGCATATGATTTAAACATAAATGATAATATCATAAGTAAATTAGTGGAGCAGGAAAGAAATAACCCTGTCAGATCTATGGACAGGAAAAGAGTTCAGGACCAAATAGAAGAAAGAAAGATTTGCAGGAGATAAAATGGATCATTTTGATTCTATAAAACTAAAAAGATTTTTTTTAAACTAACAAAACCAACACAGCCAAAATTAGAAGAAAAGCAAGGAACTGAGAAAAATTGCAGCAAGTTTCTCATAAAGGTATCATTTCTAAAAATATAGGGAACTGAACTGAAATTTACAAAAATAAGAGTCATTCCCCAAATGATAAATGGTAAAAGGATATGAACAAGCAGTGTTTAAAGGAAGAAATCGAAGCTAGCAATAACCATAGGAATAAAATGCTTTAAATGACTAATAATTAGAGAAATACAAATCACAACTCTGAGGTATCACCTCACAGATATCAAATTGGCTAACATGACAAAAAAGAAAAATGACAAATTGGAGGAGATGTGGAAAAAAACGGGTACAGTAATACATTTTTGGTGGATTGTAAAATTGTCCAACCCTTTTGGAAGGCAATATGGAGCTATGCTCAAAAGGCTATTAAATTGTGTTTACCTTTTGACCTAGCAGTAGTACTACTACTCGGGCTAAACCCTCCCAGGAGATCAAAGAAAGAGGAAAAGGACCCATATGTATAAAGACATTTATAGTAGCTTATTTTGTGGTGGCAAAGAATTAGAAACTGAGGGAATTCCCATCAATTGGAGAATGACTGAATGAAGTTATGGTATATGAATGTGATGGAATACTATTGTGCTGTAAGAAATGATGAAGAGAATGATTTCAGAAAAACCTGGGATGACCTGTATGAACTGATGTAAAGTGCAGTGAGCAGAACAATCTACACAGTACCACCAATATCATAAAGATAATCAACTTCAAAATACATAGTAACCCTCATCACCATAATGACCCACCACAATTTCAAAGACCAAGGCAGCTAGGTGGTACAGTGGATAGAGTTCTGGGCCTGGAGTCAGGAAGACCTGAGTTCAAATGTGGCCTCAGATACTTACTAGATATATGGCCCTGGCCACATCACTTAACCTCTGTTTGCCTAAGTGTCTTTATTTGTAAAATGGGGATAATAAGATCACCATTGTCATTGTGAAGATTGAATGAGATAATAACTGTAAAGCACTTAGCACTGTGCCTGGTACACAGTAAACACTATATAAAATGTTAGCGATGACGATGACGATGATGAAAAATGCTATCCACCTCCAGATAGATAACTGATGGACTCAGGATGTGGATTAAAGCATATTTTTTTCACTCTCCTTTTTCTCTTGAACTTGGCTAATGTAGAAATTTGTTTGGCATGACTATACATATTTGTAATGAGTTTTATTTTTCTTGTCTTCTCAATGGGTGGGGAGGGAGGATGGAGGAAAGAATTTGAAACCGAAAAATTTTAAGGTCTCTGTTCTTTAAAAAAAATTGATGAAAAATATAAAATTGGTTTTCTTTGTAATCTGTGTGTTTTATGAGTTTAGAAATATTATTCTGAGAAGAGGTCCATGACATGCACACAAAAGGTCTAAGAATTTCTAATCCTTGGAGGTTTCTAGACCCTGGGAAACAATGAGCTAGTAGTGTTAACACACTGGCCCTTTCATTAACAACTGGGCTGAATTTTGTAATCGGTGTCAGTACCAGTGCACACAATCAACTATGTCTTTTTATTTTTATTTTCACATCCAGAAATGGAAGGGCAAGAGGCTCATCTCAGGCCAAGACTTACTCCTTTAAATCTCACTTCCCAGAATCAGGCAGCAAAGTCAGTAAGACATCTGGGATAAGGAACTGGGATAAGTTCTTTGCTCTCAGTTCCGAATGCCCACACTGTTCACAATAAAAATGCTAAAGCACCTCGAGATGTGTCAGAAATATAAACAATTGGGTTTATTTTGGAGATGATGAGATTGCAGAGAAAGTGCACTTGTGAGTGGACAAAAGCATAACATACATTCCCTCGACAAACTTTTACAAGTAGGACATCCATAAGACATCTGTAAAGTTACAACTTTAAAAAAAATTGTTACGTTAAAGTAGTTTCATTAGTCCACAAGCCTGGGAATATTCGTTTCTTCTACTAGACTACACTTTTAGGGTCCAGTGTAGTTTTTGCATATCATATAATACGTGCTAAAGTTATCTTATATAATAAAAGACTGATGGTAATATGAATATATTCATTGTAAGTGCTCCAATGATCTGTCCTTGGTTATGTGCTATTCCAATTTTATGAACAAAGTGGGTGAAGGCAGGAACCAGTCCATTTTTCTTCTTTTTATTTCCTGTACCTAACATCCAGGAGATGCTTGATAAATATTTGTTGAATTGAAATGTGTCAGTAGCCAACAATTATGTTGATAAAGCTTTTCAGAGCTTGCAGAACCAGCTGCGGATTGCTCACTTGTACTCTGTGGTCAACACACATCTTCCTAACCAAATGGACAGACTATCTCTTCAAACTGATTATTCAAGAGGGCAGTTCAAGGAAACCAAAATTGCTATAGACTATATGCAGTTTTCAGTAGAGGCTCAACCACAGACTCAATCTCTCCCAAACTGCATCTGAACTTATCATTTACCCATAGCTAGCCAATCATAAGAGCATCCAGGGAAGCCTCTGCTGTCCTGAAAACCATCAGGGAGGCATGGAAATTTGCAAATGAAGTGAAAGGACAAACATCAGGAGTGAACAAAGACAAGCATGAAAAACAGGTAAAGAAGGGGACTAAAACAAAACACCTGCTTAGCTTTCCTACACTAACCAGATTTCTGAGCCAAACCAGGCCTTTGCCTTGACTGATTTCTGGAACACATAAATTTAAGAGCTAGAATATTATTCCCTGAGGGTATTCTACACAATAGCATTAAGATGTAAAGTGACAGTATGTAATGAACCTGTACAAAGGCAATCATTCACACAAATCCTCGTGTGCAAAAGTGGGAAAGCACCAGGATTCCAGTTCAGAAGACCTGGGTTTGACATCTAGCTCTGCCATCATTCTGTTACTTCTCTGGTAGTTCTACCAGTAAAGTGAAGGCAGTGCACCAATTAATTTCTAAACTTTAAACCTTACAATTTGTCTATTAGTATAACCCACCAGGCTTCAAAGTCTTCCATGCTGATTATCTTATTTGGCTCTAAAAAAGGCAGGCAGATACGACATAGATAATTACCCCCACTTTAAAGATAAGAAAACTGAGGCATAAAACCACCAAGTTTTCTTTCCCCGCCCCCCTTAAGTGTACTAACATTCTTTTTCTTTTTGGTATATTTTGAGTTCCAAGTTTACTCCCTCCCTCCAGCTCCTCTTCCCCCCATACAGAAGGTAAGAAATGCGACATCAATTATATATGTGAAGTCACAGAAAACATATTTCCATATTAGTCATGCTAAAAAAAAGGCAAGAAAAATAAAGCAAAAAAATTATACTGTAATTTGCACTGTTTATCAGTTCTCTCTCTTGAAGTAATATATCATCATATAATATAATATCATAATATAATATCATAATAATATCATATAATCCATCATAAGTAAGTCCTTTGAAATTGTCTTGGATCATTGTATTGCTCAGAATAGCTAAGTCTTTCACAGTTGATTGTCATTACAATACTACTGTTATTGTGTACAATGTTCTCCTGGTTCTGCTCACTTCATTCTGTATCAGTTCATAGAAGTCCATTCCCAGGATAAAACAATCAAGCCTAACATGTTTCAAGAGTAACCTGCAAAGTTGGAGTCATGATGGCAGAGTACCAGGAAGCAGTGCAATGAGCTTTCCTCAACCCCTTGCACCCCAAAATTCTTCCAAACAAATCTAGAAAATGCACAAGACTGAATTCTGATGGGGAAATCCAAATAAAAGTCACAGTGAGTAATTTTCCAGCTCATGGCAACACAGGGAGACAGAAAGAGGTCTATAGTCGTTGGGGAAGGAGTCTGACCAGGAATGCAGAGCACTCTGGCATCCAAGGAGAGGCTGTGAACTTGGGCATGAGGAGGTCTCAAACCCTTACTGGGGTGCCTCCACCAGGGCAGATGTGAACTGGCAATTCAGTCGCTCACTATCCAGTTCTAGGTCACAGATTCATGGTAGACTAAGAAGGGGACCTGTGCCTGTTCCTCTCTACACCCCTCCTGAGCTCTAGGATGTGAACCAAGAGAGAAGCTGGTTCAGAAGGAAGCAGCAGCAGTATAGTTCAGCTCCCAGGATCAGAGTGCAGTCACAGTTCCTGTTTCTAGCCCAGTCTGAAAGCTGCAGAAGAATAACAAGGAGAGGAATCCCATAGCAAATAAAAGCCTGCAAGGCTTTGCAGATAGCTGATAGGGGCTAAATCCAACACTGATCTTTTGTTTCTTATCTCCAAACCCAGGTCAGGAACTTGTAGAACTCAGACCAAGAGGTCAACAATCAGACTTTGCCCTGAATTGGGTGAATATTCCTAATAGTAGTGCACCAAACCTGGCCCTAACATTAAGTTGAAAGTCAGGAAGTAGGCTGGAAGAATGAACAAACAAAAGAAGAACTGCACAATACACAAGGCCATTATGGTAATAGGGACTCTCAAGATACAAACCCAGAAGAAAAGAATGATTTTGAAACACTCACAAGAAAAACACATCTTGGAACCAAATTCAACTAAAATTCCTAGAAGCAATGAAGTAAGAGTTTAAAAAAAGAGAGAGATAAAAATGTTTTGTCAATGAAGTGATAGTGGTAGAGGGAAAAAAATTGGAAAAGAAATAAGAACTAGGGAAGAAAGAACTGGAAAGGTAATCAGTAGCTTGGCACAAGAAATAGAAAACTTTGCCAAGCAACAAACTGCCTGAAAATCAGAATGGACTAACTGGAAGCCAATGGCTCTATGAGCCAACAAGAAATGTTAAAACAAAGTAAAAAGACTGAAAAATTAGAAGAAAATGCAAGGTATCTCATGGCAAAAATAACTGACCTGGAAAACAGATCAAGGAGAAAAAATGTGAGGAAGCCACTGGACAGCCTGACAGCCCTGACCGACAAAAAGTAACGCGATATATTCAAGAAACCTTAAAAGTAAATTGTCCAGATCTTGTAGAACTGGAGAGCCAAGGAGGAAACAGAGAGAATCCACTAATCTCTTCCTAAGAGAAACTCCCTAATGAAAACTCGCAGGAACATTAAAGTCAAAATCTAGAATTTCCCAAAGAAAAAATACTGAAAGTAACCAAAAAGAATTCAAGTACTAAGGAGCCACAATCAGGATCATCAGTGATTTAGCAGACACCACTATTAAGGAGTGGAGAGCCTGAAATGCCACGTTCCACAAGGCAAAAGATATAGACTTACATCCAAGAATAACTCACCCAGCAAAAGTGAAGGTAAACCTAGGAAAAAAGGAAAAAATGTACCCTTAATGAGATACTCCCAAGTATTTCTGATAAAAAAGACCAAAACTGTAGAAACTTTGAAGTTCAAACATGGGAATCTAGAGAAATATAAAAAGGTAAACATGATAAACAATGATAAAGGACTAGCTCACAGTCTGCGATGGGAATACGAGTCCCCTCTGAACACTACCCTTATCAGGTGCTGCAGAGCAAATCTAATTTAGACAGAGGACCTGGGGGGTGGTTTTGCTATGTCTTGATGATCTTAAGAGAAGAATGAGGAAGGGAAGAAGAAGGGAAAGAAAGGTTAGTGAAAATTGCCTCATATAACAAGGGTTTCCAAGTAGACATCTATATAAACAAGAAGGAGAGGTTAGAGCGGAAGTGCCACTTGAACCTCACACATCCGAACTTGTCAAAGAAGAAAAGAATACATCTGCACAGACTAGGTACAAGAATATATTTCACTCAAGAAGGAAATAGGAGAGAAAGGAAGAAGAGAGTCAGAGGGAGGGTGTTTAAGGGAGGAATTGGCCCTAAGGAAAACAAAGCCTAAGTTTATATAAACATATTTCTAACTCTTTGAATAGCAAAGAATGGGAATCTGAGGGGGTACCCATAAATTGGAGGATGGATGAATAAATTATGGTATAGAAATATAACAAAACTATTTTGCTATAAGAAATGATGAAGGAGATGGTTTCAAAGAAACTTGGTAAGATATATATGTGTGTGTGTGTATGTACATATACATACAAATATGCGCATTGATGCTGAGTGAACAGAAGGAGAACAATTAATACAAAGACAACATAGTGAAGACAAAACTTTGAAAGAATTAGAAACTCTGATCAACCATAATTCCAGGACTAAATGATAAAATATACTATCTACTTCCTGATAGAGGGAAGGACTCAGTATAGAATGAGACAAAATTTTTGAACATATTTTGCTTGACTATACGTGTTTGTTACATGTTATAGGGGCTTTATTTTTGTTTCTTTCACCTTTGGGGATTTGGGGTAGGACAGAGAGAAGGTAGATTTTTGTTGATAAAACAATATATAATTTTTTAAAAAGAGTAACCAAAAAAGTTAAGAATGCTTTAGCATGCTACCAAAGCCTTGAATTACAGAGACAAAATCCAAACCCTATAGATCTGAAGAGCAAAGTCCATTCAGAAGTGATGGTCAAATTAAAGTATTTGTAGCTAGAAAGAAATGAAATAGCCTCACCTTTAAAGAACAAGAGTTATTTGGTCTTTATGTATCAATAATACTAAGAATGAGCTGTTGGGTCTAGTAGAAAAGGTGGCATTCTACTTCTTATTAGTTTGACTGATGGCATATGGGGGCTGGTGTTCTGAAGAAATTCACTGTCCCTGGAGAACTGACCTTCATGCTTCTGCCACTTTTAGTCTCCCTGAGTTAAATCAGGGTCCAATTACACTGAAATTTGGTGTATATACATGTGACACACACACATCCTCACACTCACCAGCTGTAACAGAATATTGTTCCTGGTCTATAGGTCTTTTCAATCCATTTACTAGAGAATTATTAAATAATTAATTATTTGGAAGAGTTGGAATTATTACACTCAAGGAAAAAAGTTAGCAAGATAATGGTTTTATAATTCTTCAGTGCCTTTGAAATTCAAAAATAAATTTTAAGTATTCAATAAACTAGGAGAGGTAGTTTAGCACAGTGAATGGAGAACCAGCCTTAGAATCGGGAAGGACGAGGTTCAGATCCTACATCTGATGCTCACTATCTGTGGAATCCTGGCCAATTCATTTGTCTCTCATTATCTCAGGTAACGCTGTACAATTATAAATTACAGATATGCCAATTAACTTTGGCATACAACATTTCCACATGGTTACTGGCAGAATCACAGGTCTGGATCACAAGGAGAAAAAAGCCACAAAACATGAAAGCCACATAGCCTAAAAACCACATTAAAAAAAATGTCACATAAAAAGTGCCACATAACAGCCATCTAGAATTAGTAACCCACCAAAAATAAAACCAGGAATTCTGGCAGATTAGTAAATTACACATAATATTCAATAAGGGAAAATTATATACTATAACTTTTTTTAAAAGTTTTTACTCAACCAAACTTCTCATCTCTAGCTTGTCTATTCTTAATTAAGTATTCTTGGTATATATAAATACATATATATAAAGGCTATTTTAGTACAATCAGTGTGTACTTACTGAAAAGTAAAATTATGACACTATATGACTAGAAATATAAAGACAAATACTACTTTCTATTTGTGAACAAACACTTGAGATTCAAAGTCCATGAGCAGGACAGAAGTCAAGATGACCAGTGGACAAATCAGTGGAGGACCTGGGTGTCACGCTCTAAGCACTCCACAGAATGTGTTTCAGCCACCTTCATGGCCATTGGAACAAACTGCTCTCATCTACCCACGTCACTGGGGATAGTCTTTACATGCTTAGAAGTAGACATCCCTCTATGTCACTCATGGGTTTGAGGCCTGCCACTTTCTCAGCCTGGTTTAGCCTGTCTACCAAGAGGGCTTTACCAGGGTATACAGAATAGTGCAATGTTATGAGTGCTTTCATTCGGCACACTATTTCTCTGGCAAATAAACCTAAAATGCGCATAAAGACTGTACACTCCCAAAATAGGAAAAAAAAGTAGGACACATATCCTAAGGCAAATACTGCTAAGTAGAAAGGTAACAGAATCATTCTATATGATATAGACAGGTAAAAAAGCGAAAAGAAAATTCATTAGAATAAGTGAGGATGAGACATCTGTGTAAGGGCCACCCCAAACCCAACTACAGGGACTCAAATATAATTACTCATTAAATAGAGTGTAATAGAGGAAGTACAGCTAGCTAGATCTTTCCTAAAATGCATCAGGGACACATGGCAGCCCAGGCCTATGCTTATATAATAAGCTTGTGCCGGGAAAATACTGCATCCCCTTAGTCACTTACAAGTTCTGCTTTTACCATCCCCTTAGAGAATGGAGTTTCTAGCACACGCTGTTAATTGGCAGTGAGAGAGGAAATGCTTTCTCAAGCACCCATAAATCTGAAATAACCTGGGCAGCTGTGTGCTTTGGCTGGTCCAGAAAAGATGGGCCTCTTGGGGTTACTAAAGGATTATGTGGTCATTAGTACACCATTTGGAGGAAGAGACCATCATTTCACACAGGGATCTATCTCCCACATCAAGTTAAGCAAGAATGTAATGGTATAATTTAACCTCATCTGTCTAGCAGACCTAGTTAACAAAATGTATGGAGGAGTTTTTCCTTTAGCATTATTTGCCAGACAGAATAGGGCATCAAACAGGTTTTTCTTAGACAGAATTTACGGGAATTTAGTTATTGTGATTCAAGCAAAACAAAGCAACTGTAAGGCCTGGACCCCCAGGTGCAGACAGTATGGTGGAAAGAATACAGAAAATCCGGGCTCTCCTCTCAACAGCTCCGCCAACTCGCTTTGTAACCTTAGTCCAGGCCCTGGATTTCTCTGGGTCTCAATTTGTAAAATGAAGTGACTGGACTCAGAGGATGATCTTTAACATTCTTTCGAGTTCTCAGAAGTCAGTAGTGAGGCTCTAAAATATTTTTTGTGTTTTAAAGCCTTTTTCCTCTTCCTTTTCATTAGCTGGTGATGTACACTATCCAATTTGTTGTGATTCAGTCGTTTTTCAATTATGTATGACTCTTTGATCCCATTTCGGGTTTTTGTGGCAAAGATACTGGAGTGGCTTACCATTTCCTTCTCCAGCTCATTTAACAGATGAGGAAACAGAGGTAAACAGGAGTAAGTGACTTGTGACCCCGGGGTCACAGAGCTAATAAGTAAATAAGTATCTGAGGCCACATTTGAACTCAGGTCTTCCTGATTCCAAGCCTGTCACTCTATCCCCTGTGCTACCTAGATGCCCCTACAATGTCTGCTAGTCCTTAATTAAATGACCTGGCTTCATATACAGACAGTATCTTTCTTCAAAGTTTTCTAGTCTTGAGTCAGGGGTTTAATATGTCCTGGAGTGACTATGAGAGAGAAAATTAAACTGAGTCACTTCCAAGGAAGTGGACCCTCCTAATTATATGATCCTAGAAGAGAAAAAGAATCACAAACTATCCGAGAGGATCCAGACAAGTAAATAAGGACTAGATTTATTTCCTCTAATGAGCTTTAATTCTGCACTGGAAGGAGAAACCAAATTAACCCAGAAAATGAATGTGGATCAAAAGGCAAACCTGTTTTAATATCTTAAATCATTTAAAATACATGCTTTACATGACAGTAGTAATTTTTGTGGACTGAGGATAGGGAAACAGGTTTGGATGTAGTACAAGAACATTTATTGATTTGATATGAGAAAAGTAGGGACCTCCTTGGCTAATTTTCTAGGGGGAAAGTGTGGTGTAAGGGCAAGAACACTGTGATCAAAGTCAGGATGCCAGGGTTTCTGGGTCTTCCTCTGCCATTTAATGGCAGCATGACCTCAGGTAAGTCACATTATTTCTCTGGGCCTCCATTTTCTTACCTATAAAATAAGGAAGTTATAGTAGAGGATATCTAAGGGCCTTCTGGTTCTTTTAGTTTCTAATTTATGCTGTGTAAAGACAGAGTAGGTCATGGTATGTGTTCTTCTGATGCTACTTACCTGCAGACCTGAAAAATGCTCATCATATTTCAGAGAACCATTGTTTTAAATCCTTTCAAATAAATAATTAAACAAATAAATAAACCATAAAAATACCTGCGAATGCTTTGAGACCCAGTGACGGAGGACATTCAGTACTCGGTTGGTGGCTGTTCTTCTTATTATGAACTCTTTGTCACAGGTTCTCTCACTGTTGTTAAAGCCTTTGGAGGAAAAATTACATTGTAGTTAAAGCCAATTCACCAAATCTTGGAAAAGGTCATTTATTTTAGGACACTGTTGGAATGAAGCTCACCTACTGCTATACAAGACTGGGGCTTTCCAGCCACTGTTAATTCTACTTACCTATTATATTCCAGGTTCCACATAGTTGCAGGTGCAGTGAAATGAATGCCTCTCAACACTTTGTAATACCATTAATTACATGTAAAACTGGTTAAATAACTAGCTCTTTCTCTCATTTGGAATTGCTTTACTCTATCACGCAAATTTTCAAAACTGTGTATTTGGGTCGGTATTAGCTCATGCTTTTGCTCAAAAGGTAACGATATAAGAAAATGGTCCTCAATGTATTGGACCCAGATTATGTGCATACCTTTAACCTGTAAATTACACAAATGCCAAAATCCAGTTTTGGAGTTACCTCTTTACTCTGTAAACATAAATCCAATGTCCCTTGGACGGTGAGGGCAAAGGCCACCACAACCTCACCCAGAATCTAGAACTTAGTGAACTCTGGTATACAAAGCTGCAGTGTTGTTACTTGCTCTAAAATAATAGTAAAAAGAGCCAATCTACAGTCATGCCTATGGGAAGACAGTGAAGTAAAAAATCTCTATGAAGGATGGCGAGGGGACCTTCAACACACTGCTATTTGACATGATTCCACTTATAATTGTAGCTGAGACTGTACTTTTCAGAAGCTTGCCATGGATTTGTAGTAAATAAACATAGTTTCACATACTTAGGGATAGGAGAGACCTTAAAGATTCTGTAGTCCAACCTCCTCATTTTATAGTTGAAGAAACTGAGGCCTAAAGAAGAAGGTCTTGGTCAAAGTCAAGTAGCAAGCAGAAGATCTAGGATTTGAACCCAAGGCCACTGAGTCCATTATACTGCACAATATATAAACAGATAGAAATGGTAGTAAATAGAACTAAGAAGGAAACATAAGAAGAGAAAATAGAACAGATCAAGTTTTCACAGACTTTGAGGGCATTGAGGGACTGATTCTCAAGACCTCTGAAAGAGGGGAAGGTACCAAATGGTTTTTGAAGGGTAAAATGGTAGGCTTTAATAAAACCAAAAAAGGCGATTGGGAAAATTTTGATATTATAAATATCTCTTGACCTATATCCTGATTTTCACATCTCTACAAAATCTTTTCAATAGTAAGAGCTGGTTATCTATGTTACCTTAAATTGTGTGCTCAACGAAGGTAAGGCTTGAATATTTTAGTGAAGACAAGCACAGATGGTGTAGGGTCACCATGTATATTTCTGCAACATTCCTTCTAGACCTAGCTACTGGATCCTACTTCCATTCAGGTCTGACTGTTCTTGGTTTTGATGTTTATAATGATGACCAAAAACAACAATCTTTTGTATAAATGACACCTCAGCAAATTTATTTCTCTTATTCAAAATGGCTTCTAATCCTCTTTCTGCTTATTTGAACCTAATACCTTATATTATTGGCAGGGTTCAGGAGTTTTCCTGAAAAAGGACAAACCCCTCATTTAGATCACCCTTCCAAACAAGGCTTGATGATATAATTAGCTGAAG
Source organism: Petaurus breviceps papuanus (assembly GCF_028583685.1). NCBI lineage: Eukaryota > Metazoa > Chordata > Mammalia > Diprotodontia > Petauridae > Petaurus > Petaurus breviceps. The sequence continues at coordinate 31,294,220 of NW_027185764.1, read as the reverse complement.
CAATCAGTACCTTGTGAATACCACTAAAATGGATCAGCAATATGCAGAGAATGGCCTTATGAACACATCAAGTTACTGGCATCCTTAAGGTATGATTTCAAGTGTGTTGGGAAAAGCTCTTTGTTGCCAGATATCTCCCCCACCTCCTGGTATCATGCCTGACATTTTGCCATTAAATTCTATCACATAAGCCTTTGGCATTAAGCCTTTCTGATTTCTAACATTCATTATCAATAAGCATTTATAGCACTTACTACATGCCCAACACTGTACTAGAGTTATAAGGAAAGAAAATCACACAGACTCTGACCTCAAGGACTTCCTCATTCTCAGTTACTAAAATGCAATAACTACAAAACAAACAAACAAACCCACCAACTGTTATCAGTTAATATCTTACAGTTCATCAAATGATTTTCAGGAACAAAGCCCTGTAGCATAGGTGCTTGGAATAGCTCCTTCAGGTGGGGACTAATGTTTTGTATTAGTACTCACACAATAGTTCAGTACCAAATACATATTAGGTGCTTCAATACTTGGGGATCAGGACTCAGTGTGGTAGCTCAGCTCAGAGAACCCAAACAGGAACATATTATATTGTCTTTGGACAAGGGTTTTAACTTCTGGTACCTGGATTTGTCATTAAAAATATTTGGATAACTATTTCAACATAATCGTTTTTCTAACCTGTAAAGACTTATATGAACTGATGCAAAGTGAAGTGAGCAGAACCAGGAGAACGTTGTACATAGTAATAGCAACACTGTATGATGATCAACCATGAATGACTCAGCAATACTCCAAGACAATCCAAAATTCTAATGATGAAGCATACTATCCATCTCCAGAGAAAGAACTGATATTGTTTGAATACAGAATGAAGCATGCTATTTTAACTTTCTTTCTTTCATTTTTTTCTTTTGTTTGAGTTTTCTTATACAAAATGACTAATATGAAAATGTTTTACATAATTGCATAGATATGTATATGTGTGTGTGTGTATATATATATATATATATATATATATAAAAACCTATATCTGATTGCTTTCCATCTCAGGGGGCAGGGGAGGGAGGGGGACAGGGATGGAATTTGGAACTCAAAACTTTAAATAAAAATGTTTAAAAAAATCTCTAGTGGCTCTGTATTGACCTTATGTTGATATATAATTTCATCTTTAATTATTGGTAATTTCTATTTCTGTATGTTTTAATATAGTTATTTGTATAGTAGTAATAATAAAATAATAGCTAGTATTTACATAGAGCTTTAAGACTTAGAAAGTACTTTACATATATTATCTCATATCATCCTTGAACCACTCTGAGACAGATGTTATTATTCCCATTTTACAGATGAGGAAACTGAAGCTGAGAGGTTAAGAGACTTGTTCAGAGTCATTCAGGTAGTACTAGTGTTTGAGGCATAATTCAAACTCATATCTTCCTGGTTCTAAGTCAAGAGCTCCATACACTATGCTACCTGGCTGCTATATGTGCATGTGTGTGTGTATATATGTATATGTGTGTGTGTGTGTCTGTGTGTATACACATATATGTAATTTATAAATTAAAATAATACATTTATTGAGAGTGTATACTCAAAAAATTTTTACTTATAGGAATATATAATCAAAAAAGGTTGGAGACTACTTATCTAGAGGAAAGAGCACTGAGAACCAAAACCATTTTTTTTTGTTAAGGAATCTTTTTTATTATCATTAAGCACCAGCTTAACATTGCAAAAATTCTCAATGACCCTTAAATCCCAACATTCTTAATAAAGGGCTTTTCCAGTAAGGACGTGTCTCCTCTTCCTTGGTTTGAAATTTTATGAAACAAAGGCCAAGAACTGTGTACATCTTGCAGCCACACTTGGAATGCTCCTGCAATGGGGACGACTGCACAAGATCTGGTCACTGCCCAGGGCCCCAAAAGACTCTTGTTCATGAACTGCCTCTTCACAAAGCAAGTCCACCACTTGCTGGGTTTGTTGCTCTGAGGATCAAAGACCTTCTCACAAAGCCTCAGCCCAGTTTCTTGCCTCAGCTGCTGTAAATAGGCCCTCATCACTTCATCTTCTTGCTTATTTGTAGGTTTGGCATAAATTGCATAATTAAACCTGGCTCTCCAGGAATAGGAAAATTAGTGATTCCCAACATATATAGTTCCTTCTCTCCTTGGCTTTCAGGGTTGCATTTCTGGAATGTCTTTAAACATTCAGAAATGTAAAGAGTTATGTAGGTCAATGTCCTATCGGCTTCATTCTTAATTTAATAGTTTTTGAAGAAGACATTGGCCTTGAAATAACAGATAGCCTCATCCATAATATCTATGTCTTTTGTTTCTCTTGGAACTGGTCCTTTAAATTGACTCCTAATGGGTAATAGTGCCATGTTTCCAATCAGTTTGATGCCGGGGTCCATGAGAGAGAGGTGGCATGCCAGCATCTTGGGAGCTGGGCCTGGGCTTCAGGTGAGCAGAAGGTAGTGGTTCCTGTCAGAGACCCCAGTACTTCCAGTCTGAACCAAAACCATATTAACCAGAGAAAAGGCTGAGGTGGGAATTCCAGAGAGCCATGTATATGAGGGAATTGTACAACCCCTCCAAAAACCATGGGGTCTCAGGGATAGCAGTGGACAGAGACACTGATGGAGTAAGGGTCTCCTGGGAAAGCCAGGAGCTACAGAAATGTAAGCCAACATCAGCGAAGGAGGAGTGACTAATAGAATAGTCTCTAGAAAAGCAGTAAAATTGCTAGACCAAGGCTGCTGATGCAGTATAGGAATTCTTAGAAATTTGTCTAAGCTCCTTGTCTAAGTGTCTTAGTGGAAAGAGGAGGAATTCTTGGTCTACTCAGAAACCAAAGCCAAGGGGTAGGAAAGGATGGAGCCATGATGCAGAAGAGCAAACTGTGAGCTATGTGTACTGTGTAAGACTAGGGGATGGGTTTATTCAACTTGAGGATAATATTATAAGTTGGGGATCCTGTGTGAGTCCCTGGGGGAGACAGTGCTCATTAGAAAGGGTCTGCTTGTCTCTCTAGCAAGTTTTTGGGTGGGGTATAAAGCACTTTATATACATGATCTCATCTGATTCTCAATCCTTTTAGGTGCTATTATCCCAATTTTATTATTTTTTATTTAACATTTCATTTTCCTCCAAATTACATGTGAAAACAATCCTAACATTTATTTTTTTCTATTTTTGAGTTCCAAATTCTCTTTCTCCCTCCTTACCCTCCCCCATCATTGAGGTGATAAGCAATTTTATATGGGTCATACGTGTACAGTCATGTAAAACATTTCCATATCAGTCATGTTGTGAAAGAAAACAGAGATCCCCCCCCAAAAAAAAACAATATAAAGAAAGTTTATTTTTAAAAGTATGCTTTAATCTGTATTCCGACTTCATCAGTTCTTCCTCTGGAAGTAGACATTTTTCATCATAAGTCCTTCAGAATTGTCTTGGAACCCTGTATTGCTAAGAATAGCTAAGTCATTCAGAGTTGATCATTGTGCGATATTGACGTTACTGTGTACAAGGTTCTCCTGGTTCTGCTCACTTTACTTTGCATCAGTTCACGTAAGTCTTTCCAGGTTTTTCTGAGAGCATCCTGCTCATCCTTTCTTATACTACAATTCTCTAGCAACCTTTGACTGCTTTCCCTTAGGGGGTGGGGAGAAGGGGCTTCAATTCTAGGATAATATTAGATGCAGAGTTTTTTTTTTAATTCTTTATGGTCCTAGTTAAAAGTCTTTGGCTTGCTATAAGATATAGTCAAAGTGCTACTATTACTGCTACTACACTAGGCATCTTAAAGGAAGTTCCTTTTTCGTTTTTTGTAGAGATATAGACACAAGCACAATTCTGATGCTGTTAGGTAAAAATCCCAGGTTAAGGCAAACAAATGACTCAGATTTGGGGGATAAAACCCTTGGTGTGTGCATGAACCAAAAAAATACCCATATTTTGTAAAAAGCTCCGACTATTGAATCTGGTCTGAGTTCTAATCTATAAATTACCTCTGAATAGAATAAATTCCTTCCTATCTAGGATATACTATGTAGTCTTTTTTAGAAGCAGGAGATTCGATTACATGGCCTCCTGAGAGTCTCTTTGGCCTTGTAAATAAAAAAAATAAGAGCAAGGGATTAATTTTCTGGTCTTCTGCTGCTGAATACAGAGGATTCCTGTCACATGAACACATTTTAGATGGCTTCAGGACTTCATGACTTAGTGAGAACATGACATCACCAATGGGACCACCCTGTCAGTGACATCAATCAGCAGGATGAATTATAAGTCTTGTCACATCCCTCTAGGGCCAAAATTTGAACCTCTCAGAAAAGCTTAGCAATACATGAAATAACATAAAAATGTACAACAAAGTGCTTGGGGACACAGCTACCTGGAAAGAAAGAGTCTGACTTAAAAACCAAATCTTAGAATTTTAGAACTAGAACAGATCATGGGTTTAAAGCTAGAAGGAGCATAGAGCCAGCAGTGGAAGGGCCCTCAGTGGTCATCCAGTCTAACCTCCTCAATTTACACATGGAGAAACTGCGGACCAAGGAGGTTAAGTGATGAAACATCAATAATTATTGGTTATATAGGACTTTTAGGGCAGCTAGATAGTGCAATGGGTATGGAGCTGGACCTGGAGTCAGGGAGATTCATCTTCTTGAGTTCAAATCTGGCCTCAGACACTTCCTGGCTGTGTGACCCTGGGCAAGTCACTTAACCCGGTTTGTTTCAGTTTCCTCATCTATAAAATGGGCTGGAGAAGGGAATGGAAAATCACTCCAGTATCTTTGTCAAGAAAACCCCAAATGGGGTCACGAAGAGTCAGATGTGACTGAGATGATTCAATAACATCAAATATGGGACTTTAAGGTTTTCAATCAATTTCAATAATTATCTCATTTAAGCCTGACAACAATCCTGTGAAGGAGGTTCTAAGGGAATTATTGTCCCCATTTTACAGATGAGGATCAGATTCCCAGATCTGAACCCAGGTCTTGACAACAAGTGGATGCCCTACCCACTACATCACAATGATTTTCTACATGTTTTGAGCAATTCCCTAGAATTTAGCAGATTACGACATAGATGGGTCGTATTATGCATGGGTAGAAGAAGCTCCCACATTATTATACTCTGATGTATTACTTTTAAAATCAAAATTTGTAAAGATTCTTTGACAACAAACCTATTTACATCGATTAAAGGCATGCAAAAAGTATGCCCTTTCAGTATAACCTCTATAGATATGCCCGGAATACTTGGGCCTAGGTTAGGAGCTATGTCAAGATGACAGAAAAATTTTATCTTGGTAAACATTCTATCTCCCAAGTCTCTTTTTAAAAAAGAAATAAAAAGGTATATATTGTTTGGTGAAAGAAGACACTACTCTTGGATAGTCCTTTGGGGAAGGATCATGAACACAACAATAAAACACACACTGTGAAACGGTGTTCACTTCTTTACTCTATGGCCGAGAGATGTCGATTAATTATGTAAACTGCTAACAGTTTTCAACCATGATTCAACTTTAAAAGGAACAGAGCTAAACAGGTTAAGTCCACCATTTTGACCAATTTCAATGTTATGCCTCTGTCATACTAAAATATCACTGCAACGGAATTTCAAAATTCACAAGACTGAAAGAAAAAAAATCAAACAAAGATTCTCGGGTGTTTTGTCTTAGCAATAGGAGCTGGTTAGTTTCCCGAAATGGGAACTTATGCAGTTCAGTCAGGCAAAGCCTCCAGCCGAATGCCAGGTTGGTGGCCATTAACTTATTATGAGTTAGGCAAAAACAAAATAAAATCACTGTATGATTCATTATGATTTTCCATCAACCAAAACAACAAACTGCAGAGTTTTTACTCACAATTTGATTCCCTCCCCAAGTGAGCACAGTAACCATCTATTAAAATTCTATTAGCAGACACTGACAATTGGAGGGGACGGGGTTATTTAGGGAGGAAGGACAGCAGGTGCCAATAAGGGGAGGAGAATAATGGGAGAAGTGGAGAAATAAAAAGCATTTAGTAATGGGAATCTTCATCAAATATTAAAATGAAATGAGAAAAACCAAAGAATTTCATTTTCAGTTCTTTAAGAAGCTGAGTATAAATGATGGTTTGCTAGTAAGAATAAAAACCAGTGAACTATGGGACAGTTTATTCAAAGCCCATAATGAAGATGAATGAACCAATGATATTTAATTATATACTTATGAGAAATATTTTAATGAGCATGGATTTCATTAGCAAGGTATGATGTTTAAACAGTAGAAGGAATTTTCTCCAAACTAGTCCATGTAACTTTAATGAATACCCAAAGACCATTGATTGGTGACTTATTTCTAAGTTACTGAAGGAAGTTAAATAGCAGAAAAGTCACAATGCATCAAGAAAAAAAATAGCTATAAGCAGTCCATAGCCAAATGTGATCTGGAAGACAATAAATATCAAATGATTACTTATAATACTTAGCAGAATGGGAGGATGTGTGGCATAGTAGAGAGATAGTCTTAGAGTCAGAAAGGCCTGTATTCAAGGCTTGCTTCTGATCTATACTGTGTGGGTTACCCTGATAAAATCATCTAACCTCTCACTGCTCCCAGGAAACCAAGACCATATATAGCCAAAATGCATTAATAGGGGCGGCCAGGTAGCACAGCGAGTAAGAGCACCGGCTCCAGTGTCAGGATGACCTGGGGATCGAATCCTGGGCTCAGACACTTAGCACCCACCCAGAAACACCTGGCCGTGTAACCTTGAGCAAGTTACTTAACCCCAGTTGCTTAGGGGTGGCCAGGTGGCTCAGCGAGTAAGAGCACTGGCTCCAGTGTCGGGATGACCTGGGGATCAAATCTGGGCTCAGATACTCAGCACCACACCCAGAAATAACTGGCTGTGTAACCTTGAGCAAGTTACTTAACCCTGATTGCTTTAAAAAAATAAATAAATAAAATGCATTAATAAGGGAAGGTTACTGACAGATAGGGTTCCTTATACCAAAGGTTCTCAAAACTTTTTGTCCCACAACCTCTATACACTCTTAAAAATTAGCGAGTGTCCCCTTTCCAAGAACTCTGTTTTTATAAGTTATATCTATTGATATTTACCATGTTAAAAATTAAAATATTTTAGTGTTATAATGAAAATAGTTTTAACCTTGTAGAACCCCTAAAAAAGGTTTTGGGTCCCTGGAACACATTTTGAGAACCACCGCTCCATCCCAATGAAATCATAGTGTTAGAAACTCCTTCCCTTCTAAAGGAAGTGTTATACAACTCAATATAATGGTGATCTAAGGGACAAGACCTACCAAGAGAAAGATATATGCTCTATCACTATAAACCAAAGGCTCTTACATTTCTGCATGAGTCATAGACTCCCTTTGGCATTCCTCTGAAGCCTCTGGAACCCTTTTCAGAATAAGGTTTTTAAATGTGTAAAATAAAATATATAGGATTACAAAGGAAACCAATCATACTGAAATACAGTTATCAAAATATTTTTTTTAAAGCAATTGGGGTTAAGTAACTTGCCCAAGGTTACACGGCCAGTTTGTGTGTGTGTGTGTGTGTGTGTGTGTGTGTTGTGTGTGTGTGTTAAGTATCTGAGGCCAAAACCGATCCCAGGTTCTCTCGACTCCAGGGACGGCGCTCTTACTCACTGCACCACCTGGCCGCCCCTCAAAATATTTTTAAAACATTCATAGATGCTAGGTTAATAACCCTACCTCTATAGTGAAAAAAAAACAACAATAAACTATTTAGTGTTTTAAGTTTGCTAAGGACATTTCAAACTAGTTATCCTCAAGTAATCTTAAACTCAAGATGTCCAAAAGTGAATTTATTTTTCCCCTAAATCTTCTCTTCCTAATTCCCCCATTTTGTTGAAGGCACCACCATCATCCTTCCAGACTCCCAGGTTTATAATCTCAGCATTATTCTGAACTCCTAGTCCCCTCACCCCACATATTCAATCAGTTGCCAAATCTTGCTGTTTCTACCTTTATAACATCTCTCCCATTCCATGAAAGTTTCCCTTGCCCTTTTACCACCACTTTCATTTAGCCCATATCAGCTCTCACCTAGATTATGGCAAGAATTTCCTAATTACTCTCTGCCACAAATTCCTCCTGACTCCAGTAAATCCTACATACTACTGCCAAAATAATTTTCCTTAAACATAGATCTGACCCTATGACTCCTATATTCAATTAACTTCAGTGCCCTCTAGGATAAAATATAAACTGTTCTGTTTAGCTTTAAAAGCCCTGTGCAATCTAACCCCAATCTATCTCTTCGCCATGCTGGATGTTACTCCTCATCTCTCGCTCTGTGATCCAGTGAACCTGGGCTCTCTGTACTTCACACCAAACTCTCCATCTCCATTTGTGTTTCTGCATTGGCCACATGCCTGAATGCATTTACACCTAACCTTACAATCTCCTTCTCTTCCTTTAAGATGCAGTTCAAGCACCGTCTTCTGCATGAAGATCCCTCCAAATGCTAGTGCCCTTCTTCACAAACTATGTTATATTGAACTACTTTACATTTATTAGCTTTCTATTAATGTTATTTGTATTTACATAGTCATTTGTCTTTTCCATTAGAACATAAGCTCATTGGGAGTACGGATTGCTTCATCCATTGCATCCCCAGGGCCTAGCACATACAAGGTGCTTTAAAATATTTATCAATTGATTTAAAGTTTCCAAAGTAGTGCATAAACACAGAAATAGGACAGAATCTGGCCCTGTAATATTAAAAGATTGGATACTCCTCACTTTTCAAAGCAGAAATGTTTAATTCAACATAATCTCATTAAACATTCTTTGGATATACATCCACAAATACACTCAGCATTCCTTATACAGTATAACACTGTGCTAGGTGTTAGGTATACAGAAATGAGAAGAAAACAGTATCAGTCCCCAACGAGCTCCCATTTGCTGACAGAAGAAGAGCAGAGTTATGGAGTGGGGGTGGGGGGCAAATAAGCCTATGGCAAAAGAGTCCTCCCTCCCTTTTCTTGCTTCTAATAATCTCAATTCTTTCTCCATAATATTATCCTAATTTGGCCTTTCCTCACTGGTCACAACCTTAGTTCAAGCTGTCATACCTAAATTAATACAATGACCTCCTAGCTGGTGTTCTTCTCTCTGTTGGCTCCCCCTTTCATCTCTTCTGCCAGATTTTTTTTCTAAACACCATTTTTGACATTTTATTCTCCTGCTCAAAAATTTACAATGGTCTGAGCCTGGACCAGTCAACTGTTCCCCCTAATTTTTAAGGCTCTCCATTATTATCTGGTCCTACTCTACTTAGCCGATCATATTTCCCAACACATTTCAACATAAACTCTATGCCACTGCTCATGTCATCTGACACATTCACTTTACCTCTCTGTTTTTGCCTGTGTGACTGCACATGCCCCCTTCCTTCTGCTTACTCATATCTTACCCATCCCTTTAAATCCTAGATCAAGGTTCATTTCTTTGAATTTTCTTGACAATGCAAATTCAAATTAAGCTCTCCTCACAGTTTGTATCACAAAATCAAAACTTTATCAAATATCATCATATTTTCTAATTAGATAGCCTATACAAATGAACACTTCATTATATTAATAATAATCGCTGGGGCAGCTAGGTGGCGCAGTGAATAGAACACCGACCCTGGAATCAGGAGGACCTGGGTTCAAATCCGAACTCAGACACTCAACACAAAAACTAGCCATGTCACCTTGGGCAAGTCACTTAACCTCAAACTGCACTCCAAAAAGCAATAATAATAATAATAATAATAGTTAACATTTATATAGCACCTGTTATATGCAAGGCACTGTGCTAAGGACATTATCTCATTTGATCCTCACAACAACCCTGGGAGGTAGAGATTATTATCACCCCCATTTTACAAATAAGGAAACTGAGGCAAATAGAAGGTAAGTGCCAAGGCCAGAGTTACACAGCTAGTGAACATCTGAAATCACATCTGAACTCAGGTTTTCCTGACTCCAGACCTGGCACTGTATCCACTGTGCCACTTCTAACAGTCTAAAACATCCAGAAGAGAAGTTGCCTTAATTGAAAATGAACCCGAGTTGAAGAGATACTCTGGGGATGGCGAGGACTTCCAAGTGATGGTGTTTCCAGATTCTGACATGCAGGTTCCATTAATCCCTGAGCATCACAGGGCCCCCAGGAAGTGGCCTGTAATCACACAAAAGAAAAATCAGGGGCAGCTAGGTGGCACAGTGAATAGAGCACCAGCCCTGGAGTCAGGAGGACCTGAGTTCAAATACGGCCTCAAACACAACACAAAAACTAGCCGTGTGACCTTGGGCAAGTCACTTACCTCCAACTGCCCTCCAAAAAGCATGAGAGAGAGAGAGAGAGAGGGAAAGAAAGAGAGAGAGAGGGAGGGAGGGAGAGAAGGAAGGAAGGAAGGAAGGAAGGAAGGAAGGAAGGAAGAGAAAAAGCAAGTGACTTAAGACAAGGATTGTCCAGATTACATATAACATACAATCAGAAGGACAATTTACAGACAGGGGTTCTTAATCTGATATTTATGGACCAAAGGATCCGTGCATAGATTTCAAGGATGTATGAACTAATGAAAAAAAAATACATCTTTATTTTAATATAATTAATTTCCTTTGTAATCCTATGTATTTTATTTTATGCATTTAAAACCACTATTCTAAGGAGGGGTCCATCAAGATTCACCAGACTCCAAAAGGGGTTCATGACACAACAACAATGATGAAGTTCTCTTGTGGAACTTGCCCATCAGTTATGTATCTGGTATAGACAATAGAAATGGACACTTATCTGGGCCTAGAATTAAACAGAAGAAAGCCAGTGGGCTGGTTTACCTTCAGGAAATTGCAATTTTTTTTAATGACTTCTAATTCCTCCCAGAAACAAAGATCCCTATTTTAAATGTCAATATTCTCCCAGTGCTGGTAGATGATTTCAAAACATGGACCATGACAGGCCCTGAAGAAGTGAAAATAAGCATCAGAGAAAAAGTCATTACTCTTTCTGCCACAAGTTCCTCCTGAGTTCAGTCCATCCTACATATTACTGCCAAAATAATTTCCTTTAAGCATCGATCTGACCCTGTGATTCCTGGATATGAGCAGGATGCATCAAATTACAAAGAACATTGGAGAAGAACAGGAGTAAAAGATGTCATTAGGAAAATGGAGGATTGAGAAGGAAGACTAAGTGGTCACATGGTAAGCGGGGGGCACAGGTAGACAACTTCTGTGATGTCAGGAGAAAGTGAGGAAGGCCCCCAATATGCTAGATTGACCCTTAAGGACATGAAGTCCACAGAACGGGCAGGCATAGCTAGTTTCCACTCTGAATCTCTGTTGGGAATATTCAAGTTCATGAGAGATCATAGACCTACTTATGGATATTGGCACAAAGCACTACTGCATAGGGTGCTTGTACGTTTATTAATCATCTCGTGTGTTCATCTTTGATCTGTCTAACTAAAATGAAGGCTATTTGTGGGCAGGGATAGTCTCTTAAGTTTGTCAATGTTTGTATCTTAAATCATTTAGCACTGTAAATATATTGATTAGTAGGGGTGGCTAGGTGGCGCAGTGAATAGAGCACTGGCCTTGGAGTCAGAAGCACCTGAGTTCAAAGCTGGCCTCAGACACAACACAAAAAAATAGCCATGTGACATTGGTCAAGTCACTTAACCCCAATTGTCCTACTTTCCCCCCTCCAAAAAGCAAGATAGATAGATAGATAGATAGATAGATAGATAGATAGATAGATCCAAAATTCTAGTGGTACCTGTGATCTTCTGTAGAAAACCCACAGAAAATGATTAATAGATGAAGATATAAGAATACTTAGCTGCCTTAAAGATTTTTCTTAGGCATCCCAAAGTAACTTGAGAAACAGAGTGTGTTACTTACTTGTAATGAGAGAAGTTCCTAATTGAGATTTAATTTTGGCTTTGCAATATTGTTTATTTTTATAAGTGATACAAAAACAACATCCCAATTAATTTATTATTTTCCCTCAAGTTACACATTTCCAAGTATTTGTTAATATGCCCCTTTGCATTCCCCAAAAAAGCATAAAAGGATTTTATTTGCTTTATTAGCAAACATGTGCGACTGTATTATTTTACCTTAAAAATGAGTCTTCTAGTTTTAATATTATTCAGTTTCTTCTGTCAATAATTCTGATAAAGCTATCTTCTTTAAGAAACATTTTCTGTACTGATAAAATTTTACGTTGCCTTCTCTAAGCTGAAATATTGCCATTAAAAATGGCAAAATGATAAGCATGTGTGCTAACTTTTTATTAGTTAATATACTTTCTCTAAGAATTCATCAAGACTGAAGTCTCTGGTGAAACATTTCCACAGCACAGTGTTTCAAGTTCATTCTTTGTTCCCTCATCAAGCCATTTCCTGGTACTCACAGAGAGAGTGTACAAATCATTGTGGAGTAGCTCTCCTCTCCAAAGGAAAGGACTAACAAGAAACCTGGTATATGCACAACCTTTCAAGGATCATCAGCTTTCAATTATTTTCATGTAGTTTCTCCATGGAAAACCTGCCTTTCAAGTTTACTGCCAAAAACCTACAGTTCTCTGGCTAATTACTTAATTATTTCCCTACTCCAGGAAAAATGTAAGAGTTGGGAACTCTGAGCAGGTTGTGCTTTCAATCATAGTCTCTAAGATCCCTTCCAACTTTAATATCCTCTAATCTGGGGGTGTGGGATGTTTATTCTCAGTGTGAGATGGGTAGCCGGGAGGAGGTGAACAGGGCTGAGGCTGGGAAAGAGGTCACATCTTCCTCAGCACCTTCTAAATCAAGACTTCACAGCGTCCATGTGCATGCATGTGTGCATGTTATAAATACATATATACAGACATGTGCATACACGTTTATATAAAAACATATATGACATGTACATATAATACATTATTATACCATGCTATGCTCTGGTCATATTTGTTTCCTATATGTTTGTTCTTCATGCATTGTCTTCGGTTACACATGTTCTTTGTATATATGCCCTCCCTTATCAGTAGGGTGGTAATCTTTAGAAGAGTGCACCTCATGTGTATGAGAAAACAGTGATAGGAAGAAACTTGCCATTTTATTTGTTAAACTGTTTGAATGTCTTCTGTTTGAATTAATGTGTCTCCTGGCTGGTAGATAAAAGTAAATACATCAGTTGGACCTAGTGATTTATGTTTATGAGTGGATGTTGACCCATAGGATAATTTGAACCTGAGATAGCTTTCCTGGTAACTTGTGTGGATGGATGGATTGGCTCACGTTCTAGATTTAAGGAACACTTCAGGGTTTGCAAAGTGCTTTCTTCACAATTCTGAGGCAAATAGCTATGATCATTTTTATTATCTCTATTTGACAGATGAGAAAACTGAAAACTAGAGAACTGAAATGGCTTGCCCAAGGCCACACATACATTTAATTAGCAGAATCAAAGACCCAGGTCCTTTGACTCCAAATCCAACGTTCTTCCTATATATGTCATATGACTTCTAAAAAAAGAAAATTGAAAAAACAAACAGGAAGACCTAAAGATTCAAAGTTTAAAATAATTCACTGACCAGGAGAAAAAGCTGTTGGCTGGTGATTGTTTTCAAAGTCATGTTAGGGGGATGCTAGAGGTAAGAAGTAATGGAGCCAAGAAAAACTGAAAGAAAGACCAAAAGCAAAAAGGGGGGGGGGATGGGAGTGCAAATTATGTGAATAGACTATCTTAAAGTGACTCCAAATTATTAGGAACATAATTACATTCTCTTGGAAGGTAGGATCCAGGAAGTCCTCATTCCACTTTTCTTGCAGTAATTTAGTCTATGAGTTTCAACTAGGGATCTGTGAAGCCTCTGCCACATCAATCATCTATTTGAAACTTTGGAATTGATTTAATCTTTCAGTTTTATCTTAATGCTTCCCTATCTAATACTTCCCCTGCCCCGAAGTTCTGTTTTTTTTTTCCTCTATCATTACGTGCCACTGTCTTGCTACACAAAAATCTTTCCCTGTTTCCAGACTCTTCCTCAATCAAATTCTTCCTTCATCCCACCCCACTCTGCATCTGCTTCTCTGACAGGTTTTCACAGCAGGAAACAAGATACTCCTCTCAGGAAAAGCTTATCACCTCTAATTTCACCACTATGCTGTTAACTTAAGCCTTGATTGACTGACGGAAGTGGCTCCCTCAGCCTCCTCTTTGCTTTGACTAGAGGGCTAGAGGATGCAGTGACGAGCTCCTCCCAATGCCTTCCTTCATAGAGGGCAGAAACTGGGCTCTCAGATGGCTCCATTTTGTATCTGTTGTTCTGCCTGGTTTCAGCTCCACAGAACACGATGCTGGCACTGATGTGCCCTGGTCTGTGTCCCACCACCCTCTTCCTGCATCCTTCTTTGTGCTGTCTCCCCTCGTTAGAGTATAAGAGTATAGAGGACCTTCGGGGCAGTGTTTAGCCTGGCAAATGTTCTTGTTCAGTTGTTTCAGTCGTGTCTGATTCTTTGTGTCTCCATTTTGGGTTTTCCTGGCAACAATACTAGAATGGTTTGCCATTTCCTTTTCCAGCTCATTTTACAGATGAGGAAACTGAGGCAAACAGGGTGCAGTTACTTGCCCAGGGTCACACAGACACAAAATGCCTGAGGCCAAATTTGAACTCAGAAAGATGAGTCTTCCTGACTCCAGACCTGGTACTCAATCCACTGAGCCAAATAGCTGCCACATAGTAGGTGTTTAACAAATGGATTGGATCCCAAAATTATAAAAATAATCTTCACATTCCGTAAGTCTGAGCTGTTCAGAAACATTCAGGGATCCCTTATGATTTGATAACACATTGCTAAAAATACAAACTGCCTAGTTTTTCAATCTTATCCCAACTTTTCAGCCTTATTCCCCCTGTGATTGCTCAGTAGTGTCTGACTCTGGGTTTTCTTGGCAAAGATACTGGAGTGGCTTGCTGTTTCCTTCTCCAGTTCATTTTACAGATGAGGAAACTGAGGCAAACAGGGTGAAGTGACTTGCCCAGGGTCACAGTTAGGAAGTGTCGGAGGCTTGATTTGAATTCAGGTCTTCCTGACTTTCTATTTACTTCATCACCTAGCTGTCCTTTACTCCTCTCCAAGTACTGCATACTCCAGTCAGACTGAACTGCGAGTTGTTCTCCACTTTCCTCTGACTCTCCCTTCCACATTTCCATTTATAGAAATCTATCTCCTACATCAAAGATGAGCTAAAGTATCACTTCTTCCTAGAAGCCTTTTCTGATCACCCAGATTTAACATGTCTGCCTCTTTACATTTCGTATGTGGACTTTTCCTTTGCTTTGATCACATCCTACCTTTTATCATACTTTTGTTTTCTGTGCTTGTCTTCTCCCCTTTTAAAATTCCCCAGGGCAAAGGGGCCATGTTGCTTTCCAATTTCTGCACTCCTGGCATCTAGTAAATATTTCCTAGATTGAATTCATTATTCTCTGCTTATCATAGCAGGGAAGGTAAGAAATTTTTAACAGCTTCAACATTTTGGGTTTTATTATGAAAAAAAAAGATGAAACTTGGAATGGAATGTCTTAGCCTTTTCTTGTCTCCTCCCACTTCAAAATACTTGTATCATTTAATGGTCAACATTCTCTTTGGAGGGAGGATATTTATTTATGAATGATTTCTATTTTTAAAAAATCTGGATGTTCAAAGGGCTAACCTTTCGTTATCTAAGCAAATTCTCTCCTGCGCCATGCCAGGTAATTATGTGTAATCCTGAAAATGCAGTCTGATCTCCTTTTATATCATCTGTCCTTCTAGTTTCTTCCATCGGCTGAATGATGAAGAACTGGCTGCAACTTTTTTCTAATCAGCAGTTCTCATCTATGGTTCCTCAACAAGGGCACTTCTTTTGTTGAAATCTGTCTTCCTGATAAAGTCACTGCCGGAGAAATTGAACCAGCCTCTGTAGGGCAGCAAACTTGGTGTGTTAATCTGAAGGGATATTCAACAGCTGCCAATTTAATTACATAAATTTGTTTACTGGGCTTAACTGAGTACAATCTGGGAACAGGTTTGTTCTTGGTATTATATAACCTCCAAACTCTGAGCGACCTCAACATTTCTATTTGAATTCAAATACTGCAGTAGTAATGTTAAGGCTGTCAGTTCCAAAGCTTGGCAGAATCTTTCATTTTCATTTTATTTTTATTTTTTATAGAAGGCATAAAGAAGGGCATTAGATTATATTTTAGAGATGAAAGGATCTCTGGAGATCATCTCATCCAATTCCTCCATTTTATAGATGAAAATGACATCCAGAAATTTTGTCCAACTTCACATAAGTACCAATTAATAATAA
The DNA here is from genome assembly GCF_028583685.1 of Petaurus breviceps papuanus. Classification (NCBI taxonomy): domain Eukaryota; kingdom Metazoa; phylum Chordata; class Mammalia; order Diprotodontia; family Petauridae; genus Petaurus; species Petaurus breviceps. The sequence goes on along the minus strand of NW_027185764.1, from coordinate 31,277,806 downwards.
TAACTAACATTTACATAGCACTTTAAAGTTTACAAAGTGCTTTACAAGTATTACATTATTTGATACTTACAACAGTTCTGCAAAGTAGGTCTTATTATTAGCCCCACTTTATAGATGAGTAAACTTAGGCAGAAAAGTTAAGTGACCTGCTCAGGGACAGCTGGGAAGTTTCTGGGGGCAGCATTTGAACTCAAATCTTCCTGACTCCAAGTCCAGAAATCTCTCCACTGTGCCACCTTGTAGAGGTGCCTCTTGTAAAGCTGGGATTTGAACCCAGGTTCTCTTACTCCAGATGCAGGTTTCTTTCCACTACCATCCAACAGCAGGTTAATATTTCAAAGTGCCAGGAAGTACACATCTGAGCGGTTGAAGGCACCTTCCATTCCATAAACATCTTCAAAAGTAGGCCAGGTAAATTAAATCTTCACATTTAAATATTGGGGGGGGGGAGGGAACATTGCTTTATACTGTTGTTCAGTTGTGGGTTTTCTTAGCAAAGATACTAGAGCGGCTTGTCATTTTCTTCTCCAGCTCATTTTACAGATGAGGCAACTGAGATAAATTGGGTTAAATAACTTAACCCAGGTCACACAGCTAGTGAGTGCCTGAGGCCACATTTGAGCTCAGGAAGATGAGTCTTCCTGACTCTAGGCCAGGCACTCTATTCATGATACCACCTAGCTGCTTTGGGTTAGTATGCAGTTAATGGTGACTGTCATCTAGCACCTCGGCTATGGTCAGGAGCTGAGCTGGAGAGGTCATTTTTTCAAGGTAGCAGCAGCTTCTCATGAGGCTGGGAGGGCATAGGTACAAATTCTGTGGGATCTAGAGTGTGTAAAAATTAGGCATATTTTCAGACTTTTACATAGCATGAAATTGAAAACAAAAATGAAGAGAGGGAGCAGGGGATAAATAAATCAGAAAGCATTTATTAAGCACTTACTACATGCCAAGCACTATGCTGAGAGCATGGAGACTAGCCATTGTTAATTTTTCCTCCACTTTCTTAAAGGGTAAAAAGATCAAGGAGGGGAAGGAGGGGGAGGACAGCTAGGTAGCCTGAATTCAAATTCTGCCTCAGACACTTACTAACTGTGTGACCCTGGACAAATCACTTACCCCTGTTTGCCTCAGTTTTCTCATCTATAAAATGAGCCAGAGAATGAAATGGCAAACTGTTCCAGTACCTTTGGCAAGAAAACTCCAAAGGGAGTCACAAAGAGTCAGACATGACTGAAATGACTGAACAACAACAAAAAAGGTCAAGAGGGATGACTATATGAATAACAACTCAGTAAGCACCCTCTGGGATAGACTGACCTTAGAGAAAATGAGTTCTCAAAGAGAGGCCCCTGTTGGCTAGCCTCCCTGCTCTGGGGGGCCCTTTTCCTTCTGTACATGCAGATATTATAGCCTGACAAACTATTTTTTTAACTTTATGTCTATTTTGCCCCACACTCTTTTTTCTTAATCCAAAATAATTAATATTTGTTTTCAGGGCCTCAATAGGCCAAGCCCTGCTCCTGCCTTTTCCTCATCTATTCCAGAAGCGACTACAGAGAACAAGAATGAAGACATTCCTCTGGCAACATATGCAGTATTTCATTTTGTAATTCTGTGAAGTGCCTCCAGACTTAAAGAAGTCATTGAGGAGAGAGAATAAACACCAGCGATGACAGATTGTCACCTGAGGTACCATCTTAATGACTCTGTCAGGATCGTAAGCAGAGAGTGCGCTGTTTCCTTTATAATTCCACTTGTCAAGTCACTAACTAAATCAGCTGCTGCCTGATGGCTTCACATTTTAAGGAACTATGCATTCTGAATATCCTTTACTTTTGGTCATTTTGCAGAACAGTCCATCAAAGGCTTCCCTTCCTTCCCAACCAATACAGTTCTCTGGAGTAATTAACTGGGTCCCCTCAGAAGTCTTTGGTCAGCTCACATCTGATCAGAACTGACCTGAAACATGAAGGTTTGAATCCAATAACATTCAGTGCATGACAGATTCAACAACTCACTGGGCTTTCTCAGCCTACTAGGGTATTGGTGAGCAAATGCTTCCATCAAATTTATATTGTCAGTTTCCTCCTGGAGTTTCCTTATAAGTTAAAGAGTTTTTCTTTAACCTTGTTATTTGAAAATAACTTTTCTATATAAGACCATTCCCAGCAAGGGCTGTACCTTACATTTCTGTGCCCCTGGGAAGACCATTATTCTTAACTCCCACCTTTGGTAGATACCAACCTCTTGCAAACTTAGGATAAACTCTGTTTCAAAGTATTTTTTTAAAGCAATTGGGGTTAAGTAACTTGCTCAAGGTTATATGGCCAGTTATTTCTGGGTGTGGTGCTAATTATCTGAGCCCGGATTCGATCCCCAGGTCATCCCAACACTGGGGCCGGTGCTCTTACTTGCTGAGCCACCTGGCCACCCCGTTTCAAAGTATTTTCAACAGGAAAATTGAGGACTTCAGAGAAATTCTTGCCCAAATAGCATTGGGGCCCCTCTCTCACATTCAAACCCCTGGAAAACTTTGCAGTCTCTCTAAATGAGTGTGACATTATAATACCATACTCAGAATTTTCTTAACATCAGAAAAATGACTTGTCAACGGTTCTGCTACTCTTCAAGTCATGTGCAAACTGCTTAAAAGACTCTAGGTTCACAGGAGCAAACAGAGAACCTTTCCACAAAATGCATCATATTTAGAAAAAAGAAAAACAAAACAGCAAAGATGGCCATTATATTCTCCCCTCAAAATCAGAATAGTAATTTCATGTTATTCTTCATAGTAGAGAGGTTGCTAGATTAATGGGGTTTAAGAATAATACTGTATCAATAGTGTAATTGTATCAGTTCAGCTGAAAATCAGGGACCAATCTGGGTTTCAAAAATGCATAATGTCAATTGTATGTCAAATAGGCACTAATTCAGATTAAAAATGGGCTGGGTTGCTTGCTGGCAAGACTGTTTCTGCCAGTAATTTGTCCAAACTGCTGTTACTGTTTTTGTGTTTTCTAGTACAAGGTTCCAACTCTTAGGAAGCACTCATGCTGGGTACAGGATTGTCTAAAGAATATATTCTGCAAAGAAGATGAATTGGCTTTTGAAAAATGTCTCCAGAGACCATTAAAATGCACAAATTTCTTATTTTTAAAAAGTTATTAATTTTTCTCTAAAGTCAATTTACATGGTATATCCACTTTGTCTTTTTAAAAATATACTATATTGATGACATAAGCAACTATTTAAATAACTCATAAATAACTAATAAGATCAATTAAATGCATACTACATTGCTATCAGAATTTGATAAAGTTTAGCTATAATATTGTCCTTGGGATCCACAAAAGAGGGACTACATTATAGATAGATAAGACAATCACATACGTAGTTTCCATTAACTTTGTTCAATAATGAAACTCTCTTGGATAAAGTCCCAGAGAGTCACCTTAAAACTGATCTTCCTCTACAGTGAGGTCCTAGTATGATGCTCTTGGTGAGAATATGGTCAATTGTTCCTTGCAAAAAAGTCTCTTAGGAGGCCTTACATCTCAGAAAAGGGTTTCAAAGGCTCCCCCTTATTCTCTCTCAGCACTACAGAAATCTCTGATCCTTCTTTCCCTCACCCTCAGTTTCTTCATTTGTGAAATCCAGATTAATGGATCCTATTTAATGAAACATAATGAAATTGAAAAAAAAATTATTAAATTTTTACTGTGCACCAACCACTGTTCTAAATACTTGGAAGTACTTGGGAAGAGTACAAAGAGGAAGTCTAGTAGTAGTAGTAGTAGTAGTAGTAGTAGTAGTAGTAGTAGTAGTAGTAGTAGTAGTAGTAAATAGTAAAAAGAGGCACTTTCTGCTCTCAAAGAATTCAAATTCTAATTGGGGAAGAATCCCTATTGGAGAGTGCATCTGCATGGCAGACAGATATGTGACACCGTAGATGGCAATGCCTAAATGTCAAGAAGGCACAGTAGCAGAGCAAATGATAAGGTATAAAAATACCTAAGGGAGGTCATTACAAGGTGATGTCTGACCTTACATCATAGAGTACCACGTCAAAGACACAGAAGAAAGTATAGGGGGAGGGGACCTTCCATTTTACCAAAAGTTGTAGGCAGAGGTCAAGCTAGAGCCATTGTTAAGGCAGGTCCCTCATCCTAAGCAAATAAGCATTGCGGTTAAAAAAAAAAGCTTCATAAATGTTAAAATGGCACACAAATATTTCAAACCCTCAAATATCCTCAAATAATCCAACCCAGTTGGATTAACTGTCAGTTTCAAACTTCTGCATCTATGATACATTGTATCTCAATAGTTTTCCAGTGGGTGGGAAAAATAAAGGGCCACAAGCTTTCAACACAGCCCCCAAGTTCCCACAGATGTTTCCACCTCTGCATATGCCTGTGGTTGCTACAAAATCCTCCTGTAGCCCAATTCTCCCAGTACTAAAAGAATGTAAACATAGAACAGTACTTTGGCTGAAATAAGCTGTGATTTCTGCGTTGTAAATTTCAATGTTATGATGTAACTTACATACCTATTTGACAATTCTTGACCTTTGAGAGTATATGTGTGTATATGTATGTGTATATATATATATGTATGTATATATGTGTGTGGATGTGTGTATATGTATGTATATGTGTGTGTGTTTGGTATTCAGGGTCTTTGAAATGTAAGCTTCTGAAAGAGTGCCTAGGAAGTTAGTGGGAGAAACAAAGCAAAGTTTTAACTCAGGCATGAGATCTTCTCCAGCTGGGTCATAAAGCCTGGAAAACCCTGTAAAGGAGACACAAATATTAAACAATGTGTTCTCCTAAAACGAGTTGATTTTGTTCAAGTCAAACTCTTAAAGGATGATAAAAGGTATGTTCCTATGAGCAGGTATATGGTAAGTAATCAATGAGGAAGGAGATCACTAATACTTATTTTCTCGTCGTTAGCACAGAAAGAGTTCTCCCTTGTTCTTCCTTCCCCAGCTCTCTCCTGGAGTGGGTAGAAGGGTTGGGAAAGGAGGCAGAATCAATGCACTTACAAGCACATTAAGAACCTTAACCCCTTTAGCTACAAGAAAGTCCAATTCTTCCAGCAACTTCAAAGGTGATCCGCTGTATAGCACAAACCTGCCTTTTGCATCAGAGATGCCAATGATTCCATCATCTTTACTAATATGATCTCTTGGTAAATTCAGTGACAAGCACACAATTAGAATGTCATGAGCACAATGGACACTGATTTTAGTGGCATAAAGCAATCTCCAAAAGACATATATTAGTCTTCTTTTAAAATAATCTAATTTCATTTGGCCATCACCATCACTCTCACAGGGGTACCAAATAAAAGTCAACTTTAAAGTGCTATGTAAATGGGAGTCATTTGGAATTGGGAATCAATATGGAATGCAGGAGAAAACTGGAGAGGATAAAAAAGTTTCTTATCTATCTCCAGATCAATACAATGATGCCTCTCTCTTGAACTACCTTCAGAGTCTTTGACATGGTCCCTCCTTATAGATGATGTAGGGGCATATATCCCCTTGTAACGACCTACTTCTGGTGCTTTAGTCACTAAACTCAATGGAATGGAGTCAAAACCAGATCCACTTGATGGCAAATTTCTGCCATAAATAATCCAAAGTAGGTATAAATCTGGAATTCTAAATTGGACAATGATCATCTTTATCTACTGTGTGACCATTTTACCAGAGTCTCAGCTTCCTTATTTGTAAAATGAAAATAGCAACAGTGCATGACCCACTCCCCATATTATGATATAAATGCCCATGTGATATTGTGGACAGAGGGATATCCTTGTGGTCAGGAAGACCTGGGTCCATGTCTGCCTCTGACACACACTAAGGTCATAGTCACAGTCTAATCTCTCAGTGCCCTAGGCTATACTCTAAGATTCTCCTATCTCCACACTAGTTAGTGGTCTGAATCCCTGGGAGTTTTCACACTGATAAAAATCACAGGATTAGACAAATACAAAAACAGACCACAAAAAAGGAATTATTATTTCTAAACATGGGGCCCAGATGAAGCCCAGTGCTGACTAAGGAACACAGTTTTCCAAGAGGAGGACAAAGGATAACATAAAATAGCAACTATATGATGAAGAGTCGTGACAACTTAGCAAATAATATATTGAAGGGCCCTTTATCTGTTATTAGAGTAGTATAGTCATTCAGCCATTCAGTAAGACAGCTTAGATGCCAAGAAGGAGTCAGGAACAAGGCAAGGAGTGCACTGTATTGAGCTTGTGGGAAAAAAACAGACAACCTAGATTTGGCAGCCCTTCCCTTAAAACATGCCAAAGAATTAAACATAATTGAGCAGCACTTTGTGACAAGGGCATTTAATAAACTTTGGTTTGAGAATATATTTTTGCAATGAATTCAGACTGCTGTGGCAGAGTAAAGAGGGAGCTGGATTGGAAGCCAAGACACCCAGGTGCTGATCCTGGCTCCATCACTAAGCAACCACGTGATCTTGGGCACGTGGCTCTCCCTCAGTCTTCTCACCTGTTAAAGGAGGGGGGCATTCCTGAAATCCCAGCTTCCTTTTCCCTACAGAATCTCTAACATCATTCACAACTCTAACAAGAGTCTAGGCTCTATGAATTCTGATTCAGTGGTAGCAATTCTTATTTACAGCTTAAGCAAATTCACTGGCACCAACACAGCCATTTTAATTAAAGCCAAGATATCCTCTTTTATATAATAATAATAATAACAACGTATTTTACTTGGGACATCGATATCATAGAAATAAATACCATACATGTAATATGTAATGGATATGAGTGTGTTGGTAAATGGTTTTATTTTTTTTAACTGACTCTGGGGGAAAGTTTATAAATCTGTGTCTATAGATATATAGGCAAGTATTGATAGATGTATATATCCATAGATATAATATATGTATATAGATATATACACATATATATGAAATACATTTTGAAGTTTAACATGCATTATTAACATTTTCCCCAGGGCACCTAGGAAGCTACAGTACATAAAGTACCAGCGGATAAAGGTCCTGGAGTCAGGAGAACCTGAGTTTAAATCTGGCCTCAGATATTTATCAGCTGTGTGACCCCAGGCAAGTCACTTCACCCTGTTTGCCTCAGTTTCCTCATCTGTAAAATGAACTGGAGAAGGAAACAGCAAACCACTCCACTATCTTTGCCAAAACAACCTCAAATGGGGTCATTAAGAAATGAACATAACTGAAATGACTCAACAACAAAAAATATTTTCCCCCATCACTTTTGTAAGTGTAGACAATTACCAAAATAGATCAAGCCTTGATTTGTGGCATTTGCTGATTTCCAAGATGTAAATACTCATATTGGAAATTTAACAATTGTGCCTCTGGAGTCAATTTGAGCTAATTCCAGCACATTGCTGAATATATGTAGCAGTAATCCAGAATGATATACCTAGATATCTTCTAATTTTATTTTTTTAAACTTGAATTTTACTTCACAGAAAGAATTGTACTTTACAGAAAGATATTCAAAGGTCAGGCTGTGTCAGGCACTAAGTTATATCCATAATATTAAATCATTAAAAATCCAATGTAAACATTTTAGCCAAATGGCTTGCATAGGCAAGGTGTTGTGGTTTTAAAAAATATTCATGGACTTGAAGTCAGGAGAGACTTGTTTCAATCCCACTTCTGACACCTTCTCCATCTGTGACCCTGGGCAAGCCTCTTTAAGTCTCAGTTTCTTTATCTGGAAAATGAGGATAACAATCTCACAGTATCCTTAAAAGGCTCAAATGATATAAGCTATGTAAAGGTCTCTATACACATTAGAGTGTTAAACCATTTTCTGTTATTTTAATAGCACTGACCTCACAGAGTTGTTACGAAAATACAAAGAGATAATATATGAAAATTCTTTGCAAACCTTAAAAGTGCTATTGTGTAAGTGTGTCAGCTCTTACTATTCATTGAAAACTTCAAGGTTGACAAATGCTGAGGATGGAAACTATAAAGTAGTTTTGAAAAGTGAAACTTTTTCAGAAGCTATGAAACTGAGTCTTAGCCCAACTATCAGTGCCTAAAAAAGTGAAGCTTTGGTAGAAGTTGTGATCAGAGATGTGGCAAAATGGATCTTCTCTGTAGAGAGTCTCACCATATCAAGGTAACCAATGTTATCTTCAGGAGACTCTGTGGTCATTTATCCACTGGCTTAACAAATTCAGATGTCTTCTATCTTTAAAAAGCCTCTGTTTAATCCTACCAGCCCCTGTGACTATTTTCCTTTCTTCTCTTTCATAGCCATATTCCTAGGAGGAAAAAAAATAGCAAGCAAACAAGAAAACCCACTGGCTGTATATATTGCCTACACTATCTTTGTGGCATCTACATAGCAGAGTGGATAGAACACAGGGTCTGGAGTCAGGAAGACTCACCTTTCTGAGTTCAAATCTTGCCTCAGACTCTTATAAGCTGTGTGACCCTGGGCAAGTCACTTTACCCTGTTTCCCTCAGTTTCCTCATCTGTAAAATGAGTTGGAGAAGGAAATGGCAAACCACTCCAGTATCTTTGCCCAAGAAAACCCCAAATGGGGTTGTGGAGAGTTGGACACAACTAAAAATATGACTGAATGACAAGAAAAGGAAAGCAAATCAATACCTGGATCATGCCAGGAAAAGTATGCTAATTCCTCCCATTCTGCACCTCTAGTGTGTCATCTTTATGCCGAGAAGCCGGAATCCAGCCTTTCCAGAATAATTATCCATTACTCCCTCCCATGTACTCTATGTTCTAGTGAAACTGCCTTACTTGCTGTTCTCCAAAGATGGTATCCCAGCTCCCCTTCCATGATTGTCCCCCATGCCTGGAATATTTCTACTCATCACCTCTGCTTCTTGGAATTCCTCACGTCCTTCAGTGCTTACTGAATTCATGTATCAACTCCTGCTCCTCTGATGTTTAGAGGCCCACAATTAACCCAAGACTTTTTTTCCATATGGAGGAGAAACAGGAGTAAGGACAGTTTGATCAATTGATTTCCTCCCCAGGCTAATTGATGAAATCATGATAGGGCAAAGGTGAAAAAAAAAAGATTACAAGGTGTTAAACAAAGAAGGGTTATCAATCTGTTACCCTCTTATGAAATGGGAAGAAATCTTCTCTGGAGATCAGGTTGTTACTCCCTGGTCAAAGGTTGGCTAAACCAGAGAGAGGCATTTAAAAAGCTAGTTTATCCAGGCTGGGGAGAATTCAGACTCAAAACAAATTGAAGAAGTGTGAGTCCTGGAATCTCAGGAAAAATCATATTTGGAAAAAGGCATGCTACCATTACCCTAGTATCTCTACCAAAGGGAAAGAGTTTCTTCCACCCATCCCCTCCGCCTTTACCCTCCCCCATCAGCCATGGTGCTCTTTATCAGAGCTATTCACTCATTAGGGAGTAGGCCCAGTAAGGAAAGGAGAGAATCAGTAGAGTGACTTTTGACAGCAGAGAGGAGAGTCAACTATGGATACAAGAGAATTAATCATGAGAGTTGGGAATTGAATTCCGGGGAGCCCAACTGACAGGGGAACATTTTGAAGAGACCAGAGAAAAGAAGGGACATTGGGGCCCTGCAGTGTCAAAGGCATGAGTTGCCTTGGTCACATGTCTTCACTACCAGCATACTCTCTGTATGTGCTCACTCCTCCCATTGATTCTGGGTGTGTTTATGGGAGACTGTGCCCTTGGTTTATAGGAAGAATATTTTATAGTTACTGTTACTTCTTAGAAAAGGACTCTGCAGGAGTCAAGATGGTAGAGTAGAGGAAGCAGCCAAGTTCTCCTAACATTCCCCTCCAAGTAACTTTAAAATAATACCTCAAATAAAATTCTGGAGCAGCAAAGCCAACAAAAGGTCAGAGTAAGACATTTTTCCTAATCAAGACAATCAGCCCAGAGCCCACCAGTTAAGGGGTAGCAACACCAGCTCTGATCCTTTGGAGGTGGCAGCAGCAGCAACAATAGATTTAGGAACTCTCAAGCAAGAGATAGTAAGAGGATCTGGCCACTGGTCAGAAAAAGAATAGAGGGGACGGCCAGGTAGCACAGCGAGTAAGAGCACCGGCCCCAGTGTCAGGATGACCTGGGGATCAAATCTGGGCTCAGACACTTAGCACCCACCCAGAAACACCTGGCCGTGTAACCTTGAGCAAGTTACTTAACCCCAATTGCTTTAAAAAAAAGAATATAGGAGATTCCTATACTAGAGCTGGATGGAGGACACAAAATCAGATATAAATAATTGGAAAGATATTAATTACTCATGGGTAGGTTGAGTCAATATAACAAAAATGACAATTCTACTTAATTTAATCTACTTATTCAGTTCTATACCAAATACCAAAGAATTGTTACAGAACTAGAAAAAATAATAACAAAATTGATCTAGAAGAAAGGTCAAGAATATCAAAGGAATCAAAGGGAAAAAAATATGAAGGTGGCCTAGCAGAAACATTTCAAACTATATTACAAAGTGATAATCATGAAAATGATCTGTTATTTGCTAAGAATTAGAGCAGTTGGTCAGTGGAATAGATTAGGCACCCAATACACAGTAGTAAATGATAATCTAATGTCTAATAAACCCAAAGATACAAGCTTTTGGGGTAAAAACCTACCCTTTGACAAAAGTTGCAGGGAAAAATGGAAAGCAATTTGGCAGAAACTAATCAAAGATAAACAGCTCACACTGCATACCAAAATAAGGTCAAAATGAGTAAATAATGGTATCATAAATTAAGGGAACATGAAAAAATGTATCTGTTAAATCTATAAATAAGGGAATAGTTTACAACCAAACAAGAGATAGCGAGGATCACTGGAAGTAAAATTGATAATTCTGATTACATGAAATGAAGAAGGTTTTGTACAAGTAAAATCAGTGAAGCCAGAATTAAAAGGAAAGCAGTAAATGGGGGTCTGGAGGATTTCATAGCAAATTTCTCTGGTAAAGGCTTCATTTCTCAAATATATAGGAAACTAAGTCAAGTTTATAGAAATAACAGCCATTTCCCAATCAATAAATGGTCAAAGGATATGAAATTAGTTTTCGGAAGAAGAAACCAAATCTATCAGTAGTTACATGAAAAAATATTTTAAATCAGGGTTTCTTAAACTTCTTCCACTTGCAATCCCCTTTTGTATCTGACAGCATTCGTCATGACCTGAAGGCATGTGCAGTATAAAATTCAGAACCAAGGCTGCAGTGAAATTGTATGATGTAACATGGGTAAGTGCTGCCAGAAACACCTCTGATTCAGTTTGATTTTGAATTAATTTTTGGTCGTTGCACATTCAGAAACCTTTTACTGTTGCCAAATTTTTTGTGATCCCATATGGAATCATGACCCACAGTTTAAGAAGCTCTGCTCTAAATCACTATCATTAGAGAAATGCAAAATAAAATACTTCTGAGATAGTCTCACACCTATCAGGACTGATTAACATGACAGAAAAGAAAAATGACAAATCCTAGAGGAAATATGGAAAAACAGGTACACTAATGCACTCTTGAAGTTGTGAACTGGTCCAAGTATTCTAGAGAACAATTTAGAATTATGCCGAAAGGCGTATGAAACTGTACATATCCTTTGACCCAGCAATATGAGGTCTGTATCCCAAAGAAATCAAAGAAAATGGAAAAGTATCTATGTGTACAAATATAAAGCAACTCTTTTTGTGGTAGAAAAGAAAAACTGAAACAGGGGCTGCTAGGTGGCACAGTAAATAGAGCAGTGACCCTGGAGTCAGGAGGACCTGAGTTCAAATCTGACCTCAGACACTTAATACTTACTAGCCGTATGACCTTGGGCAAGTCACTTAACCCCAATTGCCCTGCTTTCCCCCCTGAAAAAACAAAAGAAAAGAAATATCCATAAACCACCTTTTAAGGGAGCAGCTAGGTGGCACAATGAATACAGCACTGGCCCTGGAGTCAGGAGGACCTGGGTTCAGATCCGGCCTCAGATACTTAACACAAAAAATAGCCATGTGACCTTGGGCAAGTCACTTAACCCCAAATGCCCTCCAAAAAGCACAAAGAAAAGAAAAGAAAAACTGAGGAAACATACATCAATTGAGAAATAGCTGGATAAATTGTAGCATATGATTGTGATGAGATACTATTATGTTATAAGAAATAATGAATAGGATAGTTTCAGAAAAACCTAAGAAAACTTCTGTGAATTGATGCATAGTGAAGTAAGCAAAACCAGGAGAACATTGTACACAGCAACAGCAATCTTGTAATGATAATCAACTATGAAAGACTTAGCTACCCTGAGCAAGATGATGAACCTAGATAGTTCCAAAGGACCTCAGATGAAATATGCTCTCCACATCCAGAGAGAGAACTGATGAACTCTGAGTACAGATTAAAGCATACTGTTTTTTCACTTTATATTTCTTGCTTTTTTTAAAACATGATTGATACGAAAAGATATTTCATATAACTTCATATGTACAACTGATATATTAATTGCCTTCCCAATGGATAGGGAAAAGATGGGAGGAAGAAAAATCAGAAAATAATTTTTTAAATGAATTTTAAAAATAAATTTAAAAAAAATTTTAGATGACAGCTTTTAACTAATTATGTGTGTGTTTATGTGTATATATGTGTTGGTTATAGATTAAAGAGAAATCTACCAGTAGGAGTTCAGACCCACAAGTTGCTTGCTAGAGACTGAACCTGTGACCTGTAAGTGCCAAGTGCCAAGAGAATGTAACAAATAAATCTTATATTTAATTAATTTGTGAATATACTGTATCCCCTCCAGTACAATGTGATCTTGAGGGCTGGGGAAATCTCATTTTTGTATTTGTTTTCCCTAGCATCTAGCATAAAGTCTGGTAGAAGGCCTTTTAAAAATATTTGACTAGTCAATTTTATGGATACAAAGGAGCATCTGGGAAGTTGTATTCATAGTACCAGCAGTCCTCATTATGATAGAAGCATGGCCCTAGGGGCCTTTATAAAAAAGTCTTTGTTTTCTCAGAACCAGGGCATGTTAAGGTAGCTAACAAAGGGTCAGTTGGCTTCCTTCCACAGCGGCACTTAGGTATATAAAATCCTTGGCCAAAGACAGGCATATAATAAGCCAAGCAGACTGTAGGGAAAGTTGGAAACTATAAGCAAGTGGACACACCAGCCCTGGAACTCTGCCTTTCCAAGTTCAATTCAGTAAACTTTTATTAATCTCCTATATGTAGAACAGTAATGCTAGACACTGGCAGAAATACAAAGACAAATATAAAATGGAATTTACAGTTAAGTAAGTGGAGACAACATGTGTGCTACAATTAGCATATATGAAATTGAACAAGAAGGCAACATGATTTAGTAGAAAGAACACTGGAGTTGGAAACAAAGACATGAATTCAAATCTAGTTCTGCTCCTTACAGGCAAGTCCTCTCTGGACCTCAGTTTCCTCATCTATAAAAATAAGGGGGTTAAGTCTCTTTTCAGTTTTAAATCTCAATCACTCTGGACCTTACCACTTCTAATTATCTGATCTTAGATAATTTATTTAATTTCTCTGGCCTTTTTTTCTTGTCTGGAAAATGAGACAATTAAAATATGGATTCATTCCTCAAATAAAACCCCATCTACTTAATAACAATATTGATTCTATAAATCTAGGAATCAGAAAATTAAAATTATAGCTCACCCAAAGAGCTATACCAGCATAGATATCACCAAACTGGTTACAAAAAGTTTCATAGAAAATATCACTGAAATGTATGACCAGAAAAAGAGATGGATCAGTTATACATCCAGAAAGAGGGATGGACTGCCCATGTGATATACTGCTGTGTAAAGCCAAGCAGGTGCAGCTTTCCAGAGGACTGCTGCTGTAAACAGCTTTCAAGGTTCTGATTACATAGTATAGTGAACTCTCTATTTCTTCAATAACAAATCAGAGCAAAACATTCACAGAAAATCAAGGTACAGCATTCACAATGTTACAACTTATCACAGAAAATTAAAATACATTATTTACCATGTCACAACTCAACAACTTATCACTAAAATGGCCACATAGTTTTCAGGAAAGTGGTCACATAGTTTTCAACAAAGTACAATCATTTAGTAACTCAATCATTCAATCATCCTTAAGGAGACCTCCTTAAGTGTCAAAGTACAAAACCCATGGGGTGAAATTAAGTTACAACTTCAACAGCCACTACTCAGTACCCTCTTAAGGAGTAGTGGAAAATACAAAAGCCATCCATCTACCTCTAGGGTCACAAGTAAATTACAATTTCATCAGTCACTACTTAGTATCCTATTTCATCAGTCACTACTCAGTCAATTTCATCAGTCACTACTGAATACCCAGGGAGAGGTCTTTTCATCTTGACTCAGAGCAGGTTTTCTGTTCCCATGGTTCCTCTTCCATGGTTCCATCTCCTGCCCGAATCTAACTAACTGCCACCTGACTTCATAGGAACACAGCTCCTGGCTCCTTGTCCAGCTCTCCATGCAGTTTCTGCTCCACATTGGAGCTCACATGGTCCAGTACATCTCAAATCCTTCACAGTCTCTGCTCCTGGGAAGACAAGGCTTAACAAAGCCACGAGAACTTGCATACACATTAACAAAGTCACAAAAACATTTGTACAAAGTACCAGCATCACACTCATATTCCCTCTGTCTTCTGCAGCTCCAGCTGGCCCTCGGAAATCTTCAGCAGCTCCAGTTGGCCCTCGGAAGTCTTCAGCACCATAAGCTCCGTTCTCAAAATCAAAATCACTTTATCCAGCCTCCATGTGGCTTGCTCCAAGAAATTCTGTCTCAGTTCTCAATTCTCATTCCTGTTCTCAGTTCTTCTCAATTCTCAGTTCAGTCTTCAGTCCAATAGCAGCTGCCCTGCCTCCACGATGCTTATCCCAGGAAATTCTGACTGTCCAGCTTGTGCTCTTCCTTAAATACGGTATAGCTCCTCCCTGCTCAGCCCCTTACTGTTACGTCAGCAACAGGGGATCATACCTTCTGTTTCTTTAACAGAGGCTCAGGTGCTAAGTACCTCTTAGCTTAGCAATACAAAGGCATCTTCAAATTTCATTACTATTACATGCTGTCCAGGTTAAATGTTAAACTGTTAAAAGACTTGGAAGAAGTCCCTTGGCATTCTGTGTGGGATTCCTATAAAGGGCATGTGGAAGGATCCAAAGTAGAATTTGCACCGGCTGAGGAGGCAGAATGGATGAACAGAAACCTACACTTCTGGAAGTATTACTCAAATCTCTGTGATCCACTGACACATGGAAGTATAATAAATCTTGCCTCCCTCATGGGAGTGCTATAAAGACAGAGCTTTCATAAAGTGCTATAAGAAAGGTGGGCTCTCAATGTCATCAATAATTTTAATGAGACACAGCAACAAATGCTGTGAGCAATGTATGAGAAAGTAAAGGCCATCTCTCAATGGTGAGATCGGAGAAGGGCTCATGGAGGAGAGAGCACCTGAGCTGAGTTATGAATGATGGTTAGGATTTTCATGATTGGATGTGATGGTGATGGGGGAGTGCTGGTAACTAGAGAGCAAGAAGAGGAAATCAAAGGCTTAGATCCTCAATGCCATTCAGAACCACCCCCCACTTATAGGAGTCACAGCCTTAGTGGAAAGGGGAGAGAAAAGTAGGGGAAGGGCAATAAAAACAAACCCCTAATGTAGCGGTGCTTAATTAGCTCTCCATCTTGAAATTCGAGACACACATTTTTCACTCATAAGACAACTTTCATCCACGGTTATCATAGAGCTGAATAAACATTAATTAATTTTCAAATACTCTGTAGAGCAGGCATTATCTGACTCAATTTGTGGTGAAGAAATGGACACCTGGGTTAAGTGAATGCCTTGCCCGGGATCATGCAATAAGTCAGCACAAAATAAATAGCCAAAGAGCACTTGCCTGCCCTTCAATAGAAGTCAATAACACAGGCAAGATGGGCTTGCTTCTAGTAAATGGAGTAACTAAAGAAGCCATGAATTTATAAACAAGGCAAAATAAAGCACTTAAGATATTTCCAAATCCTGAATGGCTGCAGATATTTACAAGTCAAAAACGAACAAAAACGATATGTCTCTCCTTTTATTCCCTTCCCTCCCAGCTGGCAAAGCTAAATTTGGTTTGGATTTTGACCGAAATGTAAAGACAAATGAACATTTCCCATGAGCTATTCTGAATTGCACTAGAACAAAGATGACTGACCCTCTCTGTCTTGCCTCCCCTGGGGCAGGAGCAGCTAGTCCAACCAATCCCTAAGCTTCACTCTCTCTTACCATCTCCAATTTTCTGCTCTTTCCAGGCAGCTGTCCCACTGACGACTAAAATGTAACTTATCCAAAGTGGGGATCATTAAATATTCTTCCCATGAACATCAGCAGCTTCTCTGTCTTCTAATCCCCAGGTGTCCAATTCAGAAGCCACCTTCAATTTCTCTCTTTTTCACCCTCCATATTTAGTCTATCAAAAATAAGTCATCTCTATCATTTCCTACATCACTCTGCCTATTTCTATGTAGCCCTGATCAGGGTCCTAATTACCTCCCAGTATTAATGGTGTGACAACATGTTATCCACCCTCCCCACCTTCTACCCCTTTGAATTATCTCCCTGAAGCATGAGAGGTCAGATCCCATTATCATTACAAAGAAGAGTTCTATAGAACCAAACTATTTCCTGGTAGATGAACTCATAGAAATAGCATTTTGTTGAACTGTTTTTAATAATTCTTTATAAGTGATTTATTTTCCTGATTCAGAACTAGAACATGTACTTATAATGTTTGAACTATTCTGAGAGCAGGAACTGAGGAAACCAAAGGATAAACTGTATCTAAACTTTTGCATACTTTTTGGCCCTCACAATGATTCATTTCTTTTCAATTATGTCCTATTTATCCTTATTCTTTTATACCCTTCAGTGCTAAAACAGTCTTTCTCTGTGACCGCCATAGTCATACTGTGGCAATCATTCCAAGTCTTCTTTCCAATAAATCTCCTCCAAGATGCCCTTGGGGATTGGAAAGGGGCACCAGGTATTCCTCACACATTTAGCACCAAATTCAATAAACCAATAGCTCCATGAGTTCATCAATTTGGTTATCCCCTACACTGGCATTTCTCACCATCCATTCTTGCCCTTTTATCCTGTCTTGTTCATGTTCTGTCTTACATACAGCCTTCACCAAAGAGCCCCCCAAAATGTCTAAGGACTTCTTCCAGGTTTCTTAACATTTCTTGCGTACCACTCAAACACCAGGTCTGTTTGCCTGTTATTCCCCACTCTCACTACATTTCATGGTCCTTGGTCCTTGGATTAAGCCCCTATCATGTTTTTAGGACTGGGCTAGGTACCAACAATATAGACCCTGCCCTAAAGGAGCCTTCATTCTTTTGGGGAGAAACATCACATACCAAAACAAAAAAGAAGCACCAAAAAACTAAATACAAAATAAAGACCAAGTAAATGCCAAGTAATTTCCAAGAGCTAGAGTATCAGCACCTAGGAGGATCAAGATAAGTGTCTTGTAGGAGGTAGAGAACTTGAATGGAACTTTAAAGGAAGTCAAGGATGAAGAGGCCGAAGCAAGGAGGAAGAGAAAAGACAAGAGAAAGGAGATAAATAGAATGAAGAGAACCCAAGACCAGCCTTGGGTTATACTCAGAAGTAGGCAGCTGAGGCATGAATGATGAACCAGTAAAGGAGATCTAGCAGAGTCCAGATAGGTGGGAGGAGAACGAGGAAAGAGCAATGTCATGAAAACCTAGGGATGAAAGAATATCTATGGGGCAGCTAGCACCAGAGCACCAGCCCTGGAGTCAGGAGGAGTTCAAATTAGGCCTCATACACATAACATTAGCCATGTGACCTTGGCCAAGTCACTTAACCCCAACTGCCCTGCCTTTCCCCCTCCAAAAAATAAAGAAAGAGTATCTAGGAGGAAAAAGTGATCAAGAACAAAATGCCATAAAAAGGTCAAGAAAGATAAGGATATGTATGACCAGATGACTTCCTTTTCTAATCACACATTTTTCTGATTGCTTATTTTGATATTTCACACATTATAAGTATGCTGTACCCCAGTTGTGACTGGGTAATTGGCAACTTGGATTACATAGACTGAGGTGTTCAAAGATTTTAAATAATACACAACAATAATAGAGAACCCAAGGAGAACATCTGTGTTTTTTAAAATGGGTATTAACACTAGAAAACAACTAAGGATCATTAAAAGAACCAAATAATTTCTCAAAGGCAATTGTGAATGTTTTCTTCCTCTTGTTCAATTCTAGGACTAACTCACTGACCACTTACGATGCCTATCCCAAATATATTTACCAATGGAATAATTAAATAGATGTCATTTATTTGCATGTCATATTATACGCAATGAGCATGTTTCATTCCTTTAGTTTTTACTATATGAATTGTTTTGACAATTGCATACTGGGACAATTATAGATCTAACTGACTTAGGAGTCAGGAGACCCCGGGGTTCTAATCCTGACTATATCATTACCTTGAGTAACTGATGTCACTTCCTTGAGTATCAGTTTTATATCAGTAAAAAAAAAAATGGTGATAATTCCCAAAGAGACAGTGTGGAGATCACTAAGGATGGTATGATCCTAGGTAAGCCATATGGTGTCTCACTGCACCAAACAACTTTTAAAGATCCTAAGTTGTAATTCAGATGCCAATCTTAACTGTAAAAGAAATTTCCTTATTCAACATTCCCAATACCAAGGAATCACATGTCTGTTCCAAATATATACATATGTATGTATATGCAGATATTATATATCTACATATATATGCAGATATTATATAT
>NW_027185764.1:31208505-31258909 GCF_028583685.1 Petaurus breviceps papuanus | reverse complement strand
TATATGCAGATATTATATATCTACATATATATGCAGATATTATATATGTGTATATATATATATATTTACTACAATACAATAGGAATTCTTAACTTTTCTGTATCATGTACTTCTTTGGAAGAGTGGGGAAGCCTGTGGACAGTTCAGAATGCCATCTTTAAATGCATAAAACGAAATACAGGGAATTACAAAAGAAATGAATTATACTGAAATATGGTTACCAATATTTTTTAAACATTTGAAGACCTCAAATTAAGAACTCCTGCTCTAAATCTGTAGGTTATAAATGGCCTTTCAGTCTTCATGGATGGAGAGAATTTCTACATCTGGAATTCCCCAAACCAAAGATAACAGGTTCAAATTGGGAGGTGGACAGTGAGGACAAAAATCTAAACCTACTTCAGTGCAAGAAATTATGATTGCTACTTTTACAACTACTAATATGGTTTCTGTAAAATTGAGAGTGATGATACAGAAAAGAAGGAGAGAGGACAGCAAAAGTTTAAATAAAAGTCACTGCAGTGACAAGGATTTTATCTTTTAGATCAATGTCAGCAAGGTCAGTTTCTAGGCTTCTTGCCACTAGCAGAAATTTATATCATTGTATATACATTCGTATCATTCTAATAAGCAGCCAAAATCGGACTGTGTTTTATTCAATCTAGGATACATAGTAATTTTTAAAAAATAATACATTCCAGGAGCTACATTTCTGGCAGCTCGGGCAGATGAAAACTTCTCTGGATGAGGATGCTTTACTATTTTTAATCAATTCTGTAATGTATGGAGAGTATTAAAAATAAAAATCAGTCTCAAATGAAGGCCCGGAAGGAGGAGGATTACAAGCAGGTAACATCTGTGCTGCTACCTCCTTAATTCTGTATCTAATTAAATGTCCAAATCCAAACTCAAGAGCTTTGCAGTTGGTCAAAGTCATGCAAAGAATATGACTAGTCACTGATGCTTATTTTTTTTACTTTTATAAAGACAATTCAAAGTCTTCTTCACTGATTGTTCCATTTCAATCAGCCAGCTCTGCACTTTTTCTCTCAGGTTTATTAATCCTACACCTGGAAATGAACAGGTTACAAATTTGTTTAAATACCAGGTCCTCCACATTCTCTAGAATAATTCCTCTTTATTACCTAGCACCCATTCAAACTTCAGTTGCATTAATTTAGGTCCATAGGACAGACTGTTGCCATTTAACTTGGTGATGGTCAAACTCCTAAATTGTCAATAGATAAACTCAGAAATACAGGTCTCTAAAAAGAAAAAGGGAGAAATGGATTTTGCAAAGAAGCTGACTAATTGGGAGGTGGCATGAAATGCTTCTGAAGCCATATTAACCTTTCCTTTGAGTATCATGCCCTGTAGCTTTTGGTTTAAGGAATGCACGCACTTTGCTAATGTGGCATTTTTCTTCTTGTTGACAAGTCCAATATTCTCCCAGGGATGCCGGGCTGACAATCAGGAAACACCACAATTTTGTGAGAATGAAAACTACAAATAACTCAAAAGGGCAATTAAAGGACAGAAGGCAATCATGAGTAGACTAGAGCATGTTCATGAGATGTAGCATAAAAGACATCATTGAGGGCATATGTGACCAGAAAGAGGTGGACTGATTAAAACCATTGGAAGAAGACAAGAAATGGAGAGTCCAAGCTGCACAATGGTACCCCCTGAGATATTAAAAGAAGCAAAGGAGGACCGAAGCTTCTCTGCATTACTGATAGAGTGCCAAGGACAAGAACTTCACTAAATGAGAAAGCATAAAGGGACTGCTGTAGGTATCAATAGAAGGAACACTCACAATAATGAGATTGTGGATCTATACCACAGTGGATCTACAGATATAGGATTTAAGGATCACAGACCTAGTGCAGGAAGGGACCTCTGAGATCACCTGGTGCAAATCTCCACATTTAACAGATGAGAAAGCTGAGGGCCCTCATAAGTCTAGTCATTTACTCAGGTAACAAGGCAGTAAGTGCCGGAAGACAGACCTGAATCTTGGTCCTCTTTTTCCAGAGTAATCAGTTTTTCCAGAGTAACATACAGTTTACAGAAAGCGATAGCTGCACTAATAGTTCGACAGAGCCTACCATTTGACTGTTGTCAAGTTACTTAATGTGAGCTGCCCTCCTGGAGAGCAGGGATCTGATCTTATACATTTTTGCTTCTCAAAAACACTTAAAACTTGTACTTAAAAAAATAGTTGTAGACTTGACAGGGAAGTATCCAGAGTCAAATGTGTTATTTCATTTCAATCTTAAACTTGGATCACTGGACTAGCCTGATCTAGGTTTGGGTCATAACACTTTGCTAATTAAAAAAAAAAATTCTGACATTCAAAGTCCTCCCCAAAATGGCTCCAACCTACCTTTCTAGCCTTATCTTGATCAGACTACCAGCCATTCTCCAGTTATTTGGAGAATGGTACTTATGTACCATGTTCTCTTAAGTCCTTGCCTTTGACTGATTCTTGTACCTGAAATGTCCCCCCTCACCCCCTCCCCGCCACCATTGTGGGAATGGGAATTTAAGATCTTCCCTGACCCTAGGTCCTTTGATAGGCTTAAGTGCACCTGGAGCCTGTGGCAGGAGGCTTGGTTTTCAGGAATGCCCACACTTTGGTGCTCTGTGATTGGGCAGTGGGTCAAGAGGGTTGTGACATTCTCTAAGTCAGGAGAAAGCTATATAAACCCTGATGTGAGGCTTTGTTTGGGGGCTCACTTTGAGAAGTGTTGTGTGATTTGACCAGACGAGACTCTAGGCAGTTGTTGAGAGCCCCCCAGCTTTGAAAACCCCAATGTTGATACTTCCCTCTCTGGTAACTGACTACTTATGGATGTAATGGTCAGACAGTTGGAGGCCTGTCTGCTGAAATGTTTCTGTCTTCTTGTAACTTCTGCTTGTAACCTTTCTATATACTCTGAAGTTTGGGGTGCTGACTTTTTCCCCTGAACTAGGTAAATGATATGTTTGATTAATTAAAGCAAGATTGTTAACACATTTTGAGTTGCTTTCCTTTAGAAAAGTAGATCTAAGAACCTGTGTTGGCAGCCACCCTGGGTATGGTGGGGTGCTTGCTGCTACACCCCTCCCCTCTTCTAATATGGCTTCCCTCCTCTCCTTTTATCTATCCTATAACATTTTCTGAATTTTTCAAGGTCCAATTCATATGCCACCTACTCTCCAAATATTTCCCCACCCACTACTTCTACTCTCCACCCCTGGAAATGATCTTTATTTTGCATTTTTATATTTTGATTTGTATTTCACTTACCTATATTTATGTCTAACCATCCCTAGTAGACAGTAAGCTACTTGGGGACAGGAACTGTAGCTTCCTCATTTTTGTATTTTCTCAGCACTAATTACAGTTTGTTGACCATCACAGCAGTTGAATGAATTTAAGTTTAATAATAATGATAATGATTATGTCTAACACTTATATAGTACTTAATATGTGCCAGGCATTGGGTCAAGTGCTTTACAATTTATTATCGAATTTCCTCTTCACAATAACCCCTGGAGGTAAGTGCTATTATTATCCCCATTTTAAAGATAAGGGAACGGAGGCAAACAGGGGTTAAGTGTCTCGCCAAAGGTCACATGGCTAATATGTCCGAGGTTGGATCTGTACTCAGGTATTCCTGACTCCAGGCCCACTGCTCTATCCACTGTACCACTGAATGAATGAAAACATTCAAATATATCCTATCTCAAAACATCTAATCCAGAAGAGAAAGACTGGTTCAGTGGTCACTGGCCCTTTCATGTGCAGTACTACTGTACGGTCTTTTAAGAAAAACCTGTTCCTGCCCCAAAAACAAAATGAAATTTCTCTACTCTGTCCTACTACATGATATTCCCAGGGAGTAGGAAGGTTGGTTTTTTGTTTGTTTGTTTGTTTAATCATTCCTCCCTCTTGGACAGAGTATAGACATGTAGTTACTGTAGTGTACCTGAGTGGCATGGAGACCTGATTTTGCTGGAGAAAGATGAGTAGAGACTCTTGACGGTTGTGGGCACTGGGCCAAGTTAACTTTGGTATTATCGCCTAGCCACTGCCTTCATGCTATTCTACTAAGCACAGGACCAAAGGATTATTCGTGCTATTCTTCAGCACAATGCCAGATCATTTACGTTATTATTTAGCTGTGCAGCCAATCAACAGAATGATTCAGAAACAATTTGTTTTCAAGGCTACTTCTCATAACATTGCTAATTGAATTAGCTAGTGTTCCATGATGAAGCCTATGACAGAAGAGAGATCAAAGTGTGTGTGTGTGTGTGTGTGTGTGTGTGTGTGTGTGCGCGCGCGCGCGTGCGTGCACTCACACCCGAAGATTAGGGAGGTCCCAGTTCAATTTGATGAGATCTCTTCAATTCACTTGATGAGATTTTACTAGGTAGGACCTTCATTTCCCAATGACTCAGTCTGTCTCCAAGATGATTAGTGCAGACGGTGGAAGTGGGGGAAAGAACAATACAACAGACTCTTGCCAGAACAGCCACGTTTTCCTCATATAAAGCCATATAAAAGATTTATTCCCTTTTTCATTTCCTGTGGTCCCTGTCTCTGAGACTTTTTCACCGTCATCCTCATACTGACCCCTATTTCCAAGCCTTGTTATGTCCATTCCTAATAGCTATCATACACATCCCTTTCTCTCCACCCCCATAGCTGCCCACCCCAGTAAAGGTCTTCATTCCCCCTCTCCTGGACGATTGCCATAGTCTGCCAATTAGTCTCCATGCCTCAAATCTTCCCCCACTCCACTCAATAGCCCCAGTGGTTTTCCTAAAGTACAGGCCTGACCATGTCATCCCACCCCTTTACTCAATAACTCCAGTGGCTCCCTAATATTTTCAAGATCAAATATAAAATCCTGTGTTTGGTATTAAAAATTTTTTATGACCTGACTCCTCCCTATTTTTCCAGTGACCTCGCAACACTAGGCTTCTTGCTATTCCTTTCACATGAGACTCTATCTCCCAGCTCCATGCCCCTTCTCTGGCTGTGCACATGCCTGCAATGTTAACCTTCTTCACTTCTGCATCCTTGGTTTCTACCAGGACTTAGTTTCCAATCCCACTTTTTGCAGAAAGGCTTTCCCAGTCTTCTCCATACCTTCCCTCTGAGATGATTTTTTCCACATAGATCTTGTATGTACATAATTCTGTGTATGTTGTCTCCCCCACTAGAATGTGAGCTCTTTGAGGCTAGTGATTGTTTTCGCCTTTCTTGTATCCCCAGCACTTAGCACCGTGACTAGAATAAGAATTACTCAATAATACTGTTTGACTTGACAGCAGCAAGGTTAGGGGTAGGGATTTCTTCTCTTTTTGGTGGAAAAGAATGACTTTGGGGCAGCTAGGTGGAGAAGTGAATAGAGCTCTGGCCCTGGAGTCAGGAGGACCTAAGTTCAAATCTGGCCTTAGACACTTAACACTTACTAGCTGTGTGACCTTGGACAAGTCACTTAACCCCAATTGCCTTGCCTTCCCCCCTCCAAAAAGAAAGAAAATGGTGACTTTTGTTGTTGTTAAGTCATTTTTCAGGTGTGTCTGATTCTCTGTGACTCCATTTTGGGTTTTCTTAGTGAAGATACTGGGGTGGTTTGCCATTTCCTCTTCTAGCTCATTTTACAGATGAGGAAACTGAGGCAAACAGGGTTAGGTGACTTGTCCAGGGTCACACAGCTAGTAAAGTATCTGAGGCCAGATTTGAATTCAGAAGATGAGTCTTTCTGACTTCAGGTCCAGCATTTTATCCACTATGGCACCACCTAGCTGCCCCAATTGGTGACTTGCAAGAGGGCAAATGCTGATTTAAGAGAGAAACACATGGCAAACCTGAAAGAGAAGCTTGGATTTCCAAGTCCTAGCTGCTGTTTCTTTTCTTTTCTGAGCAAGGGTAAGAAGCTAGAGTTCCTAAGAATGGATTTTCAACTTGAGTAAATTGGAGAGTTCCTGTGTTTTGGCATCAGCCTCTGGGAAGGAAAAGGAAAAAAGCAGCATGCCTCTTCGAGAAGAAAGAGAATCACTCATTAGCTGGAAGAGAAAAGCCAAGGGATGGAGGATGAGACCCAAAATGCAAAGCCTCCATACTGTCACTGTGAGATGATGGAGCTCTGTAGCTGAGGTGAATGGGAGTGCTGTTCAACAGCCTCTGCCTGAGCTTACCTTCTGAGGATAATCTAAAGGTTTATTTAAACATTCTATATTTTTGTATTGTTTCATGGGGTCCTGTGAGTTCTGTGTACCTTATGCCCTTCCTTTGGTGGGTGAAATAAAGGCTATCCTATACTTAACAACTGGACTGCCTTCTGAATACCTATAAGGGAGTTGGAGATCCTTTTATTCACTTCTGGGGAAACCCAGAGATCACTTATATGACGATCATATTTAGAGATTGTCCTGGAGAATTCCAAGTAGGGGCAATGAGTCAAAAAAAGAGAAGTGGAAGTGGACCCTTCTGGGGTCAGTGTCTGGGATCAAACTTCATCTGTGTGAGCCTAGAGTCTCCTGGGGGACCTGGGCCACACATGTTTATGGTATTCTAGAAGTCTACTGTTTCCCTTACCAAACCAGACTGCTGATCCTGCCACCCACTGGGAAGGAGAGGAAGAAAGGAAAAGGGGGGGGCAAGAAACAGAGAAAGAGACACACACACACACAGACACACACACACAGAGAAGAGGAAGAAGACAGGAAGAAGGAAGAAAAGGAGGAGTAAGGAGAAGGGGAAGAAGAAGGCAAAGAGGGAAAGAGGAAACAAGACAGACACTGAAAATACATTTGTTAAACATTATTATGTGCCAGCTGTGCAAAGCACTGGGGATGCAAAGACAAGCCAAAAAGAGTCTACCTGTCCTTAAGGAGCTCATGTTCTAATATGGAAGACAGCACATAAAGGGGAGACAGACAGTAGGGTGGGGAGAGGGAGGGAAGGGAAGCAGCCTGGATGCCAGATTGCTGTTGAGGAGGTAGGGAAATCCAGAGGCTCAGAAATGGAGTTTTGACTGATGGAAGCATGGCCAGAGCATTTTATGAAATGGCAGTCGGGCCTGAAACGCAGTCATCTGTAGACAGGGCAGAGGCATCTACAAGGCAGCAAGGTTGGTGGGGAAGTCATGCCTGGAGTATAAGGTGTGGAGCCTTGAGTGAGTGAAGTGAGCATGATCAAGGTGTCTTATGAAGTGAGATGGGGATTCCTTGATTTTAGAGAATTATCAGACATCTAGGCACTTAAAAGCCCTAGCCACGTACTAGGTAAGCCTTTTGCTCAATAGGGAAAAGGTTGGCAGGCCTCAGGGAGTTGTAATCTACCTTCCCCATGGATTACTTCCCAAAGACAAATAAACTAAACATTAGAACACCTCCTTTAACATTAATGTCCCAATTCCCATTCATAATGTTTAGAGGAATCAAGCTTCTAGTAGCATACAGCTTGGACTGGCTGCCTGTTTTACTGGCACTACAAATCCAGTGAAGAATTGGCTAGATTCTTACCCCTTTGTTTTGCATGCTTCCTCTGAATTGCTGAATAATTCTGAAAGTCTTGTTTGTGCTGTAGTGGGGTTCACATTGGGACAATCCAACCTCTTGGGCTGCCAGGATGGCAGTGGAAGAAGGTGTTATGTGTCACTAAGGCAGGCTTCAATTTTATCTTAAAATGATAATTACAATTTTTAAATCACTACTATGGCTTTACAATAGCTACCCAGGGAGGCTCCTCTCGGTTTGAAGAAGAGTATTTAGCCATTAAGCTCTTTCTTATTGCTAAGCAACAGTTTTGTTCAAACCAAACTGGTTCCTGATTCTGGAGCAGCAGGAAAATAAAAGTCTCCTCAATTCTTGGAAGAGCAGGTGAAAATGCAAAGGAAAGAAATGGTAAAGATCTTGAAATATAAGAGAGATTTAAGCTAATTCTTCATTTCAGTTCTGTTAGCTAGATTTCAAAATATTTGGTGAGCACCTAACATGTGATGTGTTACATTCTAGGGGAAATCAAGTCAGCATATCTCTGTTGTCATATCATTCTGCTTTTTATTTTTTTTTTTTGCTTTTTGGGGGGTGGGGAGGCAGGGCAATTGGAGTTAAGCTAGTTGCCCAACGTAAGTATCTGAGGTCAGATTTGAATTCAGGTCCTCCTGACTCCAGGACTGGTGCTCAATTCACTGTGCCACCTAGCCCCCCCCCCATCCCTGTTGTCACATAATTCTGGAAGAAAAAAAAACCCACAGACTACAAACATATTCCCAAATAAATTTAGATAAATATGAATTTAGTAAAATTTTATTGAGGTTTTTGGGATACTACCTAATAAGAAATGCAATATGTTTTTATTTCCATGAGAGTAGCTCACTAAAGTAAGATTGCTTAAATACCACATAAGGAAGGAAGGAATTGAAACTTTTAATTAGCTCCATTCCTCTTCAATTTTACCATTTAACTTCAAACAATGGTTGGGCCTAGAAAATACAAGTTCATATGAGAATCATACAAATTGGTCTATGTGATAAGCCAATTTGCACATAAAAGACCACAAGGATCAGGGGGTTACAGAACCATGTGGATGCAAACACATTATTTGAAGTCTGGAGTAGGAGACTGAACATTTTAGGGATCTAGGTGGCATTTTTGACACAGCTGATTACTTCAGATAAGGCTTTAAGGAGAGAGAAGTTTTGGGAACTGAATTATGAAGTTTAAAAGATGGCATTTGGAAAAGGAATTTAGAACATTGGATCAGAGACTAAGGTGTAAAAATAACAGGCCAGGATGGAATGCACCTAACAAAGGCCTGGGAAAATTAGGAAAAATTAATTTGACAGGAGATGTATGAATCTGTTAAAGGGAGTTTTTAACTGAAACTAAAAAGAGGAAAATAAAACTTGGTATACCTTCAAATATCATAGGAAGAAAAGCAGTAGAAAGGCACACCAATCATAGAAGAGAAAACCTATGGAAAGGTACATGATCCTGGGCTTAGATATCTACAGAACTACACAGAGGATAGTCATTAAACAAAAAGTAAACCAGCAGTATTTGTATTTAATCCCCGAGACAATAAAAAGCTATTAAAGAGCCCTGAGTAGGGAATGGATTTGAGAATGAAGACACTGAAGGTATGGAGACCAACTAGAAGGTACTGATAACAGATCAGGTCTTAAAGGTGTGATAAAGCTTGAAGAAAGGGTATGTTTATTGGGAAAGATAATGAATTTCATTTTGGACATGTCAAATTTGAAGTGTTTGTAGGACGTCTGAATGATGTCTAACAGACAGATGGTGAAGATGCCAAACTGGAGGGGAAAGAGGATGGAGGAAGGAGGGAGAGGGAGACAGAGACAGAGACAGAGAGACAGATGAGACAGAGAGAGAAGAGGGAAGGAGGGAGAGAGAAATGAGTGATGGATATATAGATCTGGGAGTTACTACATAGAAATGGCAACTGAAGCCATAAAGTTAGCAAAAGAAAGTTTTAAGAGCGAAGGGGCGGCTGGGGGGAGGGGGGAGGATATGGGGCATAACAGAGCCTTAGGGGCAGCTATATGGAAAAGTGGTTAGAGCACTGTACCTAAAGTCAAGAATACCTGAGTTTTAATCCAGCCTCAGTCACTTACTAGCTGTGTGATCCTGGGCAAGTCACTTAATCTCTGTTTGCCTTACTCCATTAGGGAAGGAAATGGCAAACCAACTGCAGTATCTTTGCCAAGAAAACCTCATGGACAGAATTGGCATGCAGTAGTCCCTGGGGTCAGGGAGAGAAGGACACCACTGAACAGCAACATGATAGAACTCAAGGCACATTCACACACAAGAGGGTCAAAGAGAACAGTGATTTGAAAACCCAGGGAGGAGGCAGATTCTAGAAAGGGAGTGGGACCTGGGAGATCATTTAGTCCAGCCTGTCATCTGAAACAGCATCCTCTCTACACATCCTTAACAACTGGTTTTCTAGCCTCTTTTTAAAGTTTTCCAGGGATGGGAAACTCCCTATTTCACTGATCAGCTGATTCCAAACTAGCCATGCCTCCTCTCCTCACATATGACACTCCATTTCATTTCCCTGATCTGGCAATGATCTGGCAGTCCCATCCCTCACATGCCTACAATATACAATTTCCCTCTACTTCCCTCTAGACACAGCTCAGGCACTCCTTTTCTATAGAGTGCTCCTCACAACTGCTATAATCACTAGTGACCTCCTCCCAAACTATCTTGCATTTCACTACCTTGTATTTACTTTGCATTTCTCCTATCTGTATTTATATTATGTGTTGTCTCCTTTAATAAAATGTAAATTCCTTAAAAGTATGGCTTATTCATTTGTTATTTATAGTTTGGTATCCATATCCCCAGTATTTGGCACACAATACCTGGTACACAGTAGGTAATTAATAAATGTAGTGTATTTTTTGTTACATTTTTGAATGGCACAAATTGTTTAAAAGCTTTTTATTCTACAGAGCTGAAATCTCCCTCTCTGCAATTCAGCATAACTCATGTTTCATGATATTTTGGTAAACTCTTCTCTCATCCCATTTTGAAGGGAAGCACAGCTGTAGCTACCAGACAACCCACCCTGTCTATTCATCAGACTTTCATGGTCCAAATGGCTCATGGTAAAAATGGAAAGTAAAGCTAGCTCTTGTGCTCTCTCCTGACTTGGCTTTAGTCCTTCACTATTCCTCCAGCTATGGAGACCATATGGGTGACTTCTTTTCTCTTTAAAAGGTAACTACTTCTATATTTCAAGAGGTTCAGGCAAGGGGAAATTTTCCTTATTTGATTAATAGAAGGTAAGATCTCTAAACCCCCAACACAGAGATCAGAGTTACCCATGAGGCAATATCTGCTTACCATATAACCCCACTTTTTTGGAGACCTAGTTCAGGATTCCTGAACTTGATGTTGCTAGAGAAGTCTGCCTCAAAAATGATCCCAGATTTCTGAGGTTCATGAATCCACATTGTCCTGGTCACGTAAGTGAAGAACTCATATCAATCTCTGTCATGAGTCTCTTCAAAGCTGCCATTAACAGCCCATCAAATCCTTGAATACAATCATCACTGTCCCTCTTCACAAGGCTAAACTTTTATTAAATTTTATCCAATGCTGGCATAAAAAGAAAATCCTAAAGGGGATTCCTTCCAACCCTGAATAGAACTTTTCTGCGTAGTGCTATTGAATAAAAGGAGGCAACTAGGTGATCCAACACTTACTAGTTGTGTGACTCTGGGCAAGTCACCTAACTTTTCTTTGCCTTAAAACACTAGAGAAGGAAATGGCAAACTACTTTAATATCTTTGCCAAGAAAACCCCACAGACAGTGCTAACATGCTATAGTCCAGGGGGTCATGAAGAGTCTGACATGACTGAAAAGCTGCACAACAACAAAATGAATAGAATACTATTGAAAACAATTCAAAACAATGTTAAATAAGCAATCGAAAATTATAAAATATAAATTTATTACAAGTAGAGACTATTCTGCTCTTTCTGCCAGTATACCCAGTACATAGCACATAGCAGATTAATATTTATTGATTACATGACTTAAAACAAGTTACCATCAATAAACAAAGAGTTTCTAGATCATACTACATAGAAGAAAATTACGAGGAAGGACTTGAACATAGAAAGAAGACATTTAAAGTTTTCTTTTTAAAAGTATTCTGCAAAACATAGTCAGCTGGGTCCACAGAGGCATGACTGACCCAATTTTAAAGTCCACATAATGTCAGAGGAGGCTCTGGTTTTGAATAAAAATTTCACTGTGATTCTCCCAGCTTGCTTCTAAGATCCAATTATATTTTTATCCAGACTATTACTTATCATGTTTCTGTAATATGACACATATCACAAGGACCTCAGGATGTTTGGCAACTTTAGTAAATGAAATTTAAATTCAGTGAACCAGCTTTTAATTAACTCTGATTCCAAATCTTCTGCTTTGTTTTAGAAAACACCATCTAGGACAGGGGTGGGGAGCCTGCGGCCTTGAGGCCACAAGTGACTGAATTCAGTTAAAGGGCCTCACTTGAGGACCTAGAGGGCCACATGTGGCCTCAAGATTATAGCCTGATCTAGGTTCATAGAACTTAAGAGACTGAAAAAAAAACAGGGAAATCATCTAGACCACATGTGTCAAACTTCCTGGCTACAAGTCCACAGAACTCCTAAATGCTGCACAAATCATATTAAAATATAATTAAACTGTTTAACAAAATAAGTAAAAACACAATACAACATAGAGAATGTTAATCTGTTGTTTTCCTAGTTTCCCTGCCCGTAGGGATTCGTTTCTATTTGAGTTTGACACCACTGATCTACACCAGCTCTCTCACTTTATAGAAAGGAGGAAACTGAGGACCAACAAGGTTAAGCCACATCACAGTAAGGACTAGAACCAGAGGCTTCTGACAGTTAATCCAGTGCCCTTTCCTTTGTACCACAGTTTGCCCTCAGGATTATAGTTTTGCTTATGTAATTCCTGTTCAGAACTCTATGAATGTCTCATGTCACAATTGTTCAATTGCTTAACCAGCTCTTGACTCTTCCTCTGGATCTCTATCCTTTTCTTTGCCTATGATTCTGTTTTTCCCTCCCCACAGCAGCCAGCAGCCTCTCTCACCTTGTCCAAGGGCTTGATTCTGCCCCCATATTGGCAGCCAGGACAGCTGTTCCACAGTAGGGAGCATGGGGGAATTTCATCCATTCACAGATGCTTTCTTACCTGGGCTGTTAACACTAGTGTTACAGGACTTACTTTTGCTCCCACAGAAGTAAAGAAACCAATGGCCAAATCCATGTGATCTAAGAAACTAAAGAAACATTCACCTAGGATAGGTAATTGGCTTAAATTATGCAGCAGTAATCACAGTGCATTGACAGGGTGACAAGATATCGCCTCTGAGGGGCGGTAGGGCATCATGGATCAAAGGCGGCTGTCCTTGGAGGCAGGAAGGCCTGGGCTCCAGACCTGCCCCTGGAACATACTAGCAATGTGATCCTAGGCAGCTTATTTAACTTCTTATTACACCAGGCAACCTGCTAATACTATACATTTGTTATAAATTTGTTGTTGTTGAGTCATGTCTGACTCTTCCTGACCTCATTTGCAGATTTCTTGGCAAAGATCCTGGAGTAGTTTGCCATTTCCTTCTCCAGATCAGAAAACTGAGGCCAACCGGGTTAAGTGACTTGCCCAGGGTCACAGAGCTAGTGTCTGAGGCCACATTTGAACTCAGGTCTGACTCCAGACCCTGAGCTCTATCCACTGCACCACCTAACTGCCATTCATTGCTTATATGAACTGGTGGAGAGAGTTTCTACATTGGGAGTTTTCTAAGCTGAAAATCTGCATTAGTGACAAAATCATATATCTAAATCCTGGTCAAAATAGACATTGAATACTGCTAACAATTCTGACCTAGGACTTATAACCATAATCACTAAACACAATAATAACTAGCCACAATCAGTTATCAATAATTATCATCATCACAATTTATAATCAATTATAAAAAAAGCTGCACAAGTGAGCTTCTAAGTGTTACACCTCTCTTTGCCCTAATGATCCCTTATTCCTTGCCCTAACAGAAGAGAGGTCAACCCAAGTCTGTACCCAAGCATGAAGGAACACAATGCTGGAAGGGAGGAAAGAAGGGTTAGTTTCAGGAGAGAGTGAGCCTAAGGCAGGGCACAATGGCATCTGGTTGGTGTGGGGGTAGATAATGAACTTTGGTGAAGTTCTATAAAAATATTAAGACAAAATGGAGACTGATAGGTAGCCAGCCCAGACCTTACTCTCCAGATACCTGGAATAAGATTTTAATAGTGAGGCTTCCACTCTTTGGACCTGAAACAGGTCAAGGAACAAGCATTGTATCAAGGTCAAAATATTCACATTTCTTAATTTTCAAGTGTTCTTCGCTTAGAGTAGTCAACATAGACCTGCTACTGATAAAGTCATTAAGTTTAAATAATGATAAAAAAAAATAGCCTGGATGATATCTAAATCTCAAGAAACCTAAACTATCACATTTTTTAACAGAGAAAATGTTCCTTTTTGGTGTTTAATTGTGAGGGACTCAGTTGGAAAAAGCTAAACGAACAAACTACTGGGCAATATTAATCATATAGTAAGTCAACCACACACCATCTCCTAGGTGGAGATTTTTCAGCGTCCCTCTGGGTTTGAACTAACTAAAAGAAACCAGCGATTAAAAATCAACATTAAAAATTCCAGAGTAATAGAATGAGACAGTAATTCTCAAAAACACTTATGGGAAACTTATGGGAAAACTGGAGCCGCACAATTCACAAAAGAAAATAGAAGTGCTCCTATCAAGCCAGAACATTAGAGCCTTTATTTTAAATTGTGGCGATAAGTTTTTGCACATATTCTGGAACAACATCTGTCTATACAATTAAGAATGTGAAAAGGGGTAGAGGTATCCACTGAATCAATCAAATCAGCCTAGACCATATAAAGAAACTGACAAGATGCTAGTCCTCATACTTCTGTCAGTAACAAGACTTCCATGGAATCAATCCAACAGAACTGTAAAGTAGATGTGAATGAGATCTAGACATTTCTATTGAATGAGTGAATGAATCAAAGGCTGTAGACTAAATGTGATCAGTTCAGAAGGCTTTGAAAGTCATCTGATAACAGGGAGCGCCATTACACAGAAAGTTATTTTCGCACCAGCTGTGCCCCATAGGCTTTGAGTAAAACAGTAAGCCAGTTCAGAATCTAAGGATTGAAATTGAGAACCCATGTTGGCCTGATCTAACCCCCTAGCCTTCCATTTATCAGGAACCATGACAACCTCAAAAATTTGACTTGGCCATGCCCTGTGGGTTTTGTATAAAACAGCAAGCCAGTTCAGAATCCAAGCACTCTACCATTTGGTGGTGAAGCCTCTAGTCAGCCCCTGAGAAGTACTGACTTATGGGAAGGGGTTGGGAGGAAAGAGAGCAGCTCAGCCTATTCCCTGGCCCTTGACCAGAGAAGGACCTCATGAACTTCAAAGAGCTGGAGGCTTTTGACTTTTTACTTGGTCTCCTCACAGTTTCTCTGGAACAGCAATGACCAGTAGCAATGCCTGTATGCAGCAATGCCTGTATGCAGCAAAGAACTGGACATAATGAGGAAAGCGAGTTGCAAGACTTTGCAAAGAGCTAGGCAGAAAGCCACAACACGCCCAAAGGGAACTTCATGAGCACCCTTCGTGGAGGAAAAAAGGACTTCTAACAAGCAAGAGCTGTGAGTTACCCCTTTGAAGGGCATACTGGAGCCAGCTTAAACCTGCTTGTGGGCATTTATACCTTGGAAATAGCATGGATATTATAAATATATATATATATGTATGTATTATAGCATGGATGATACAAGTCAGAGTTTGATTTATTGTTTTTTTTTAATCTAGACTTAATAAAGTAAAAGAGAAAATGTTAATAAAGCAAATTAAAAGTGTGTCATGTATAAATTTTTTTCGGGGAGCTGAATTTTAAATATTTACTAGCATTCCACTGAGCCTTTACCATATGTTCTATCTGATCTTGAGACTACTTTTCCTGGATTCTTCATGTATCAACAGGTAAACGAATACAAAACAGACTTTTGGGGAAATGTTTAGTACCAACTGTTCTTACTATACCATCTTAATAAATATTCCTTTATAAAAGTTAATCAATTTTGGGTGACTGATATCAACTGATAAGTGCATTGTTGGGGACTTATGAATTACAGTACCAGAAAGCCACCCTCTCCCTCCAATCCCTTAGGGCTTCCCCTAAGAAAAAGCAGCACCAGACTTGGCTCTTCTCAGAAATTCAAGGTTCTAAGACAATTCCAAAAGGCTCATGAAGGAAAATCCTATCCACATCCAGAGAAAGAATTATGGAATCCTGAATATACATTGAAGCATGCTATTTTCTCTCCCTCTTTTTTGTTTTGTTTTTTCTTTCTCATGGTTCATTCCATCGGTTATAATTCTTCTTAACAACATGATTAATGTGAAAATATGTTTAATATGAATCTATATGTATAGCCTATATCAGGTTGCCTGCTGTTTGGGGGAGGAGGGAAGGGAGAAAGGGGAAAAAATTTAAAACTCAAAAGCTTGTAGAATTGAATATTGTAAACTAAAAATAAATAATTCTTTTTAAAAAGGAAAGAAACAGCAGTACCTCTCTGGAGACCCAAGTTGTCAGTACAAATGGGAGTTGAAATAGTGTTAGATCATGTACCACAACACAAACACCACACACACACACTACACATACACACACAATAACATTTAAGAAGTTCTCAAAAGATGAGATGCATGTCAAAAAGATGAAGGACTCTATGGGCCTCAGGTTATGCATGTGCAAAATGAGAGTGGTGGATGAGATGATTTATTTTTAGATTAAAAATTATTTTTAGGTGGTACAGTGAATAGAGCACCGACCCTAGAGTCAGGAGGACCTGAGTTCAAATGTGGCCTCAGACACTTAACACTTACTTGACGTGATCTTGGCCAAGTCACTTAACCCCAATTGCCCTGCCCTCCCCCCTCCAAAAAGCAAAAAAAAAAAATTATTAAAAAAATTTTATTTTAATCTTTAAAATTACTTTTTAATTTTTTCCTACATACAAAGCAGAAGAGAGAGGATTGTACATAAAACTGTGAATCTCTCTTAAACTATCAACTTGCTTTTTTTCCCTTGAAGCACATAACTTTAAGTTATCCTACTTCATCTGTGTTTCCTTCTGTCCTTTCATCTGTTCTCTTCCGCTAATTTTTAGACTGCTTCAATGATCCTACTTATATAATGGAGGGAGTGCTTGTACCCACTTGTACTCACTGAGTGAGAGAGGTGAAACTTCTCAAACTATATTCTAAAATCCAGTAAGGTTTTTTGTGGGAAACTGCCTAAGTTCCCCTTCACCAGAAATCATATGATTTACAAGCACTCAAAACTCAGAGCGGTCTCCCTTCTCCTCAGTGACACCTCAGCATAAGATATGCCAAATAAGGACAGAAGGGCTTTCTCAAATGTCAGGATTGTTGATGTCTGTTTCCTTGTTCCCATACTTGAAGTAGATTGCCGAGCTTAGATGGTGCACCTGACTTCTAGCCAATGGAAGAAAAGGGTCAGAAGGGGGGTGCGGGAGAATTCCGCATTAGGGCTTTATAACTTTGCCATTTCCTTTAGTAAATTGCTTCTCCCTCCTGACTATTTGTCAGAAGGGGGGATTGCCCTTTCTCGAGATCATAATAAACCATTCTTTTCTACTTCCTACCTTGAGAAGCCTCTGTGTATTATTTGGGTAAGAATCTCTGTTGCTCACAGTTTTGGGGTACACACTTCATGATTTGGGTGCCCAAGAGAGGGGCTACTATCTCATCTTAGTATTCTAGGGAAAGGCCTGAAGACTGGGAGGTGGTGTTCTTTTTGGCCACCTGGTATTCAAACCAAGCTCTTCTGACTCCAGGATCAATGTTCTTTTCAGTATGCCCTACTATTATTGATAATAAATCCAGGCTAGATCTATTTTTGGTTATTGAAATAACTGTCAGGTATTGAATCTGGTTTTGGTTGTTTTTTTTTTCCAACTGGTTAAATAGCCACTTTCTATATTAGATGAGTCCCATGACCATCTATCTGTAAAGTAAGGCCAAAGCAGCTAATCAATCATTTTTTGGTCCAGTGTTGTCCTGTCTCAATAAATATAGACTTAACAAAATATATATACACATGCACCCAATGCTCTGTCTCTAAACCTTGCTCAGTCTCAAGACCTACTGGTAGTTATCTGATTGAGGAGAAAAAACATTTTAAATTTATCTGATCTGACATTACTGGATAAAAAAAATCAATAGAAAGCCTACTATCTCTGTTCTCGCTAAGCAACTATACTTTTTTCCTCTAATTTTCCTATCTGTATATTCAATTTAATTCAATTCAGCTCAATCCAATAAATTTTTGCTAAGCATTTATTGTATGTACTTTACGTTAATTCCATGCTACTAGAGACAGAAGTTTTAATAGGACAAGATCCCTGATCTTTGAGGGTTTATGACCTGGTAGAAAATAAACAATAACAGCTAACGCAGTTTCTAAAATGATCAGTATGCATTATTCCACTTGAGACTCATCACAACGCTATGGAGATAGGTAATTAAGTATTATTACACAGATTAAGAGACTGAGGCTCAGAGATGAAATGATTTTACAGAGATCACACTGCTAATCAATGATAAAGTTGAGATTTGAATTCAGGATTGTTGAAGTATTTTTTTTTAGTGTTAACTAAAATAATTAGGTAGTGGAAAATGAAGGAGAGTTGACTTGAATATCTGAACAGATGATGTGTTGTGACTCTCAAGCTTTCTGCTAAGCCATACTCTGCAGTACTCAGTAACTCCATTTTCATTCTTAGATAAATGATGATAATGCCTTTAATAACTTAGTGATCCCTAATTCCATCAAGCTTTGGATTAATTTAGGTGAAAGTTGGCTACTGGCTTAAAAATCAGTAAGCTAAATTTTTATGAAGCAATTAAAATTATGAGAATAAAGATGGTGTGGGTATTTTAATTTTTGTCTGCTGGTTGCAAAGAAAAAGAAAAATGAAATCTCTATTCTATTCAAGTGCAGGACCAAGGCTGACAGCCCAGGCTTCAATGCTCCTTTTCCAGAGCTGTGATTTCTCTCCTCTCTTCAAAGGGACCCCTCCAGACACTGACTGCCTAGGGCTCACTCCTGGGCAATTGGCAGTTTTTTTGTGAGGCAATTGGGGTTAAGTGACTTGCCCAGAATCACATAGCTAGTAAGTGTCAACTGTCTGGTCAGAGGCTGGATTTAAACTCAGTTCCTCCTGACTTCAGGGCCGGTGCTTTATTCATTACACCATCTACTGCCCCCAGAAAGTCTTCTTTTCTCTAACTTCTAACATCCAAAGAACTAAACTGGCGGGTTAATATTTTCATTTCTTTTTAAATTTATTTTGTCTCCCTACCAATCTTTGCTTTTCTTTCAATGATTATTCCACCTGGGTCCCAGACACTTAGATCTTTGCTTCCTAATACCAATGAGCTCTTTTCATAGTTGAGGCTGGTCAGTTACCACAGTTATTCATATAGACATTGTAATATGTCTTGATAAATGGATATTCAAGAATCCATGTAATTTAAACAGAGGATGGCATTTTGAAGTGGGGGAAGCGCAAAAGCAAAGAAAGGTCTGCATTAAGGTGTGAAGGGGTGTTGCATAAGAAGTCAAGGTGCAGTTACTTAACTTTTACTCTGGTCTCCAAACCACAAAACCTTATTATCCTGGAGGCCTAATATGGTCAGTCGACTTTTGAAAATTTTAAGTCAGTTTCCTATCACAAGTCTCGAAGTTTAGTCCTTTATGTTCCAGAATTTGATGGGGAAAAGTTCCTTATACCCCACCCAGAAAATGAAGAAATCACTTTCACCTGCATTATACCAACAATTAACAACTCCTTTATGTTCTGGATACTCAGACAATTAACTATTTAAGGAAGTTCTCAGTCTTGACTTGGTTATTTTGGGGTTTTTTTGTTTTGTTTTGTTTTTTAAGGAAAAATGGTTTATGAGAATGGAAGGCAAAAAGAAATCCTCAGCTATTCAAAATGTCTAAATAGCTGTTCTATGAGTATAACAAAGAAATAGCTGTTCTATTATTATTTAACAAAGTCTTTTCTTTTTATTATATGGGAGAATGGAAGGAAAAATAAAATAATGTGTTATGACAAGTAAATCTGTCTCATGGTGTATCAATATCACTATAGGCTGTGTTGTTTTGGTTGTTTAGGAAAAGAAGTTTGAGAAACACAGGGCTCATTAAAATAAAAAACAAAATCTTTGTTCTGTTTTTCCAAATGAAATACGCATAGCCAAAATAATGATGAAAATTAATTCAGTCAGTCTCTGGTCTCTTCAATTCCAAGAGAATTTACATAATCACTACAGTGGGCCACATTCATCAGGAATATCTCTATTGTGGTTCAATTTTTAGGGAATTTACACAGGTAATATCTATTATTCCTAATGGATGGAAACTCACAGGCTTGCCAAAATGAACCTCTTTATTCTAATTGAACATTGTCTAATTTTTCAAATGACATAAGCCAACATCTAAATTTCCACCATTGCAATTTGAACTTGGGAGGAATGTTAAGGTCAATATATGAGAAAAGTTTCGTGGGTCAAAAACAGCTATAGTATTTCCCCTCCACCCCCACCCCCACCCTGCTTCAATATAACTTTCCCTGTTCTGGTGGAAAGATGCCAAATAGAAAGTTAACCATTTCACTCTCCAAATTGTAACGATCGTATTTTTCCTACAGTCTATTTTCCTACACTCTCTGTTAAAAATCCAACTTTATTCTATATTTTATATTTTTTCTAACCTCTTCTTCCTCACTCTGAAAATTAAATGATGGTTCTACAGAGAGACTATGACTGAACTAGAACCAAAGGTTCCCTCCTCCTCCCCCTCACACATCTATCCCACCTTCTTCCCATCCACCTGGCACCTGCCTTCAGAGCTTCCTTCACTCAGTTAAAATGGAAATGCACATGTTCAGGAGTTCAGTGGCTGACACCAAAAGGGTAAGCCAGGAACAATCTACAGGAGAGGAGGAAGTCTCTTCCCTTGAACTTCCCAACACCACTCTAAGCTGGGCACTCACCTGGGGGACTCCCGTGTCCAGCAGCAGCTGTAGCAATAGCGAAAGCAGAGGCAGGGGAAACGGAGCAGTGACTGTTATCAGCTGTCTGTCCTGTGAGTTTAAAAAGGAAAAAGAAAGTCACAGTGAGATAGGTTGTCTATATATTGGTAAGAGCACACACCTTGAAGCAGAGACTGGATAATGGCCTATATGTAATATTTGTTTGTTTGTTTTTTTAGTACACCCCCCTTACCCCAACTTGTCTACTATTCCAAATCATAGACTATACAAGGTATATAACAAAGGCATGGAGTAAATCCTAACCTGTTTACTATGCAAAGATAGTATGCTTTTAAGTTGGGAGACTGCTCAGGAAGAGTTAAGATTTTTGTGTCCTATTTTGGAGGTTGGGGGAAGGCTATTCAGCCTTAATCTTTGCATACCTGCATCATGAAGCTCTTCCTTCAAAATCCCAATGATCCACAGATACCCATTAGGGAAGACAAGAGAGCCCCTTAACTGGAAAAACGTACAGGCATGGGGACTCTTAATGACCCCATCCTAAACCCATGAGAGTTGGACCTCATTTCTGTGTGAGGTATAATAAGATTATAGGCTCAGCTACAGGATGGACCATATTTGTTGCAGCTTCCTTTTTAATTTTCTCCTTTATCACCTGCCAACTATAATGCTCAAAGATGCCAAAGCATAGATTCAGGAATGAAGGAGATAGATAACACCTTCTTTCCCTACCACTTAAAATGCTAAATAGTCCAAAGCAAGACCTAGAAGCAAGAAAAAAAATCTTAGAAATATTATAGTCTAGACAGGGAGATTGTTTTTTCTATACGTAAGAGAAGGTTAATAGGAACTTCCCACTTTGAACTACTATTTTATGTATCTGTATTCATAATGGGGCAACTAGGTGGCACAGTGTAGACTGCTATTCCTGGAGTCAGGAAGACTCATCTTCCTGAGTTCAAATCTGGCCTCAGACACTTACTATCTGTGTGACCCTGGGTAAGTCACTTAACCCTGTTTGCCTCAATTCCTTCTGTAAAATGAGCTGGAGAAGGAAGTGGAAAATCACTGCAGTATCTTTGCCAACAAAACACCAAATGGGGTCACAAAGAGTCAGACACAACTGAAACTACTGAACAGTGACAACATCCCAGATATTCAAAGGAAGCCAGAAGCCTTTGTAGAACTGGTAGAGTCTGCTCCCAATTGAGAATACCTACATGTCTTGCCATGAGACTAAGAAGCAGCTGGCTATGCCCCAAAATTTCATTCCAGCAAATCTAGTTTCAAATACATACAATTTTTTTTGGTGTAATATCTTTAATTTTTCTGGCATAGCTGCTGCCTTACCACAAAAAAAAAATCACCTTTTTAGAAAGCATCTGCTACAAGATGGTGAGAAAAATTGAGGGTAACTTTAATAAGAGCCTATAATTTTGTATCATCACCAGTTCAATTCAACAAACAACCATTGAGCTCATATTATATCATCTCCCTGTCTGTGCATCTTTAAAAATAAAAACAGGCTAAACGTGGTCCTTTTTGAAGGGAAGGGGATGAATCAGATGCTTTCATATATACATTTTGGTCCTCAAGTTGTAGTGTTGTGTACACATTATGTGGTAAACTCTGCCATATTTCCTTTTTAAAACTGACTTTGCTAAAAAAAAAAACACAACATTTCACAAATGACCCTAGTTACAGAAACATGAGGATTTTATAAAA
Organism: Petaurus breviceps papuanus; assembly: GCF_028583685.1. Classification (NCBI taxonomy): domain Eukaryota; kingdom Metazoa; phylum Chordata; class Mammalia; order Diprotodontia; family Petauridae; genus Petaurus; species Petaurus breviceps. The sequence goes on along the minus strand of NW_027185764.1, from coordinate 31,236,441 downwards.
TATTATACTTCTTATTACAGCCATATAATGGAAATATAGTGGAGGCAAGCCACTGGTTAATACTGATACCTGGGGCATCTAGGTGGCACACTGGATAGAGTGCCGGGTCAAGAGTCAGGAAGACCCATCTTCCTGAATTCAAATCTGTCCTCAGATACTTCCTAGCTGTGTGACCTTGGACAAGTCACTTAATCCTGTTTGCCTCAGTTTCCCCAATCTGTAAAATCAACTGGAAAAGGAAATGGTAAACCACTCCAGTACCTCTGACAAGAAACCCCTAAATGGAGTCACAAAAAGTCAGACATGACTGTAAAACCACAGCAACAATACTAATGCCTGAAACTGGTCTCAGACAACTTATAAACAAGATTGCTCTGTAATATGAAACACTATTTCTACTTCTTTAACTGAAATACACTTAAATATGGTATACTTAAAAATTAGGTGCACATCATGAAATTTGTACTGGGGCTGTTCCTGGCAGGAATAAAGTCAAGAGATCTGCTAGAATTAAATATTACCCAGTGGCCTCCAAACCAGTCCCCTGCCAAGTTATCCCTGGATGTGAAAACTCTGAAGGTCTCAGGGTTCTCCAACAGTGGGTCAGTCTACACTGGAAACCTAAGCCCACAGTCACCCAAACCCACACAAGCTGACCTACACCTGTCCATAATTCTGATGCCCATACCCTTTTTATGGGAACGTGAATCTGAAGATCTTCCCTGTCTCTTGGCCCCTTGATAGGCTTAAGTGAATCTGAGAACTTTGCCTGATTTGAAAATATACTCTGCCCCCTAATAGGCTGAATGTGGTCATGTGGAGCCTTTGGTGGGAGGCTTGTTCTTCAGGAATACCCACGCCTTGTTACTTAGTGATTGGGCAGTGGGTCAAGAGGGTTGTGACATTCTCTGAGCCAGGAGAAGGCTATATATACCCTAATGTGAGGTTTTGCTGTGGGGTTCACTTTGGGAAGAGTTGTATGATGAGACTCTGGGCAGCCCTTGAGTCCCCCAGCTTTGAAAATCTACATGTTGGTGCTTCCCTCTCTGGTAACTGACTAGGTATGGATGTAACAGTCAGACAGTGGGAAGCCCTGTCTGCTGATCTGTGTCTGTCTGCTTATAACTTCTATTTGTATTCTCTGAAGTTCAGGGTGTTGACTTTTCCCCCTGAACTAGGTAAATGATATATGTTTGATCAAAGGAAGATGTTAACCCATTTTGAATTGCTTTCCATCGGAGAAGCAGATCTAAGAACCTGTGTTGGCAGCCATCCTGGGTATGCTAGGGTGCTTGCTGCCACAACCCTCAACACAACAGCAAACAGTGTGTTTGGCTTCACTCTAATCTGGGATCACAGATTTAGAACCAGAAGAAACATTAGTTGTCCTCTAGTACTTTAGTACAAGCCTTTTGTTTTATAGAAGAAACAAAATCCAAGATAGTCTAAGGGGCTTGTAGGAACAGAACAAGGAATCAGGCCCAGGCCTTCTGACTCCAAATCCAGTAGTCTTTCTACTGGTTCCTAGTGCATCCCTATGCCTTTTCACTTTGTTTTCAGTGAGAGCTTCTGGTTGGCATAAAAAAATCACAAGCCCAAAATCCTCCACTTTCCTAACTGTATTCCATTTACCAATATTCGCTATAAAACAGCCCCTCCTTTGGACTATGAGTACAAGTTATGTCACAGAAGTGCCGGTGATTTCTTGAGGTTACTTGTGGTGGATTTGGTTTTTATTTCTCTTATTTTATATAATCAGTTTAAGAAAAAATAATTCCAAGGCAAATAATATTTTAAAGGATTTGGGCAAATGGAAAAATAACAAAAGGATCTTTTTTTGTCTTTTACTCTGATTATTTCACTTCAATTAAAGCATTTTTCACCATGGCTGTACTATTTTATTATTTTAGTTTATTATTTATTTTATTATATTAGATTATTTTATTAAATAGTATCTCTAAATTTTCACTTATATACAGATGATCACTGCTGTTACTAATATATTCTATACTACTGGACTGTTACAGATGGTACAGGAGCACAATGGGGTCCTTCCAGACCTAGAGATGAAAGACGAGCTCACTTTATGCAGAAATATGTATCATATACACCTAGTCAACATTTATATAGCACTTACTATGTGCTAGTGACTGCTTGAAATTATTTATCTCATTCTTTACAAGTGCTTTACAATTATTATCTCATTTTATCCTCACAACAACCCTGGGGGGCAGGTGCTATTATTAGCCCCATTTTACAGTTGAGGAAACTGAGGCCAAAAGGGTTAAGCGTTTTGTCCAGGGTCACATGGCCAAGAAGTATATGAGGCTAGATTCAAACCCAGGTCTTCCTGACTTCAGGTCTCCTTCTCTACTACTGCACCACCTAGCTGGCCCATCCTGGCATGGATCATATTATTATGAGGTCCTAGCATGTTTTCTAGGTGCCTAATCTCTCCCCACAAACCCTAAAAACATATTCCCTCTAGTGGTTTATAGAAATTTATCAGATTCTGGAGACAGCTTACAAATTATTCTCTTGTTTTAACAATCATTTTATACCTATTATTCAGTTGTTTCAGTCGTGTCCTAATGTTGTGACCCTATTTGGAATTTTCTTGGTTAAGATAGTGGAATGGTTTGCCATTTCCTTCTCCAGCTCATTTTACAGATGAGGAACTAAGGCAAATGGAGTTAAATGCCTTGGCCAGGGTCACACAGCTAGGAAGTATCTGAGACGAGATTTGAACTCAGGAAGATGAGGCTTCCTGACTCTAGGCCTGGCATTTTATCCATTGTGCCACCTAGCTGCCCTTTAGAGTCGGTTTAAGACAATTCAATAAATCTTGATGTATATAAAGTATTATGTAAAATTATTCCCTGAAAAAATGCTGGTGAATAGTGGTAATACATTCTTTAGTCATTTATTTGCTTATTGCCTAGAATAAAGTTATTTATTTTTAGCAGATTTTTACAACCAAGTTCAGTGTTTTTTTTTTAATTGTTGGTGCAGAGATTTGAGGATGCAGAGAAAAGAGGCAAAGAAAATATCTGGAACACTGCATTTTTACATTTCTGAAACAGTTAACAGGGTCTTACCTCCAGGTGGACGATATCGTAAATGTCGAGGAGTGGAAGGCGATCGGCACGGTGAAAGTTCAGCTATGTCCATGGCTGGATTACTTTCAGATACTGTTCGATCCCCGGACACAGTTTCTAGAACTGCTGCTTTAAAATATAGCATAAATTTTAATATGTAGGCAAGGTTTCCATGCTTTTCCTGACAACAGCATGCATTATGTTAGAAAAAGCTCATTGTTATATTAACACCACATATTAATTAATCTACATTTTCATAGCGCTATAACATAAGTCACTTTTCCTTGAAGTGACTTTTTTTGAGAAAATAAATGATCCTAAAGCTAAGTTGTTTTTATTACTCAGATATAAGATCATATAATAATAATAATAATGCTTATTATTATTATATAAGATATAAGACTCAGAACTAATTAGGCACTCATTTGCTTAGTTCATTCTATCTTACTACATGGTCACAGTTTCAAGATATCAAGAATAGCCAGTTCTTAATTATTCGGGAAAATGGGATAAAATCATGTCAACGAATTCTAGTAATATATAGATAATGAGACTGCCAGACCATGAGGTATCTCTGCCCAGGTCTCAGGGACTCAGGACAGCCCTGGGATCTCTTTAGATCAGGAAAGAAGCCTGCATTTGTGAGAACTATAAACATCAAGGTCCAGGAGCCTCTCCCCTTTGGAGTCCTGCCATTCCTGGTGCTTTCCAGTATACCAAACCCTTTCAAAAATATAAGTTATCAGAAAGGGAGTAGGGGAGATGAGAGGAAGGAAGAAATACTCCAGAACAGAAGCATGATCAGCCTCAAGGATATGATGCTTTCTGTATTTGTATGAGAGCTGACCCTTTGATTCCACCATGGTCTAAATCAGGGATTCTTTATCTTTTTTTGTGTCATAGGCCCCTGTGGCAAATTGTATTGCCCACTTCTCAGAATAATGTTTTTTAGATGCATTAAAGAAAATAAATAGAATTATCCAAGAAACCAATTATATTAAAATGCAGTTGTTATTTGTTTTAAAGTTCACAGACTACACATTAAGAACCCTGAGACCTAGAGTCCTATTACCCTATAGTTTGAGGTCACAGGTCACTAGGAAGCACTGCCTGAAGTCTGAACAAGGTTCATGGAAGAATCTGGGATAGTTCAGTCTTTCTTACAACAGCTAACACCACAAGGAAAAGATGATAGGCCACTTTGGCACCACCTTGAAGGGTATAGTTTTAATGGTCCAGTATGCTCTCCACCACCTAAACCACCAGCTTAATCAAGCAAAACTGAAAATTTCATTCATGTCATTCCAAGTTAAAAGTTCTTTTTCCTGCATGACAAGAAGTTTAAGCGATTTCAAACCACTCGGTTTCTTTTTTTGACTCAGGTCTTCCGAAAGTTCTTACTAGTAAAAGCTTTTAAAGTCTATCTCTCAGCAAGCAAGCATGTCAGCAAAACCATTCACAATCAACCTATCCCTCTGGCAGAGACCAACATCGACCCAGACATTCCAATCCTAAGATTCACAATCAACAAGCTTTCCATGAGCCTTCATAATTCCACGTAAACCATTTCCACAATGCTCATTTCAGGAAATAAAGCCACATTTTCCCTCTTGTTAGACACAAAAGGGCTGGGAGGAGAAATTTTTAGACTCCTTAATTTGAATGACATAATTACAATAAAGCTGACAAACATGTACGATGCAGCCAGGGAATAACCCAAAAATAAATGCTTAGCTGTCAGATTCATTATTTTCTAAATAGTGCTTTCAAAACTCTGTAATGCAACGCATCTGCTCTGAAAAGAGTGCAAAAAATACCAACTCCATGTTCTTCATTTGATTCATATTGAGGGGAGAGAGAAAATCATTAGTCAGCAATCGCCTCAAAACAAAAACTTTCTGAACTGCCCTGAAATAGACTCTAAATTTCATCCCTGCGGCCTGTCTACTCTGATCAAGTTCCCTGTTAAAGGGAGCTCTGCTTAGAGAAGCATGTGCCACCTCATACTCCACCAACATTGGAAAGACTTCTTCACACAGGCTCTCCCTGTGGTCCTCAGTTCCAACATATCCATGGCCGGAGGATTCCTACAAGAAAGGGCTATGTAAACAAAAGCATTCCTAGGTGCTTGGCTTTAAGTTATTTAACTGACATTCTACAGAATAGTGAAGCAAATATGTGCAAAACATTAGGAGTGTTCTACAGGTTGTGAACAAGATATACTCTGAGAAACATTCCAAGAGATTAGCAATTCAACCCTATAGGATCCATCAAGCATAGAGCAGAGGGGGCCTAAATGAAAACCAGGCAATAAGCCTTGAAGAACTGTAATATCCGTGCTTCTTTAGATTGCATTTTTTTGTTTGGTTATCTAGGGAACTGTTCCATTAGACTGATGGTGATGGTATTTAAGAATACTGAAGTACAAAAGAAGGAAGCAGGAGTGAAGTAGGGTGGTTAATATGGGTGTGGCTCAGACAAGTCTGGGGAAAGGAGGTATGAATCAAATTTTTAAAATGTTATTCTGAAAAGCATTTTCAAAACTGTTTTAATCTCTATTTTAGTGAACGTTTCCTATTTCAAAGAATGCCTCCATTCACTTCTAGATGCCAGGACTGAAGGTATTTGTGAGGAGGACGTGCTTTTAATGGGAAAATTGGACAAAGGCTACTTTAGCTAGCCTCTGTCAAATAGTGGTGCACTTAAATAGTTTTGGCAGAAAAAAACTGAAGGCCTGAGCTATCACCTTGTCTTCCCCAGACCTTAGGCCTTTAGACCATAATGCCTGCAACTCTGCCTTCTCCCACCAGAACTACCTACCCCTGTGACCCCTTGCTCCCACTGCTCAGCTTTCATCTCATCTTTCTCAGCTTCATGTTTCTTCTTATATATTATCTTCTTTAAGAATGTAAGAATCTTGAGGGAAGGGACTGTTTTATTTATTTGTATCCATTTTTTCCAGCATTCAGTATAGTACCTGGCACATAGTAAACAATTACTAAGTGTTTTTTTCATTCATTTAGAAGGCAGTATAAGAAATCTTTGGCTACAGTATATCTTCAAATGGTGAAGCAGGTAATATGCAAGTCAAGTGTTTCTGGCACTTCATCAAAGGAAAAACGGGAAATATATACCCTCCTATTGCAGAATCGCCAATCAGTCATATTATAGCATGATGTGAACACTGAGGGGCGTTGTACAAGCCAGAGGTCTAATTCAGAGAGAGAAGAGTTTCTTAGCTCTTCTTAGCAAAGTTTCCACAAAAGTCTAGTTTGGGAGACTAGAATTAGAAGTGTCCTTGGCTCCAGATTTAAATGGGGCATACAAAAAAATGCAACATGGCTTGCTTACCCTAAATAACTCTGAAATTCTAAAAAAGCCACAGACAATGTACTTGTCAGATTGGGATTGAAATACTTTGACAAGATGCAAAGATTTTCATCTTCCTTTGGCTGTCCCTGTCAAACGCTACCTTCTCTGCACCTCTCCCCCCATTTCCCTCTCTTGCCCCCAAATGTGCCAAGTTCTACATACTGAGAAGGCTGATAGTAATAGCTTTCATTTTTTCATATATTTTTAGAAAATAAAGATTTCATTCATCTTGGAAAGATAGCAAAATATGCTGGAAGATGAAGTGAAAGAGACTGAAGGTATATAGTCTACTCAGAAGCCTCCTATTTGGATATAATGAATACCTTCTTCCAGAAGGGACTTGGAAGACATTGGACATGGTGAGCACTGAACAACATTGCAGAAAACTGAAATTGACTGTATTAGAACAGACAAGAAGTGACTGAAATGCGAGTCATTTCTGAATCTGTGTTCTGGGAGACAAAATATGTCAAAGGTCAAAATCTACACCCAGCTGGAGGACAGGGTAAAAATGAAAGGGAGATAATAGAGATAATTATAATAGCTCTAACCTAACCTATTCAAATGAACTATTGATACAGAAAAAAAAATGGAAAATGAACACTGGAAAGATATCACCATAAACTACCTTAATTTTCCCTATAGTTTAAATTAATTTAAAGTAATCACCCTCAGAAGACCAAAAGAGACCAGAAAACAACTGTCAGTAAACACTTGCTTCCTTGCCTAATGGAATGGCACAGCAGCCAACAGCAACAATCTTTTGTTTAGAAAAATCCTAAATGCATTCATTTGCAAATCACCACAGAGAAGGAAGGAAGAAAATTATAAGCAATATCTCATAAAACAGTGAAGAACAATGAAGGAGAAAACAGTTCTCTATAAGGCTTGGCATGAGCTATTGAAACCAATCTACCAGCATTTTCACAACAACCTATTTTCAAATTCTGGAAGACAAAAAATGGCATCCAAGGAAATTAAGTCAGAGCAACAGATTACTGCTACTACTACCATCACCACCACCATCACTACCACCACCACTACTAGCATACTACTACTATAAGCTAGCATTTCTATATCACTTTAAAGATTGCAAAGTGATTTTTGGATAATCTTGATTTATCCTCATGACAACCCCGAAAGGTAGGTTCTATTATTATCCCTCTTTTTCAGATGAGGAAACCAAGGCAGACAGAAGTTAATAGACTTGACAAAGATCGCATAGCTAGTAAGTGTCTGATTCTGGATTTGAACTCATGGCTTCCAACCTCCACTCTATCCACTCTACCACATGGAAGAGATATATGCTGGAGGCAACATAATATTAAAAGCCTTGAGGGAGTGATTTTCTGGGCTGTACTGGTATTATAGACTGTTAAGAGACCTAGAGGAAGGTCCCTAAAGTACTGGCAGACAATATTATCCATAATCTAAATTATAGATAATTTACAAAAGGACGTAGACAAAAATCATACAAATGAGAAGGCATAGATAGGCTGCTACCTTATTCATTGGAAGGAGTAACTACAAGTGGATGATAGCTAAAAGATGTAGGCTATAAAACTATCTCTAAAACAAACAAACACATGAACTTTTGCTTATGGACAACTTTTGCTTATCTTTATAGCAGAGCTCCCATTTTCTCCAAACACTAGAACTTCATTGAATATCTGAGTGTGATAAACAAAGAACTGGAATTAAATCCACTTCATGTATGTCAAGCTTTTTATGATGTTAGACTTCTTATCAATGACCATTTCTAAATCATGAGCCATCTCAAAACTTAGCACTTATAAAACATGCATTCCATTTATGGAAATTGGGGAAAAATATGGAAAAAAAATGTCAGTAGCCCTCTCTTTTGCAATTCAATGTAAAAGCTCTAGGTTTCTACAACATTCTTCACTCTCTTACCATCCCCTGATACCAGGCTGTAAGGGATCGACACTCTAAAAACCTATTAAGTGCCCTTCGTGCTAATCTTGCCTCCTTTTAGCCTTTGAACTTAAATGACTGAGGCAAGCTTCCAAGGTATTCCTATCTAAAAAATTTACCCAGATCAGTTTCACCTGGCTTGAACTCTTTTGGTCTACTCCAGTGGTGTCAAACTCAATCAGAAACGGGGTGGGGGGAACTAAAGCATACATAAGTATTCCTGGGGGCAGCATGTTGACTTAGGAAACCACATGTGAACATTATCTTTGTTCTATTACATTTTAATGTATTTTGTTCAGTATTTACCAGGTACATTTTAATTTGTTTCCTGTAGCATTTGGGAATGTTGTGGAGCAAAGTGATCCAACAGTTGCATGTGTGACCTCTAGACCCATTTAAATCTTGTTCCCAGGCCTGGGGCCTAGCCCAGAACTGATTTCAACTAATCCAAGAAGCTCTAATTTCCTCTGATTCATGACTGCAGCCCAGATGCCTTGATGACCCATCACTGGAGAGCATGGGTTCCACTTCATAAGAGAGGTCCATGATACATAGTACAAAATAGGACAGTTGTAAAGAAAAAACTAAGTATGGTCTCATAGGCAATTCAGCAAAATGAGGCAAGATAAGGGATAACTAATACTAGACTATTTAAATAGCTACTCTAGGACAAGAAGAACATAGGAAGAATACAGTGGCTAAATTGTGATAATTCTGGATTTTTTTATTTGTTTTTCTTTTTAAACAATGAGTTGATGGTATTGCTATAGTCAAATTAAAACGCAGCCCCTGGGAGTGGAGGTAGAATGAAGAGGAGGAAAGATTACTTGAGTGGGAAACAGAAATAACCCAACACTTCTACCTAGAAAAGTCCAGATGGCTAAGGGAGTGGAAGCTTTGCTTAGAATAGCAGCATGAGGTTCTTGATACTGTTGACCAAAGACTAAACAATTCTCATGGAGAACCAAGACAGCCACTTCCAAATCATCACTGTTCACTGGTCAAAGAGAGTGTCTGCTGCAGGTAGTGGGACCTAGAGAACAATTCTTGAATTTAGCATCCTAAGCTAAGATGCTGGTAAGCTCTGGGGTGATGATGTCTGGCATTCCCCAAACATCCCCAACTCAGAAAGGACAAGCAGCTGGGTTCTCTGGACCATAATAAGTTTAAGAGCTGGAAAGAACTTCCCATTCTGTCTGGTCACCCCATACTAAAGGGGTATTTTAAGATAAGCTATACGTTCTTGTCTCAGTCCCGCCTGCCCACCAGCAAAGTTCCTTAAGCCCTGATGATGTTAGGTTCCTGCAGACACTTGTCAAGTCTTGTTCCAGCCCCTCATCCCCGAAAAGAGTTCATCATCACTTATCTCAGGCTTGTTGTTCATTAATGGGTTTTTAATTAACCTCCTCCACTCCTCCTCCTGAGTTGCTAACTTATCATTTTAAAGGATTTTATGTTAAACAATATGTTACTTTTGACAATGACAACTGCTTTAGTTAAAACTCCATTAGGCATCTCACTGGGGAGTTTATTTAAATGATCTGAACTAGAAAGTGTAGGACTTAAGGGTTGGAGTGAGGGGGGGAGAGGGAAAGAGGGGGGGTGAGGTGGAAGACTATCATGTTCGAAAAATTTAAATAAACTCCCCAGAGAGATGCCTAAAAAAAGTTCCTTTAGAGCAGTTGTTATTGTATACAGGAAAATACTGTTTAAGAAATAATCCTTTAAAATGATAAGTTAGCAACTCAGGAGGGGGAGAGAGAGAGAGAGAGAGAGAGAGAGAGAGAGAGAGAGAGAGAGATGAGCTTTTATTAGACTTCAACTACTTTCAATCTGGATACTTCATTTAACTTCTTATCCAATTTTCATCATTTATCTATTACATTGAAAAATGCAGTCTGTTATAGTCTATAAACACAGAAATTTAGAGCTAGAAAGGACAGGAAAGATCATCTAATCAATTTCCTCATTTTTCCAGATGAGAAAACAGAGACCCAGAGAGACATCATAGAGTTAGTCTTTTCACTAAGACAAACAACAAAAGATGTTTTACTGAGGGAAAAAAAAAGGCAAAATTTAAGATGTTTTTCCCCTTCATCTCTAGTTTTATATGGAATAATTCCATATGGTTTTGAACTCTTCCCCCAAAATCAATTCAAACCTCCTTAAGAAGGGCTAATCTTAAGAGTTTAGAGCCTAGAAATAGCACCTGATATTACAAGATGGAGATGAGAAGCTACCAAAAAACAAGACTGTGGATGAAGTCCACAGCCCCCAAACAGTCCCTAGCCCATTCAAATTATATCATTCAAAAAATATCTTTAAAAAAATACTAACTTAAATCCATTTTTAGTAGAGAAGATATAGGGAGAGTTGGCCCTGTTTACCTCTTACTCCCTTCCCATGAGGACTACAGGATTTTGTCTCCTATATAGCCATTGTATTCCTTCTATGCAGAAGTGGGAAAGCTACAGAGAATGGGCACTAAGTTTCCAAAAGGGGTGGAGAATAGTTGCTTAGTGCTGTTCGGGACATGTGGCAGCTGAGTAATACCTCTTCGAATATTTCGTCTTAGCTTGTTACACAGATCCATGCGGGGGTTATCTAAATTCTCTTCTAGAGATCCAGGGCTTTGTTCTGGAGAAGGGCCTCTGCTAAGATCCAATGGTACTTTACCAGTGTGGGGTGGTGGGGACGTAGCAGGGCTATAAGTTGATGTTGGACTGCTGGTCGTGGAAGAAGCAGACAGGTCTAGGGCTCCAATTTTTGAGTTCAGGGGGGAAGTCAACGACAACTTTCTGGCTCTGACAGGGGAGGAAGTTCTGGATACAGCCAATGGGGGTGGAGAAGAGAATTTTCGACACAGATGTGGTGACTTCCCATCTGCCAAGTGTTCACCTCGATTGTTCTGACTGGTAGCAAAAAACAATTCCAGAGACCTGAAAAGTAAAAGCAAGTGGTGGCAAAGTTAAAAATGGATTTCCTGGATGTCACTCAACAGCATTAATTCTACATATAAAAGCTACGATAGGAGAATATCACATTTACATTTCATAGTTTTCAAATCCCATCCAAGTACTATTTGTGTATCCTACCCATCTCCAAAAAACTTCTGTGACACATCACAGAGTCTATCTAATCAACTGCCCAGAAATATTAGTAATTAATAGTAATAATAACAATAATGGTTTACATTTATATAGCTCTTACTACGTGCCAGGAACTTTGCTAAGCACTTTAGGAATATCTCTTTTTATCCTCACAACAATTCTGGGTGGTAGATACTATTATTATCCCCATTTTACAGATGAGGAAACCAAGGCAGGGTTTAAGTGACTTCTCCAGGATCACACAACTAGTTAGTATCCAAGGTCTGATTTGATATCAGGTCTTCCTGACTCCAGGCCTACTGATCTATCCACTGTGCCACCTAGCTACCCTTAGGAGACAAGACATTAAAAAAAAAAATATTTAACTCCCAAGCATAGGGACCTAATAGGTAACCCTGAGCCCTCAGACCTCTGGAGCAGGAATTCTGAGCAGTATCTATAAAGATCCCTCCCCGCCCCCTCAACCCAATTCTTCTTGTCCTGAAAGGATAATTACAAGACAAAACTGTAAGCGTACCTGACGGGGATAGATGTGAAAGGTCTCTTGTATATGTCAGACAGCTTCTCCAGGACCACCGCTGCTGTGGTGAAGATACGGTAAGTATGCAGGAAAGTGTTGAGAAAGTCAATACTGAGAAAACGCAAGTCTGTCAACCTCTCCAAGAGTCTCTCCACAGTGGCGTAGCGAATCTGGGGCACTTTGCAGGAGTTCAGTGTTTTGCTAAAGCAGATATCTTTATCGTCTCTGTGAAGACGGGCATCGGACCTACACAATCAATCAGGAAGAATGTTTCAACAAAACCACACTCAGGAAGACAATCTAATTCTCTGGAAAAAGATCCTCGTTTTTGTTTGTTTTTTTCACCATAATCCCACTTAAGTTTTTTGCTGGAAGATATAAAAGATCCAGGTAACATGTACAAACACATTCACATACACACACTACATACTTCATGTCCCAGAAGTCTTAGTGCAGCCCTAAGCTTTATAAAACATTAAAATCTGGGGTGGCCAGGTGGCACAGTGAGTAAGAGCACCAGCCCCGGCACTGGGAGACCATTCCAGCCTCATTGGTTCCAGCCTCAGATACTTGGCACCCACACAAAAATAACTGGCCGTGTAACCTTGAGCAAGTTACTTAACTCCAATTGCTTAAAAAAACATTAAAATTTGGGGGACACCTTACGTATACAACAAAAACATGATATAGGAAGAAAAAAAATCAATTTAAATTATTTTAGTTTAGGAAAGTCAGATTTCAATTTGGGGGGTGGAGAGGAGAAACTATGTATCATTCTCTTTGAATCCCTTCTCTTTGTAGTTAACCTGTACTTTATGAGGAAAATACCAGTATCTATAAAGAAAGAAAGGATGTGAATCAAGTGTATCACAGTGCCTGCATAAAACATTGTATCTGGTAGGTACCTGTGATTAGACTGTGTGATTTCTAAATCAGTTCTAAAGTTTAGGATCTGTGATCTAGTAACCTCAGAAGATCATATAGCTCAATCCCTTCATTTTATAATAATTGATATTTATTTCAGAGTATCCCAAAAGTCTCAGCACAGTCTTAAGCTTTTAATAGTGCTAAAAATGCTTTTATAGCTAGCTTAAAACTGTACTAAAAACTTCTAGAAAACTGAACACTACACTGAGACTTTTGGAATACTCCATATATAGGGTTCCTTAAGTTTTGCAAAATGACTTAGATTCATTAATTCATTTGAGTCTCTCAAAAACCCTGTGAGGTAAGTACTACAGATATCATCATCATCCCCATTTTACAGATGAAGAAACTGAGGTAAAGTTATACTTCACCTAACTCATACAATAAGTTCTATGTTGGAGGTAGGATTTGAAACCAGGTCCCTCCTGACTCCAAAACCAAAATTCTTTTCTTTCAATGGGGAGAACTCCTATGAAATAGGCTGAGGTTTGGGTAAAGTGATTCACCCAATTAATTTGAAACAGAATTGTGCTTAAGCATTAACTAAATGCTTATCTAATCAATATAAATAATATCAATAATAATTTATGTCAATATGAATAATATTGATGCTAATATTGATATCAATTATTTTTTTTGCCTTTTTTGGAGGGCAATCAGGGTTAAGTAACTTGCCCAAGATTACACAGCTAGTTTTTTTTGTGTGGGTGTTAAGTGTCTGAGGCCGGAACCGAACTCAGGTCCTCCTGACTCCGGGGCTGGCGCTTTACTCACAGCGCCACCTAGCTGCCCTGTATCAATATCAATAATATTTTTTAAAATTCCATTGCAGTAAAGACAGTTAGACATTCTTGAGATTGTATTAGAGAAATTTCCCCTCCTCATTTTTTCTCCATTTCTATTAGGCTTCTTTTCAAGTGGACAACAGGCTCTGATTTGATAGTATTCTTCTTAAAAGCAGGCCAAATTCTCCACTTCAACCCCAGGGTATAAACAGCCAATTATCAGACATTCAGATAGGAGAAGAGACAATTTATAGGTTACAGCCTCAGGTCAAAGCAACTGCATGGTCTTCCCAAGGGATACTTATAACTCTCTCTTTTATCAGGACATCTTTAGGAAAGTAACTTTATGGGCACTGATAAACTTAAAATCTCTGATTTCACCAGCTTCCAGAATTTGCTGAGAGTGAGAACTTTTCAAGTCTAGGAAGAAAATCCACACTTTCTTATCTGTAGGACCAGTGCCTATAGGTGTTCCAATCTCCCTCTAAAAATCAATAGCTTACTTTTGGAGGTACATGTCTTTTATATCTCTGGGGCACTATTCAGTATGGGGCTATGATTTTTAAAGAATCCAGAAGAATCATAGAAAAACATGGAAAAACTTACATGAAATAATTAAGCGCTAAATGAGCAGAACCAAGAAAACATTGTTTATAGTAACAGCAACACTGTTTTGAGAATGACTGAGTGAATAAGTCATTTTGACTATTATAAAAATCCAAATTAACTATAAAGGACCTATGAAGAAAGATGCTATCTGCATCAAGAGAAAAGAAAATGTAAGTATGAGAAATGTAAGTATGTGTAGAATAATTTTATATATGTGCATGTGTGTATATATACATATGTGTGTATGTATGTATATATACCTATTTATGTGTAATGGTACCTATCTCTAGGATAGGGAGGGAGAGAAGAAAAAAAGACATTTACATGCTAACTTTATTATTTATTTATTTATTGCTTTTTGGAGGGCAATTGGGGTTAAGTGACTTGCCCAGGGTCACACGGCTAGTTTTTGTGTTAAGTGTCTGAGGCCGGATTTGAACTCAGGTCCTCCTGACTCCAGGGCTGGTGCTCTCTCTATTCATGGCACCACCTAGCTGCCCCCTTTATTATATATTTAAAGGATTGCAAGTGGTACATAATAGGTTTGAAGTTTCATGTGCAATCATCTTTTTTTAAACCATATTATGTTATAGAAATGCTTGTTTTAGTCCATAAGTTAAAAAATAAAATAAATGTGAAAAAAGAATACAAAAGAGTTAACTTTCCCAAAGTGAATGTTTAGCAATTTACTTTCTTATTAATTCTGTTAGTTTTTTTTATCACATTATTAGCAATGAAAATGCAGAATTAAAATATTTAAGTTCCTTTATAACTGGTGCCTGAATAGTGCCATGTCATTTCCAAAGTCATGATTGCTGCATCAGTTAATGACTCTCTTCTGTCCTCTCCCCTTTTCATCAGAACATTTCTCCCCTGGCAAAACCCTTCTATCTTGGAAATGGCTCCAGTATTTTCCACTGCAACATCACTGAGAGAAAACAGGCGGTCAACAGATGCAACACCAAAATTAGAGTTAACGTGAAATTTAGTCTATACCAAAAAAAGTTTAAGTTTTGAGATCAACACTACAGGATACTACTTTAAAGGACATTGTCACCTACTAAATGTGAATGCTTCTATTCCCCATATCATGCTTTTGTACGCTAAACACCATTCTGAGAGCTCTGTCTTTTAACTGAAAGTAGATTATTTAAAATACCAGACAGGGAAAAATTTTATCAGCCAAGATGAAATGAAAATGTGACTAATAACATTGTCCTTCAAAGTCCTGATTACATTTTCATTTAAAGTGAAGCAAAGATATTCAATATTATGAAATTATTTAATTTCATTATCTTGAACTGAACAGCAGCTCAAAGTTATTATTTCCCAAGAGAACCCCAAAAGTCTGCAAATTTGTTTTTCTCAAATTTCTACAACATAATTTTTTTTAAAAAGAGGGTCTTCATGGCATGATTTTTTGTAAGCTAGTATAAACACTGAGTTTTATAAAACAAAACAAATGTCAAGGTGATATCATAACAGTAACAAAATCTAGCTAACATAGGAGTAGAACAGATATCTATACATAGAGTATGACTGGGGCAGCTAGGTGTAATGGTTATGGGATTTGAAGGTCTTCCATGCCCCTTTAACTTGCTGATATAGCAGGAAGGGGTGGGGCAAGGGGAAGACGGAGTGCCTGCGGTGACTGGAAGCATGGTTGGTGGCGGTGGCACAAACTCCTTTTTTTTTTTTTAGTCAGCCAGAATTTCTACTAAGGACTCCTGCTGAGGACTGCCAGGGACCGGAACTGCGGGGGACCGGAGCTGCTGGCTGTTGGGAGCACACTTTCTGGATGCTGAGCAGTTGCCGTGAGTGAGGAGAGGAGGATCTTTGCCTGAGGTAGCCTGTTCTGTTTTGAAGGTTTGAGAATGTGGGTGTTTACTACATTAACTACGTGTGCCAACTTCATAACTACTGTCATGGCTTTGACTTTCTGGTTTTGGGACTCAGTTTTCTGGTATTTGAATAAATGTTCTAGCTTTGTCCCCCATGTGGAGAGCCTGGTATATTTTGTGATTAATAACCATATCAGCACATTTATAGTTACTGTAGTCATTGTGAATACTGCATTGTTGATACACTAGGTGACATGATGGATAGACTGTCAGGCCTGGAGTCAGGAGGCCCTGAGTTCAAATCTGACTTCAGACACTTATTAGCTGTGTGACCCTCGGCAAGTCACTTCACCTTCTTTGCCTCAGTTTCCTCATCTATAAAATGAACTGGAGAAGGAAATGGTCAAACCACTCTATTATCTCCACCAAGAAAACCCCAAATGGGGTCATAAAGAGTCAGATACCACTGAACAAGCACAACAGGGTATGACTAACTGTTCACATTTACACAGTGGGTTCAAGTTCACAAAGCACCTTCCTCCCAAAAGTCCTGGGTTTGCACAAATCTTGTTATCCTTTTTTTGCAGATGAGGAGATTGGGGTCAAAGAGGTCACAGGATCATAGCTTTAGACTTGAAAGAGATTTTGGAGGCCACTGAGTCCAATCCTCTCTTTTGTAGGTGAGGAAACTGAAGCACAGAGAGGTTAAACTGCTTGCACAACGTTAATAAGCATCTCAATGTTAAACCTACATCTTCTTGACTCCACATATAGGGTCCTATCTACTCATTACTCCACGACGCCTCCATAGTAATATAGCTAAATATCAGAGCCAGGATTTAAATGCAGATCTCCTGAATACAAGTTCAGAATCCCTTCTACTGAAACACACACACACACACACACACACCTTTTCAGCATTATGTATCTAAGTCTTCTAGAATAAGATAACCCATAACTCATGTCTAGGAGCTAGGGACAGAATGAATCTATTGAGAAAAGAGTCACTGACATTCTCCTTCTATACACAGAGCCCAATCCACACAATGTGGTGAAAAAAGAGCTCTAGAAGGTTATAATGTGGGCAGACTATCTCAAAATTATAGGGGAAAGATAAGAAATTTCTGGAATTTTATTCTGATATATCTTTACAGTTTTCTCTCTCTATATGTGTGTGTATGTATATGAATATATCCAATAGCTATAGGCTGAGACAGAAAGAATGAGCTACCATGAGAGCAAGAGTCTTGTCTATTGTGTCAAACTGTGCGATGAAAACTGAAAAATTTCACAGATCATCAAGGTGTTTTGATGCCATTATGTCAAACATGGGGAACACCCAGAGAAGGGGAGCTTTCTCAGCATTTATCTAGGTTGTTATGCAGCCAATCAGTCAGTCAATTAGCATTTGCTATGTGCCAGACCCTGTTCTGAGAGACACAGCTTGTGGCTATATTAGTACAAAGCGAAGATTTATCAATGAACATGAATAAAAGTCATACTTGCACCATTCCCAACTTTTAGAGGGTTAGAATATGTGTATGAGAGTCAGAGTGGTCTGAGTCAGGAAGACCTGGGTCCATATCCTACCTCAGTGCCTCCAGGCAATTCTCTCTAATTATAAATTGAAGAGAAAATGCCAACCTGCATTGACAGAGTTTCCTCATAGATAAGTTCCCTATACCAAGGAAACCACAGATCTAGTCTATATCCTGATCTGGACTTCAACAACTAGAAAGGTCAAGTAAGTAATTTTTCATGGGTAGGAGTTTTCTCACCTAGAGTCCTTTAACGCAATGAAACTGCACCTATAGAGAACCACCCCATCCTCCACCCCCCGTTACTTATAAGTCAAAGCTAACTTAATTCTGAAGCAGAATGGCATTTTGTGGTTCTCTAACCACTGAAAAAAAATTTTTTTAACCCAAAACAAAATGAGCACAAATCAACTTATGAGGGACTAAATTAGGCAGCCTGAGGCATAAAACTGAAGTTCATCCATCTTTGAGTAAAAGTTTCATCTTTGGGGCAGCTAGGTGGTGCAGTGAAGAGAACACCAGCCCTGGAGTTGGGAGAACCTGAGTTTGGATCCAGCCTCAGACACTTAACATTTACTAGCCGTGTGACCTTGGGCAAGTCACTTAGCCCCAATTGCCCTGCCTTTCCCCCTCCAAAAAAAAAAAGGCAAATAATAAAATAAAAAAAATAAAAAGTTTCACCTTTTATTTTTCTTTAAATTTGGTTTCAGTGTAATAATATGTCTAACTATGGATTTTAATTTTATATTCCATACTTATTTTTAAATGTAGCCCCCCCTTTTTTTTGCATTTTTAAGCCAAAGTAGTAATAGTCTAGAAAATATAGTGCTGAAGAAATCTACAGCTGTTGATACTGAAATCAGCTGGTTGCTAATCATGTTTCCTTAAGATTAAAATCAGAATTTTTCAGTACTACCAAGTAGGTGCTCATCTATAATTAAAGTAATATAGATTTTTCTCTAGTGCTTGTATACTTGGCATTATATCCTTTGTTTTTATCTGACATGGTGCTTGTTAAATATTAAGACTTTCACTACTGGGATGGTGTTTAACCAGAGTTAATTCTTAACAAATGTAGAAAAGCAAGAGCTCCCAGAGGAAATCGTATATCCATCGTTTTTAGCTACATGCAGAAATAATTGCTTCTCCACCCTCAAAAAAGAAAAAGCTCTCTTTCAAGGGAAAATGGAGATAAAAAAAACTGAAGAGGAAAAGAATCTTTCAAACAGCTGTTACTGCCTAGACACAATCAGTTAATTCTATAAAATATTATCCATCATCAATCAATCAAACAAACCTTGAAGTACCTACTATGTGAAAGGCACTGTGCTAAGCACTTCTGTTCCATAAGCTATAGGAGAAAAGACGACAAGGTCTCTTATTACCACCACAGGAGTATTCCTGAAAAGTGGAACACAGTTGATCATACAAAGATCTTATAAGCTCATAGCACCTGAGGTCTCTTCTAGCTGTACAGCTGTAGTCCTATATATTTACCAAAATACTTCAAAAGTAACTTTTGAAGATGGAAAAGAAACCAAAGACAAGCAGAGGCAAAACTCTAATCAGAGGGCAAAGAATGCATAGACTATTCCAGTTTTCTTTGTAATCAATCACCTTAAATTCCAGATTTTGCTTTGTAGTAGTATGTTGGAAACCAAATCAGAAATGGGGGGAGGGTGGTGCAGGCTGGTAAAATGACCCTAGCTAACCATAATGGGCTAAGAAATGCAAAACAAATAATTTCTCAGTACTCTCTATATACAGTGGCTAGAAGGAAAATGGTCTTAGTCATTTAAGTCATTCTAATCTTGTTCAAAACTGATACTGATCCAAAGTCAAATCAGTTATAATTATTAGCGTAATTTGCAGGAGTTGCTAAAACTAACAAAACAAGTAAACCCTTGCTTCTTCTTTTCCATAAATTCAGATCAATGTTGGCTCTCATGATTATTTCTTTTAAGATAAACCTATTGGGGCAGCTAGGTGGCGCAGTGAGTAAATCGACGGCCCTGGAGTCAGGAGGACCCGAGTTCAGTTCCAGCCTCAGACACTTAACGCCACACAAAAAAAAAACTAGCTGTGTAACCTTGGGCAAGTTACTTGATTCCAATTGCCCTCCAAAAAGCAAAAAAATAAAAAAAAAAGATAAACATATAACTTTACCAAAATTGAAAGAAAATTCAAAAGTGGGACAACAATCAATAGTCAATGATCTCTTTGCAGAAACTTTCTAATAAATGGTTGTGGCAAGACAAATATTTATCAGTGTTTTCCCACAACTTAGGGGAAGATCAGAATTAGATTCATCCCTCCCTACCTCTCTGTACATGGGTTAGGCCCACTTCCTTTTCTCCTGCCAAGAGGGATTAGTTCTCCCTAAGAGGAGACATATCAGGTCACCAGGAGCTAATTAGCCTGTTTCCCTGATGTAGTTTCCTGTTATACCTTCTCATAAAAAATCCCATCCATGTGGAAGCAGGTCTCTCTAACTCGGTGAATTTATGAGCACCATGTGAATTACCATATCCTACCCTGCTGAGTAGATTTATTTCCATATGAAGACAAGGAAGACTATACCTAAAAAAGCTAAGTATCACTATATCCTTGTTGCATAACCTTGCTATGTTAGGGCAAAATTACCCTCCTTTTGTTAAGAGTTTGATGACTTTTGGTGGCCTCATCCAGTCCCAAGATCGAACCTGCTCTAAGAGAGGGTTGGTGTTGGGCCTGCCTCTGGCAATGGCCATCATTTGTGAAACTGAAACATGACATGACAGCATCTAGGACAAGTTTGACAGGTCGGATGACACAATTCTCTGCTATTGCTATCCTATCAGCCACACTTTGTCCAACAGTTTGGCCTTGGTTAAAAAGCAAGTGAAGGAAAAGGCTGCACTTACTTAATCATATGTGGCACAGTCACTTTGGAATTTTCTTCGAATACTATTGTCATTAAGCCATTGCACCGAATGTTGTCGACACACTGAAAAAATTGAAAAAAAAAGATAACAGAAGAAGTTATTACTCATGGCAGATATGGGCCACTGTACATTTCCCATGTTTCTATGGTCCTAGATTTTCAGAACTCAAAGGACCAAACGTACCAATTCTGGAGCTAGCTCAGTTCCCTTTCTATTCAGTTATGGGTCTAATCCAATTTCTGTCTTACAAGAATACATCATTCAATTGTGGAAATTGTGAGAAAATCTCACTGCATTGTTTGCACCTACTATGTTCATGGCTGCGAAGCTGCTTAGAGATCTTAACTAAAGACCTAGGTTATGCTGACCAGAAACTCAGTCAGATCCAAAGACTGACCCAAGAAGTTTTCTCACAATTGTATGTCTCAAGCCACCCATATGTCTTATCTGAAAATTGGCCACACACTAGTTAATCAGTCATTGTTTCCATGTTCCTTTGATTTAATACAGGCACTTGGGGAGAACAGGACACTTCTTTTCCTGATTTCAGGGAACTGTACTTGTTTGCTCTCCCCCTCCCAACTTGGAAAATCCCTAACCTTGCCTCCAATTAGAAATCAAGTCACCTTGTTTTGTACCCTAGTTAATTGTTTTCTTTTTGTTTGTTTGTTTTTGCTTTTTGGAGGGCAATTGGGATTAAGTGACTTGACCAAAGTCACACAGCTAGTCTTTTTTTTGGTGTTGTGTCTGAGTCCGAATTTGAACTCAGGTCCTCCTGGCTCCAGGGCCAGTGCTCTATTCACTGTGCCACCTAGCTGCCCCTAATTATTTTCTTTTAATTAAGAGGGGCACCTTTGTAGGGAGAGATGATGAGTTCTGTTTTATGCACACTGAGTTTGAAATGTCTTTGGGATAGAACTGATGCTCAGGAGAGAAAATAAGGGTGTGTGTGTGTGTGTGTATACATATATACATATACATATATGGATATCTTAGTGAGTCATCTTCACAGACATGATATATTAAACCCACAGGAGCTGATAAAGTCACTGATAGAGCATACAGAGAGAAGAGGCCTGAGGACAAAGCCTTGGGAAACGATATGGATGATGAAGTAGGAAAGGAGAGGGAGAGCAGGTCAGATAGTCAGGAGGGCCAGGAGAGAGCAGTGTCATAAGAATCCACAGAGGTGATAACATCCAGGAGGAAAGGGTGGTCAGCAGAGTCAAATGGACTAGAGGCAGCTAGAAGGCACGATCAAATCCAGCCTCTGACAGTTACTAGCTATGTGACCCTGAGCAAGTCATTTAACTTATGTTTGTCTCAGTCTAATCAACTGCGAAATGTGGATAATAACAGCACTTACATCACAGGGTTGGTGTGAGGATATATAAGCACACACCCATACATATAAAAATGTGTACACACGTGTGTATATGTGTGTGCGAACTTGGGTAGAGGTAGGGGTGGAGCGTATAAACCCTTTTCCCCTTCTCTTCCCCCTAGAGATACTAAGAAAAATGAAAACTACGAAAAGACCTTTAGATTTGGCAAATAAGAGATCATTTGTAACCAGAGAGAGCTATTGCATTTGAGTGATGAGAATAAAAAAGCTAGACTGTACAGAGGAGAGGAGAGAAAAAGCTGAGGAAATTATGAGCATACAGATTTTTCTAAAAGTGTCACTAAGAAAAGGAGAAAATCTATAGAATAATAGTTTGCGGAGACAGTAGGAGCTAGTGGAGTTCTTTTAAAAATGGAGAGACTTCAGTATGATTGTAGGCAAAACAGAAGGAACCAACAGATAAGAAGTAGAGCTTGAAGACTGGGGGGAGAGGCTGGGAATATCATTATTTTGTGCCTGGGCTGTCATTCTTATTTCCGGTGTAGACATGGATTTTTTTTTAAGTTTAATTGGTATTATTTTTTAATTTTTTAGTTTACATCATTCATTTCCACAAGATTTTGAGTTACAAATTTTCTCCCCATTTTTCCCTTACCCACCACCCCAAAACAGCGTTCCCACTGAATATCCCCTCCCCCAATCTGCTCTCTCCCATATTTTCCCCCATTCCCTCTCTGACTTTCGAGTAGGGCACAGTGGATCTCTATGCCCCAGTGCCTGTATATCTTATTTCCCAGTTACATGTAAAATAATAATAATATATTTTTAAACCTTTGAATTCCAGATTCTTTCCCTTCCTCCCTTGTCACCCACCCTTACGAGGGAGATAAGCAATTCAATATAGGTTGTACATGTGTAGCAATGCAAAACATTACCATAGTGGATATATTGTGAAAGACTGACTGTATTTCCCTCCATCCTATCCCACCCCCACTTGTTCTGTTCTCTACTTTGATCCTATCCCTTTTCAAAAGTGGGTGCTTCCAACTTCCTTCACCCCCCCCAGCCTGCTCTCCCTTCCATCATCTTCCCTCTCATCCCCTTCCCCCCTACTCTCCTGTAGGGTGAGATACCATATTTAATGTGTATGCCATTCCCTCCCTAAGCCAAACTCATTGAGAATAAGATTGACTTTTGCCTTCTTGTTTTTCCCCTCCATTGTAACAGTTTTCCCTTGCCTCTTCTATATGAGATAGTTTACCCCCATTCTATCTCTCCCCATCTCCTCTCATTGTATTCCTCTCTCACCTCTTTATTTCACCTTTTAAGTATCATCCCTTCCTATTCAACTGGTCCTGTACCCTCTGTCCATGTATACCTGTACACATATACACACATATTCACATATGTATTCATAAGCCCATATACCCTCCTATATAGACATATATATATATACACACATTTCTATTACCTTCAAATATTTTCATACTGAGAAAAGTTTCATAAGTTACAACTATCATTTTTCTATGTAGGAATGTAAATAGTTCAACTTTGATAAGTTCCTTATGACTTCTTTTCTCTGTTTACCTTCTCATGCTTCTCTTGCTTCTTGTATCTGAATGTCAGATTTTCTATTCAACTCTGGTTTTTTCATCAAGAATGCATGAAAGTCCTCTTTTCCACTGAATGACCATATTTTCCTCTGAAACATGATACTCAGTTTTGCTGGTAGGTGATTCTTGGTTTTAATCCCAGCTCCTTTGACCTCTGGAATATCATATTCCAAGCCCTTGGATCCCTCAGTGTAGAAGCTGCCAGATCCTTTGTTATCCTGATTGTGTTTCCACAGTATTCAAATTGTTTCTTCCTGGCTGCTTGTAATATTTTCTCCTTAATCTGGGAACTCCAGAACCTGGCTATAATATTCCTAGGAATTTTCTTCTTGGGATCTTTTTCAGGAGGATTCAGTGGATTCTTTCAACCTCTATTTTGCCCTCTTTTTTTTAATTTCCCTCTGCAATTTTCTTTGAGAATTTCTTGGAGGATAATTTCTAGGTTCTTTTTTTGATCATGGATTTCAGGTAGTCCAATATTATTTTTTTATTTATTTATTTTTGCTTTTTGGAGGGCAATTGGGGTTAAGTGACTTGCCCAAGGTCACACGGCTAGGATTTGTGTGTGTGTGTTAAGTATCTGAGGCCGGATCCAAACCCAGGTCCTCCTGACTCCAGGGCTGGTGCTCTATTCACTGTGCCACCTAGCCGCCCCTTGTCCAATAATTTTTAAATTATCTCTCCTGTATCTATTTTCCAGGTCAGTGGTTTTTCCAATGAGATATTTCACATTGCCTTCTATTTTTTCATTTGTTTGGATCTGTTTAATAGTATCTTGATTTCTTATAGAGTCACTAGCTTCCATTTGTTCCAATCTAATTCTGAAGGAATGATTCTTTTCAGTGAGCTTTTGAGATTCTTTTTTCTATCTGGAAAATTCAGCTTTTTAAGGCATTTTTCTCCTCATTGGCTTTTTGGGCCTCATTTGCCATTTGAGTTAGTCTATTTTTAAGGTGTTATTTTCTTCAGGCAGGTTGTTGACTCTCATTTTATAATTTTCTTGCATCATTCTCATTTCCCTTCCCAATTTTTCCTCCACTTCTCTTATTTGGTTTTCAAAATCCTTCTTAAGCTCCTCTAAGCAGCTTATTCTTTTCTTGGAAGCTTCTGGTGCAGGATTTCTGACTTCTCTGTCTTCCTCCTGTTCCATGCCCTAATCCTTTTTGTCCCCAAAAAAGGAATCCAAAGTTGGACCGCTGTGCTTGCCTTGCTTCCCTCATTTGCTCATGTTGCTACTCAATTACTTGACTTTTGAGCTTTCTGCCACTGTAGAACTCTGCTACCAGAGGGGGGAGCTTTGTCCCAATCATTGAGGTTTTCTCAGCTGCTGGAGCTATTAGTTGGGTGCCCTCTCTGAAGCCTCAACACGCTCCAGCAAACTGGTCATGCACCCCAGGACCTCCACCCTAGACTGCAATCCATATCCAAGCAGGTTAAAGCAAGAGTGATTACGGACTGGTTGCTTGGTCCCCCTATGATATGCAGACCAAGTGCTCTGAAGCAGCCACAAGGCGGCAGCTGCATGGCCACAGCACTTCAGTGGCTTCTCCCTCCAGGGGTAAAGGTCTGAGCACATTCCTGGACTCTGGTTCACAAAGTCCACACTGCACTGACCTCTCACTTTGTCCTTAGCATCTATGGATTGATAATTCTGGAAACCACCACAGCTGCTGGTGATCTGCAGTCCCTCCAGCTGGGCAGCTGGTTGTAACCACCCTGAGGCTAAAACCTCAGCTCACCTGGGGCTGGGCTTGGCTCCCAGAGCCTTGCGCTGGATCCTTCCTGCCGGTCTGCTGGGCTGTCCTTAGCAGGAGATTAGCTTCTCTGTGTCATTTTGTGGGTTCTGTAGCTCCAAAGTTTGTTCAGAGTCACCTTTCACATGAATTGGAGGAGGTGGAAGCAGGAACCTTGAGGAAGTCCTGTTTCTACTCTACCATCTTGACTCCACCCCGGATTTTTATTTTTAACCACAGAATCGCTCCTTTATAAAAACCATTTGCTTGTAAGTTGATGGGAAAAACCAATAAGCATAACCAAATTCCCAATTCAATTTAGATATCAGGCCACTGGAGTCAAAATTAGTTACTAAATTGATGAGAGTTCTGATGTCTTTTAAAATTGTTTTCATTTGCACTCTCATGGCTAATGTATAAATTATTCTTATCTGTGATTGACTTTCACTCTGCATCATACAGTTCTTTCTAGGTATCTATAACTTATTCACATTTGCTATTTTTTATATCACAACAGTACTCCATTACATTAGTACAGGGCAACTTATTTAGCTAGGCCCTGATAATATTCATCCATTTAGTTTGTATTTTTGGGCTATTAAAATATTTTTGCCATTATAAATATTTTTGTATACATGGGACCCTTCCCTCTGGCTTTGAGGTATATATGTCTAGTAGTAGAGCTGCAGGATTTAATTATATTTTTTAGTAATTCCAAACTGGTTGCCCAAAGGATTGAAATAATTCATAGATACACTAGCCCTATAAGAGTGTAACTATTTTTTTTCATGCCATTTCCAATATTCATCATTTTCATCTTTGGAAATCTAATAGAAACCTAAGTTGTTTCAATCTGTAATTTTAAGAATTTTGAGCATATAGCTATAGACAGTTTGCATTTCTTCTTATGAAAATTGCTTGTGTATATCTTTTAACCACTTACTTTTTGGAGAATGGCTCTTGGCTGTCTATCCATATCAATTTCCCATATTTTTATCAGACTTTTATCAGACATAATTGATATGAAGCTTTTTTTCCTGTTTGACAGTTTCTTTTCTTATTCTTGTGGCACTAATTTTATTGCAAAAGGATTTTAATTTCAAGCAATCATAATTGTCTGTTGTATATTTAATTATCATCACCATGCTTTATTTGGTATTCTTACCCTAAGCAAGGCTGTGAAAATAACTATTTCCATTCTCTTCTGATTTTTCTCAGGTATCTTCCATTATACTAAACCCTTCTTTTGCAAAACCAAACAAAACAACAATAACAGAAAAAAACAGAAGGGAAAAAAACACTTGCAACCACAAGCCTCACCTAGAGAGGGTTTCTTGAGGGGAAGGGAACAGTACAGAAATGTACTTTCTACATAAAAAGCAAATCTGTATTCATCCCCATGTTGGATCATGGATACACAGCTTGTTTCCTTTCTCCCCTAGCAAAAAAGGTTGTGATGTCTACATTGGATGAGCACTTTGTCCTGGATTCAGAATTTGGAAGGAGCATCTCCTGACTGCTCTTGATTATCCATCTATTCCTTAACTTCTCCCTGGGATTGCTAAGAAAGGTTATTAAAATTTCTAGGGGCTGCTTCCTTAACCAAAAAGAAAAGGGAAGGGGACAAACACTGAAAAAAAAATGGGAAGCTGCTACATATATCTATACACTAACATTATACATACATATTTTACATATGCATATAAGTATGTTATCCCCAGAATCTGTAAGTTCATTGATCCCTTAAAGGCTCAAAAAGGTTTAATGTGGTTCTCTTACAATCTAAATTTCTCAAAGACTGAATTGCATGGAACAATTAAAATTGTGCTTGAAAACAATGTACTACTTAATATTTTAGTAACCAGCTCACTCAGGTATCAGACTTTAACACCAACCATGTGGGAACCCTTCTTTAAGAAAATAAATTGATTTCAAAATTCTTTTTTAAGCTCCAGTTTAGTGTATGAACTCCCTTATAAGCTTTAAATATTTTAAACTACCTGGGTCTCACTTTCAGAAGCTACAATCTTTTAAGAACCTAAAATTGCATGAATGATTAATTACATATTCAAGTACAATTTGAGGCCATAATTAACCATTGACATCACCAACATAACATCTAAGTAGTTAATCGTTCCCAAACATAATTTTTTTCTATCAACTATTTATAGGTATAAAATTTAAGGCTGAAAATTTGTCCACTTTAAAAAAAACCCCATTGCATTAATTTCATGTTCCAATGTTTACCCAGACTCACCATCATGCTTAAAGGTTTATGGCTCTAATATCTCTATAATTACAGGTTTTAACTAAAAGGATAGAAGTTCACCTCTAAGCCTTCCTACATTTGTGGAAGTGTCACAAATATGCATGGTATCTGGCCAATTGTAGAGCATATTAAAAAAGGTTCCCTCAAATCACCAGTCAAGGTTACATTATAACACAGAATAATAATTATATAACATGTATGTATATGTGTTTCTATGTATCATATATAATAATCGTATATCACAGAATAATGATATCATCTGGATAATAAATACAAAGCAAGATATATATGTATATCTAGATTTAGATGTATGTATG
>NW_027185764.1:31064971-31208105 GCF_028583685.1 Petaurus breviceps papuanus | reverse complement strand
TGTGTGTGTTTGTGTGTGTGTGTAGAAACGGGGAGCAAACAAAAACATCTCATAACTGATTTTCTTCCCAATTCCTCCCCTTGAAAAGACCAGAAAATAAGATTTTTGTCCATTTTAAGTATGTGAGTGAAGAATTGTAAACACATTTCTCTTTACTATTTCATCTTACCCTGTCCCAGAAATGCTTACAAGCAATTAAACATTCTACCTGGCTAACTCTACAGAAAACAATTTGATTCATTCGATTTTATAATTTAATTGATTCCATAGAAGTTCAGTCATTTTAGTCTTATAAACATGGACTTAGAAATAAATGCTTTTAAATGCCCTACTCACTGACAATTATCAATTGGCTCCCCTATCAAATCAAGCAACAAATATTTGACATTTCAATTACAGACAAATAGAGAAGCTGAGTGGCAGGGCCTGGAGTCAGGAAGACTCATCTTCCAGAGTTCAAATCCTTTGTCTAGAATGGCAAGGCTAGGGGTGATCTGGGAGTAACAATGACATAATCCAAAACATCCCCAGCCTCTCATTAGAACAGGTCCACTTCCCATTATATTATTCATTCTTCTTATTAATTGTTAACCAATCAGAGTTGATTGCCACCTGTCAGGAACACCCACTCTTCCAACAGCATATAAGCATGAAGAGATCACCATTATCTGTCTTTGGTTCATGAAAGAAGGCCAAATGATCATTCTTATATCAATTATTCACTAGCTATAATTAACAAAATGATTAATTACCCAGAAATTATGTCTCTCTAACTGCATTTGTCACACTATCTCTCTATATGATAGATAGGACATAATTGACAGAGGGAAGGCATTAGAAATAGAAAGTGTTGGGGAAGGTTTCTAGTTAAAGATGGGATTTTAGCTGGGATTGAATGGATGTCAGGGAAGTCAGTATGTAGAATGGAGGAGAGAAGGCATTCTAGGAGTGGAAGAAAGCCAGAGAAATGCCCAGAACTGAGAGACAGTGTCGGTCTAATTCCTCGAACAGCCAGGAGGCCAGTGTCTTTGGATAGAAGAGAGTATTGAGGAAGAAGGTGTGAGAAGACTGGAAAGGAAGGAAGGGGCTTTATACGAAGGGCTTTGAATGCCAGAGTATTTTGTATTTGATCCTGGAGGTGGTAGGGAGCCACTGGAGCTTATTGAGTAGGGGGATAGTAAAACCTTCACTTTTGAACAATCACTTTGATGGATGAATGGAAGATTGGAGTGGGGAGAGATTCAAGGGAGGAGTCTAGGTGTGAGGTGATGGAAGGCCTGTGCCATAGAGGTAGCAGTGCCAGAAAAGAAAAGGGAACATATTTGAGATGTGTTGCAAAGGTAAAATCAACAAGCCTTGACAACAGACTGGATAAGGAAGGAGAGACATAGTGAAAAGTCAAGGATAATTCCTAGGTTGAGAGCCTCAGGAACTGGCATGATGGCATTACCCTCTACAACAATATGGAAGGTAGAATGGGGGGTGGTGGGGAGGAGAGGGAGGAGAATGGCTAGGGGGAAATATAGTGAGTTCTGTTTAGGACATATTGAGTTTAAGATGTCTGAAAGGCCGCTGGAGATACAAGACTGAAGTCAGCAGTAAGTTTGGAACAGGATAGGTAGATCTGAACATCATCTGATTAAATCCATGGGAGACGATGAAAGTGAAGGACTACAGAAAGAGAAGAGAAGAGGGCCCAGGACAGAACCTTGAAAGTACCTCTACAGTTATAGGGTATGGTCTAGATAGTGAAAGACACTGAGAAGGAGGAGTCTGATACGTAGGAGGAAAACCAGAACTCAGCATCCTCAAAAACTTAAGAGAAGCAAGTACAAGGTGGATAGAGTAATCAACAGTGTCAAAAGCTGAAGAGAGGTGAAGGGCAACGAGTATTGAGAAAAGGCCACTGGGTTTGGCAACTAAAAGATCATTAGCAACTTAGGAGAGAGAAATGTTGGTGAGTGGGGAGAGTGGAAGTGCCATTTGTAGATGCCCTTTTACCTACAAAGGACGGAATAAAAAAAAGGATGACTAGACGAGATGGAAGGATTGAATTTTAAGGAATGCCCTGAACTTGTCCTTTTGAGTTGCCATATTTTCCAGAAACACTGGACCCAGAGTAGGCAGGAGGCCTTGAACGTATCAAGGATGAAGCCTTTGACCACCCTGAGCTCATGTCATCTGCTGTTTGCACCTCAAACTGGACTCCTTTTGTGTTCTTGGGAGTCAAGGCAGGCACTAGTCAGTCTGCACTAGACAGAGAAACTGCTTATGCATCTTGGACCCTTGTAGATAAGCAGACCATCATGGTCTTCATAGTCTAGCAGTTCCCAAGGGAAAAGAATGATGCTTTCGTCATCTTAATTATTCATGATTTCTCCTCCACTGTCACTCCCATTTAGGCAGAGATTTCTATTTCTCTTCCTCCTCTTTTCATCACAATTTCATAAATACACAAGTTTATGTTTGAATTTTGAATTCTTTGCCCTAGCTTAGGGTTTTAAGTGCATGTTCTTTTCTCTTCCCCTACCCCCCCCCACTTAATAATATTTTTTTCAATTACATGTAAAGTAAGTTTTCAACATTCACTCTTATAAGATTTTAAGTTCTAAATTTTTCTCCCTCCCCAAGACAGCAAGCAGCCTGATATAGGTTATGCATGTATAATTGTGTTAAATATATTTCCACATCAGTCATGTTGTGAAGGAAGAATCAGATGTTCATTTCTCTTGTAATAAATCTAGCTGCAATGTAGTATCTCATGGATTTATGATATTGTTTTTGGTTAATACAAGTAAGGGATTTTTTTCAGGATGGGGGGGGATATGAGAATGTTTGTAGTCAGTAGGAAATGTGTCAGTAGACAGAGAGAGATTGAAAATACTAGAAAAGGGGCGGCCAGGTAGCACAGCGAGTAAGAGCACTGGCTCCAGTGTCGGGATGACCTGGGGGTCAAATCCGGGCTCAGACACTTAGCACCCACCAATAAACACCTGGCTGTGTAACCTTGAGCAAGTTACTTAACCCCGATTGCTTTAAAAAAAAAAAAAAGAAAACACTATAAGAGTAGGGATGACAGCAAGAGCAATCTGTTAGAGGAGATCACTTGAACAAATAGAGGGATTAGCCTTGATAAGGAGTAAAGCCACTTCATTACATGAGACAGGTGAAGGAAGAGAATGGTAGGAGGCATAGGAGAGATAAGAGATGAGGAAAAAAGGGAGAAGAAGGAGCTCATGGTGAATGGCCTCTATTTTTTCTGTAAAATACAAGGCAAGTTTCTCAGCTGAGATAATAGGGGGAATTACCCTAACACCCACTAAAAGTAATAGAAATCATTCATCTGGGTGCCCAACCTGCTAGTGCCAGTGCAAATTGGGCAAGTAAGCCTCAGAATGTGTTATCACTTATAATAATGTAGTTCCTTTCTATTTGTTGGAAGGTTGACTCCTAAATATTTTATATAGTCTATAGTTATTGTGAATGTAATTGTTCTTTCTTCTTAATCCTATTGGTTTTGTTAGCAATATATGAAAAGCGTTATGATTTCCTTGGATTTATTTTATAACTTGAGAAGGGGCCAGGGTACATCATATTTCACACCTACTCATTAAGCTTTTATCCTGGACTGAGATCCACTGCTTCTTCTCTCATTATTAGGCTTCTGGATGTCCAAGCTTGCTCCAAATTAGGCCCCAGCCATAGCAGTCACCTAGCCTGGAATATACCACTTCCTCCTCCTATTTGCTGCAAAGCTGGTTTCAAGACATAGTCTTCCCCCCATTACAGACATTAGCTTTTGGTTTTTGACAAATGCTATTTGTCATATTCAGGAAAGTTTCATTTATTCCTATGCCTTTTAAGGTTTTTAAAAGAAATAAATATTGGGGCGGCCAGGTAGCACAGCGAGTAAGAGCACCGGCTCCAGTGTTGAAAAGACCTGGAGATCGAATCCCGGGCTCAGACACTTAGCACCCAACCACAAACACCTGGCTGTATAACCTTGAGCAAGTTACTTAACCCCAATTACTTAGGGGCAGCCAGGTGGCTCAGTGAATAAGAGCACCGGCTCCAGTGTCGGGATGACCTGGATCAAATCCGGGCTCAGATATTCAGCACCACATCCAGAAATAACTGGCTGTGTAACCTTGAGCAAGTTACTTAACCCCGATTGCTTTAAAAAAAAAAAAGAAAAGAAATAAATATTGTATTTGGTTGAAAGTTTTTTCTGTATCTGTTGACAAAATAATATTATTTTAATTAGCTTTGTTAATGATTTTACATTTATAGTTTTCCAAATACTGAATCAACTTTTCATTCCTTATATAAATCCAACCTGAATAAAATAAAGAATCTTTCTGATATATTGCTATAGTCTCTTTGCTAAAATATTTTACTCACTATTTTTGTGTCACTTTACTGGTCTATGGTTTTATCTTTCCTTAAGTTAAGGATTAAGACGGCTTTAATGCCACAGAAGAATATAATAGAATCTTTTCTTTTTCTGGTTTTGAAAATAGTTTATCTAATAGTGGAACTAACTGTTCTTTAAATATTTTATAGTATTCAATCATAAATTTATATGATTCCAGAAGTTTGGGGGTTTTTTGGGTGGGAGGAATCATTTATAGCTTGTTCAGTTTCCTTTTTGAGACTGTGTTATTTAAATTCTTTATTTTTTGTCTGTCAATCTACCTTTTTATATTTTTGTCAACATCCATCTATTTCATTTGTTACAAATTTTGTTGACATACAATTACATGAAATAATTTCTAATAATCTTTATTTAATTTTCCTTTGTTGATTTTCTTTTCTTATATTGGCAATTTGATGTTCCTCTTTTAAAAATTAGATTAATTCATGGATTACCTATGTGATTAGTTTTTTAAATCAGTTATGAGTTTTATTTATTAATTCAATAAGGTATTTGGCTTTGAACTTTGCTAATTTTTTCTTGACTTTCAGAATTTCTATTTGTGTGCTCTGTTGGAGCTTTCCAATTTGTTGTTTTGTCTAGTTGAGTTACATACTGAATTTATTCATCTGTTTTATCATTGTTTTATTGATGTAAGTGCTATGAAACGTAAACTTTACCCTATGAAACATGTATTTTCCAGGTAGCATCTCAAAAGTTTTAGTACACTGTTTCATTATCATTTTTGTCATGAAAGTATCTCTTGTTTCTATGATTTATTCTTTGAACTATCAGTTCTTAAGGATTGTTATTTAACAGCTATTTTAGTTTGAATCTTTTCTTTGCAGTAATTTTATAATTAAAATTACTATAGCATTGTGGTCAGTAAAGGATATATTTAGTATTTCTTCTCTTTTGAATTTCTTATGAGGTATTTATATCCAAATTTTTTGTAAAGTTTTGTAAGTTTATGTAAAAATTCAAGACATATAGATGTTCCATTCAATTTCTATTCCATAACAGGCATCATCTCTACCTTTTCTAAAGTCATATTCAGGACTCTAAATTCTTTCTTGTTTATCATTTTTGTTTGAATTGTCTAGGTCTGAAAGGTACATATTGAGGTATCCCGCTATCATAATTTTGTTATCTGTTTCCTCCTATAATTCACTTAACTTAGATGCCATGCCATTCAGTGTATATACATTAAGTATTACGTATTAAATGTTGACATTATTCCATGAGCATGTTTCACCTCTGACATATACTGGCTGTGTAAGCCTAGACGAATCTTTTAACTTCACATTTCCCTAGACAACTCTTTAGCACTGGAGTAGTGGTGGGCAAATTATGGCCTATGGCCTGCAGGGCAAATCCAGCTTACTTCCTGTTTTTATACAGCCCTCATATTTAAAAAATATATATATTTTTAAAAAATTATATTAACAAACTCAAAAAATCCCCAGTATTAGCTTGTTGGCAATATAAAAACAAACAGAAGGCCAAATTTGGCCCACAGGCTCCAGGGTGCTAACACTTGCAGTAGAGGATTTCAGAGGAAGTGTTGACCTGCATTGTGAGTGGGAGTTTCCTTACCCAGGAGTTTCCTACCGTGTTTCCCCGATAATAAGACCTATCCCGAAAATAAGCCCTCCCCTTACTGTGTAAGATTCCTCTAAAATAAGCCCTCCCCCGAAAATAAGCCCTATTGAGATTGCTACTGTAGTGAAGGTGATCCCCTGTGCTACACGCTACATTACGGTACCCTCTGTATGCACCGTCCCTCCCCCCCCTGGTGAAACGCACACCGCGCTCTGAGCTGCATCCAATCAGAGCTGCAGCAGTGAGCGCGTCATCCTGTTATTCCCCAGTGATTTGCTTGCTGGCGCCATTGAGAGCAGTGCCGCGGAGGAGAGCTGAGGCAGGACAACATAAGCCCTTCCCTGAAAATAAGCCCTCTGGTGTTTTTCTTTCCAAAAAAATTAAGACAGTGTCTTATTATCGGGGAAACACAGTATACCAATAAAATAACAGGTCCAGTTCCTATCCCAATTATGTCATTGTTTACGGTGACTTTAAGCATCCCTTTTTAACTTATTTAATGATGTTTGGTTTTATTGTTGACTTTTTTGAGATCAGGATTGATATTCTTGCTTTTCTTAATTCCTCTTATGCAAAATGAAATTCTGTTCCAACTCCTTGTTTTAACTGCATGAATCTTTATTTTTCAAGTGTGGTTTTTCACATATATTGTTGAATTCTGCTTTCCAATTCATCTACTACTCTTTTTTCTATTTTATGGATTATTTCATCCCATTTTTAATGATAGTTATTACTATTAATTGTGAAAATTCTTCTATCATATCTTCTTCTACTTTTCCCTCTCTTTTCATCTTACTCCAATTATGTTCCAGCTTGCTTTGATAAACAGATTTACTAGTTGTATCTTTCTGGTGGTGCAACCCTTGCAAAACTGTCTACTAAAGCACATACAATTTGGCCATGCCACATTGCCTTTTGAGATTCCCTACTCCATGCCCCCTCCTGGAGTAACTCCCTTCTCCAGTTCTGAAATACATCTTCCAGAAGGGCCTACCTCAGCACTATTGCTATTGACCAAGGTAGGCTGACAGACACATTCAAAGCAGTAAGAGAATGTTCTCAGCTTAGGTTCACAACTCCTTGGTTCTACTTGGATAGATTAATCCTATTGTCTATAACATGTTATTATTACCATAATTATAAATATGAATTCACTGTAATATCTACATGTTCTTATTCCACCACCCTGCCTTAATAGTTAGGCAGTGTGATTATAAAGGTAATAAAAGGATTAATGAACCACTACTTGACAGTAAACTTCATGAATGCAAAGATGATGTATTATCTAAACATTTCACCTTCCCCATGCTTAGTGCAGTATAAACAGTACACAGTAGGTACTTAATAAATGTCTTTTGAATGAGCCAATGAAATAAATGGGTAAGGGATCAAACAGGAGGGGCAGTAGAACTATGACAAGTCAAGTTTTGGTTCCTATTTCTAGTATTAAAAGGACTGGCTTCACTGGTAGCCATTCGCCTTGTTGCTTAAGCTTCTAAGAAATGAAAGCACATGGGGCGGCCAGGTAGCACAGTGAGTAAGAGCACCAGCTCCAGTGTTGAGAAGACCTGGAGACCAAATCCTGGGCTCAGACACTTAGCACCCACCCAGAAACACCTGGCCATGTAATCTTGAGCAAGTTACTTAACCCCAGTTGCTTAGGGGCGGCCAGGTGGCTCAGCAAATAAGAGCACCGGCTCCAGTGTCGGGATGACCTGGATCAAATCCGGGCTCAGATACTCAGCACCACACCCAGAAATAACTGGCCGTGTAACCTTGAGCAAGTTACTTAACCCCGATTGCTTTAAAAAAAAAAAAAGAAATAAAAGCACATTAGGATTAATACAGCATTACACACTGTTGCCATCTACCTAAAAGCTTCTATTCACAAAAGACTCAGTATATTTTGCTTTTTACTTTAACTTTTTTTTTTTCCTTTTTGGAGGGCAATTAGGGTTAAGCAACTTGCCCAAGGTCACACAGCTAGTAAGTGTTAAGTGTCTGAGGTCGGATTTGAACTCAAGTCCTCCTGATTTCAGGGCCAGTACTCTATTCACTCTACCACCTAGCCACCCATTTAACTTTTTTTGTATGTAAAAATACTTTGAGCTCTTCCCTAGAGATGCTTCTGAATACTCAGTAACATTAATGCTTTTTCTATCTTTTATGAGACCACAGTAGTCATCAATATCATTGTTACAGCCTAGAAATCAATCCTCTAATATTTAAACAATATCTTTGAAAATATTCTCCCAACATTAGACTCTCATATGCTTCAGGGGCTTAACTTAATCAATTAACTTAACCAATATCTCAAAAGAATCCAGCCTCCTTAGTGAATAAAAACTAGGTAGACTGTGAAATTACTGCATCTCCTTGTGTCAGGGCCTAGATAATCAAATATTCTTCATCAATTACATCAGAGATGAAAGAACCTTTTCTGCTTTCCTTCTCCACTTAATGAACACACAAGCTTTTCCTTAGGTGGCAAATCCTGAACCACTAACGAAGCTTCACAAAAGAAGCTCCCTACAGCAGATAAGTTTTGAAATACTTCTGTCATAATGTGATTGTGGCTTTCCAAAAATCCCAAGTTCACAATTTCTGCCTGTAACTGTATCATAATTGTGTCACCACGTAATGAAGACAAATATATCCTATAATCTCGTATCTGGATTTGTTTTTAAAATGTGAGTGTATATGTGTGGAAGTGTGGGAGAAAGTCTAAATCATTGTATTTAATCAAATAAATATATTTTCATTTCATATAAATAAACAAGGACCAATAAGGAATAAGTATATTTTAAACAAATTTTTTCTCTTTCAAAAAAAAATAGCACTATATTAACACAAGGTATGATGAGCATCCAGATGTATGAATAAATGAACATGTACTAGGTGTCTGCGATGTTCTAGGCCCTGTGCCAAGTTCTGGGGATACAAATAGAAACAAAAGAGTGGCTAGGTGGCACAGTGAGTAGAGCACCGGCCCTGGAGTCAGGAGGACTTGAGTTCAAATCTGACCTCAGACATTTATTTTTTTTCTTTTTTGGCTCTTTGGAGGGGGGAAGGTAGGGCAATTGTGGTTAAGTGCCTTGCCCAAGGTCACATGGCTAGTTTTTGTGTAAGTGTCTGAGGCCAGATTTGAACTCAGGTCATCCTGACTCCAGGGCCAGTACTCTATTCACCAGCCTCAGATACTTAACACACACACAATAAAACTAGCTGTGTGACCTTGGGCAAGTCACTTAACCCCAATTGCCCTGCCTTCCCCGGCCAAAAAAAAAGAAGCAAAAAACAGTCCCTGGTCTCAAGGAGCTTACAGGGTCAGACAATTTTACAGGTGGAATAGATTTTAAAAATCATCAGCTCTAATGATCCCAATTTACAGATGAGGAAACTGAGGTAAGAGTAGGCTTACTTGCCCAAGGTCGTGTAAATATTAAAAGAATTTTTAAACAGCATCTCTGAGAATTTCCCTTTATGATCTTATGAGCAGACAGATGACAAAAAAGCAGATGTGAGAAAAGCATCTGGTTCACCTGGCTTATGTCACTTGTCCAGGCAGCTTTTTCTTGGCGGGAAGGGGCTAACAAGACAACCGTGAAGGGAGCAGAGTCTGGAGGTTCCACCACAATCTTAAAGTCCAGGTGTCCAAACACTTGCCCAGAACCTTTGGCTTAATACAGAGAAGAGACACGTTATCAGGTACAGAAATCCTCACACTCGCTTGCCAGCAGAGCCCTTTTTCATAACGTGAATATTTTTGCACTGTGATGATTTTTTTTACTTTTACACACCTCTCTGATTAGAATAACAGGAAAGTAAGTAACAATAAAGTAAGAATTACTGTTCCCATTAAGCAGGTAAGGCACCTGAGGCCCAGGGAAGACGAATGAATTGCTCAGGGTTACAAAAGCAAGTAAGGGTCATGGCCAGTTTTCCAGGTCCACTGTTTTCTACTACCCAAATGGTGCAATTATTAAATACCAATTCAATTTTTTTTTCCTCTCTGCTAGCTGTCAAAAAATGGTCCAATTTACTACAGAAGAAAAACATAGTATAATATGAACTCAAAAATGGTTCTAAAAGATGCACAAATTATACAGTTAAATAATACTCCCATATAATAGAGAAGGGAAAAAGACTAGTTTATCTCTTTTGCTTTTTCAAACTAAGTGTCTTCAGAGAGAGGGAAAAAGGCATTATTATTTGTACACCACATTCTTAGAACTCATAAAATGGATATCATTTCAGTGATGGAATATAAACAGGGACACTATTTTAAAAGTCTCCAGCTTGAGCTGGAACTCATTATAAGCAGCAGACTGTGACTTACGATCATCTTCACTTGCATCCGTTTCCTCAATCAAGGTACATTCTATGAGAGAGAGAACACCACCTGTCTGTGGAGACAAATCACTTCTTAGCAGGAGGGTTCCAAAAGGGTTAGAAAGCTATATGTGATTTTATAAGTTTTATTATTTCAGAAGGTCTCAGGTGAGGGAAGACACCATACTTTAAATCTGTGCCATAATCAACATGGTATTTTTTAAAGATACCAATCTGGGGGTGGCTAGGTGGCTCAGTGAATAGAGCACTGGCCCTGGAGTCAGGAGGACCTGAGTTCAAATCCGGCCTCAGACACTTAACACAAAAAAACTGTGTGACCTTGGGCAAGTCACTTAACCCCAATTGCCCTCCAAAAAGCAAAAAAAATAAAAAATAAAAACAAGATACCAATCTGGAAGAAATATTTTCCCTTCTTTTGCCCCTTTCCCTTTCCCATCCATCCAACTCTTCCTCTCTCCCACACTGTACATGTATTTTTTAGGGAAAGGAAATGGACTTATCTTTTCACTAGTATAGGAAACGTTTCTTTCACTGCTCCCAAGACACCTCAACCTTGCCTTCTCTACAATTCAGTCTTGGAGACTCACCTTAGGCACCGAGATCTGATGTAATTTGCCCAGAGTCATAGAAACATCATGTGTGAGAGGCTAGACTTGGCTCCAGGCCTTCCTGACGAAGAGGTGGCCCTTTATTGGCTAAATCAGTCTTCCTCTCACACACAAACTACTGGGAAATTTTTTTGTAAATTATCCTTCAGTGTATTTGGTAGTACCACGAGAGCAGCTTCTAAGAGGGTACAACTCACCAATGCTAGTCCAGGGAATGGAAAATTCATCTCTATTTTGCTTAGGATATTCCCTCTCTTTTTTGCAGAGATAATGTGAGGCACATATTAATCAATCATTTAGCAAATTTTTGCCTCACTGAACAAGATGGTCCTCCAGGGACATGGAAAAGTTTTCTTATGGCTCGATATCCATCAACTGACAATAATTGTTGGTGTCTAAGTCCACAAATTTAAATTTACTTCTTTCTATCAAAAATACTTAAAAATGAGTTTCCCTTATTTTGCATGCAAGTAACGAAAAGGAAAAATTTGTTGCTGGTAATCATTATCTCACTACTATTACAGTGAGAATTCTTGCTGAAATAATGCCAAATGCTGGAAAGCCATTTTATCGCTTAAAAAAAAACTGAATTCTTATGGGAGTGGAAACTGTATATGGAGAATTTATAGAAGAACAGTACCTTCAGCAGGTGCAGTTTTCCTCCTGAACTTCTTGTACAAATTAAAAAGTGTTTTGTAAATAAGAAGCATTGTCTTTCTCCTTCTTTTTTCAAAGACAATGAGCCCAGGCGAACTTTACTGAGCTTCCCCCTCTCAACTGAAGGGACTTGAATGAGAGAACCTGGTGATTACAAAAGTGAAGAAGAATACACAGCAGTTAGAATTCTGTTTAGTAAGCGAGCTTCTTTTAGTGGCCATATACACTTCAAAGACATAAAAGGATTTATACTTTTAACTCACTAATGTCAGGGAAATCTGAACAAGGAAATTTCTTGAAACTACAAGTGGGAAAAAATCCTATTAATTCTGAATACCACCAGATCACATGGTTTTTTAATGTTTATATGAAATCATTTTTTAAACGCAATTCATTCTGTATTAACTCAAAGAAACTCTGAACTTAAGATTTTGGGATGAGAATCAAAAGGCAGCAGAGATCCAAACACTTCTGTCTTTTTTAATTTGGGGGATTTGATGTTGTGAATGTACTGAGGTTTGTAGTTCTAATAATAAAGTAAATGTAGAAAAAAAAGTTTACTGTCTATTAATATACTAAGGTTAATTTATATAATTAATATCCTAAGGTTAGATTACCAAAAATATTAATGAGATTTAGTTTTCATTTTTAAAAAGATAACTTGTGCCTCTCTTGGGCATGTTAAAAATACGAGTATTAAATTTAGCGCATATATATATATATATATACATATACATGTAATCCAATGAAGGCATTCTTGTTAAGAATTTAAAAACCCTGCTTTGTCTTGTATTTAAAATAGAGACAAAGAGGTGTGATAAAAATCCTTCCCCCTCCTGGGACCTAAACTGAAAGTCATTTTTGTACCACTTCCTAAAATGCAGAATGTATCAGCTTCACCCAAAGCTTCACAAGGCAAGTTTCTCCCAGACAAAACTACCTTTGTGCCAAAGTGAGATACCAGGCAGAAAGTTAATGCAACACTTTGAATACTTTTCACCATTTCCAGACTCCTTTTGCTCTTACATAAAATAGTGAAAAATCTACATTTTAATTCAAAGCTAAACAGAAATATAATTCTGAAGGATCTGTGTATCTCCCGTGGCTTTGACTTCTGAACTCTGCAAGGTGACCTGATACATTTTTTTTAATGATTGTTTAACTCATGTCCTGAATGAAAAGCATTCATTAAGGTAGCTCTTGTGATAACTTCCTTATTTATTATTTTTTCCATTAAAATGCCCTACATATATAAAATATTGAAACCACATTCTCTGTTCCAGGAAACTTTTGTGTTAATAGCAAGACCCACAATTTCTTTTTTTCCCCTTAAAGCAATATATGGATCATAGAAAATAATAGGGCCCCCGCAAATTCCTATCTCTAAATCTCATCCCTTCTCCTACTCCACCCCCGATTCAGTTAGGATGGTTAGGGGGTGGGTGTCCTAGAAAAATACACGAGTCTGTGGGTGGGTTTGAAAGAAGGAAAGGAGGCTGCTTGACAGATGAAGTGGGAGGATATTCTAGGCATAAGTAACAGCAGGGAAAGGGTTTTGGAGGTGGATGTGGGAGTGGGAGAACAGAACAAAAGGGCCCAGGAGGTTTGACTGAAGTGAAGGGAGTGGGCAGTGAGTAGACTGAAGTGAGAGGGGTAATGTGGGTAGAGGCAGACTAGTGGAAGGCCTGGAAAGTTAGAATGACTAATATGAAATTGAAGAGAAAACTAAAAGGGAGTGGAGGTTTTCAGAGATGGGGGATAAGAGAAGAGGGATGGTCAAAGTCGTGGATAAAAGGTTAAACAAAGAAAAGTGAAAGGGAGAAAAGCTGGAGTCAGCATGGCCAGTGAGGATCCTGGTTCCACTAGCTCAGATAAGACGATCCCCAGGTTTTGTAGTTGGGACAGAAAAGAATTAAAAGCGGGATTTGGTAACATTTTGGCTAAAGGGAGAAAGTCACCAAAAGGCAAGACCCAAGAGAATGTTCATGGGAATCATAGGAATAGCAGAGTATTCAAAAGGGACCCTGAAGCTGGCCCAAAGAAGGGGAATAGAATGGGAGAAGGCATTTCATGCTATGTTTAAGCTGGATAACTGAAGGGCACAGCGAGATATATGGGAACACAGAATAAATTTCTATGGTCCTTCAGTCCAAATAAACCTGAAGAAGAATATAAGATTTTATATGTATGTATGTGTATATATACACAAATATATGTATATGTGTATATATGTGCATATATATGCATACTTGTGTGTATATATATATACATATGTATGGGTGTGTGTATACACATACACACATATCTATAAAACAAGTGGATTTCCAGCTTTATTTTAAAGAAATACAGTGAGAGAGAACTTACTGTTTCCCTCAAAGCAACTAACTGGTTCTAATCCAAATTTATCCCTCTGCAACTTCTCCTTACTGCTAATAATTCTGTACTTACAGTACCAAGACAAGTCTAATTCATCTGCCTTCCACATAAGAGACCTTCAATATTTGAAGATAGTTGACAGGT
The DNA here is from genome assembly GCF_028583685.1 of Petaurus breviceps papuanus. Taxonomy (NCBI): domain Eukaryota; kingdom Metazoa; phylum Chordata; class Mammalia; order Diprotodontia; family Petauridae; genus Petaurus; species Petaurus breviceps. The sequence goes on along the minus strand of NW_027185764.1, from coordinate 31,193,951 downwards.
CCCCATCTAAGTCTTCTGTAAACTAAATATGCCCATTTCCTCTGGCCAGTCCTTCATAACAATAACTTGGTCTTTCATTATTCTGGTGGCCCTCATCTGGATATTTTTCAGCTTATTAATTTCCTTCCTAAGATGTGGCGACCAGAACTAAAGCCAGTCCTGTAGATATGGAATGACGAGACAGACCATGTCTGCAGTGACATATCACTTGGGAGCATTACTTCCCTCATGTAAACCCTTTGCCTCTCAGTGCAATCTAAGGTTGCATTAGTTTATTAGTTTTTTCAATGTACTTAAGGGATTGATTTTTTGAATCCAAGTGTAAGACTTTCATTTATCCTCATTAAATTTCAACTTATTATATTCAACTCAACAATCCAATTCAATAATCACTTATTTAAACTGTGCTAAAGATACAAAGAAAAAAGAAAAATCAGTCCCTACCTTCAAAGACTTCATATTCTATTGTGAGATACAGCAGAATAATTAGGGATAGTAATACAAGATAATTTGAATAGAGATAAAGTCTTCTTATAGAATGTGCTAACTCAGCTGAGTCTAGAAGGAAGTTAAGGATTCTAAGAGGCTGGAGTGAGGGGGGGGGTGCATTCCTGGACAGAAATAGGAGATAGAACAGTGAGTCTGAGGAATAGCAAGGAAACCAGTATGGCTGGAATGCAGAGTATGTTAATGAAGATGTATTAAGCTAGTCTATAAAATCATACTAGAGCCTAACTGGGAAGGGGTTTAGATGCTAAACTGTTCCGAGGATTGAAAAGAGACAACTGAATATTTTTGCTCATGTGAGAGTCAAGGTAGTACTTTTTTGGTGAGGGACTACGTAGTGGACAGATCAAAGAGGGTGCAGACTGAAAGTAGGGAGACTAAGAGGGATTCTGACTTGGTTATCTAATATGATCTTATTCCTCCAAACTCTCTGTGATCTATGCTTTCTGGGGTTGCTGCTAGGTGGCACAGTGGATCGTTGGACCTGGAGTCAGGAAGACCTAGGCTGAAATCCAGCCTCAGATACTGTGTGATCTAGGGTAAGTTATTTAAGCTCTATTTGCCTCAGTTTCCTTAACTGTAAAATGGGAATACTAATAGCACCTACTTCCCAGGATTATTGTGAGTATAAAATTCAGTAATATGTATAAGGCTTGGTAAATGCTTGTTTCCTTCCTTCCTTTTTTAAAGTCATTGATAAAAATGTCATGGCATAGGATCCAACAAAGACACCTAGACCATTCCGCTAAGGACAACCTTTCAAAGTGACATCAAACCTTTAATTACTATCCTTTGGGTCTGGCCAGTCAACCATTGCTATCACCTAGCCATTATTACTGCATCTTGACCACAAAATAAACATAAGAAACTTTATCCAATGCTTTGATAAAAATTTAGGCAAAATATATAAGCATGTAGCATTGGGGTGGCTAGGTGGCACAGTGAATAGAGCATTGGCCTTGGAGTCAGGAGGACCTGAGTTCAAATATGGCCTCAGACACTTAACACTTACTAGCCGTATGACCTTGGGCAAGTCACTTAACCCCAATTTCCCTGCTCTGATCTACTAACCTAGTTACTCCATGCAAAAGAAAAAAAACGGTGTTGGTCTGGCATAGCTTGCTTTTGCTGAAGTCATGCTGGTTGTCTGGCATCAGGACTTCCTTTACTAGATTTTCATTAAACATGCCTTTCATAAGACATTCTAGAATTTTTCCAGGAATTACAATCAGGCTCATTGACCTACAGTCTTCAGAATCCACTTAAAAATAATTATCAGGATTATGTCTGCCCTTTCCAAGTCTGTGTTGTCCACGATCCTTCAAAGATCACTGGCAAAAACAACCTATCATATCTGCCAGTTTTTCGTTACCCTATGAGGTAATTTATTTGAATTTGATGACCTAAATTCACCCAGGTCAGCTAAGTCATCTCTTATTATCTCTACTTACTTATCTTGGACCTTATTAACTATTTTTGGTTCTTTTCAAACCAAAATGACATTTCCAGACCAAAGGTCACTTTTCCTGGCAGAGAAATGGGAACCAAATGAAGACATGAGCAGCGCCTGCCTTCTCTCTCTCATTCATTATCATTATTTCTTCCATCTAGTCAAAGTAGCAGTCCTATTTCAGCTTTGATTTTCTTCTTTGTCTCCAAAAGAGTTATTGTATTCCTCATTATAACCATAAAAGCTAGCACTTATATACCGCTTTGAAGTTTGCAAAGCATTTTACAAATAACAATGATGACGATGATGATAATAATGCCAGCTAAAATTTATATAGAACTTACTACGTGCCAGGCACTGTACTAAGCCCTTTACTGCTTTTATCTCCTTAGATCCTCACAAAAACCCTGGGAGGTAGATTCTATCATTATCCCCATTCTACGGATGAGGAAACTGAGAAAAAAAGGGTTTAATAATTTGCCCAGGATCACAAAGCTAATGTGTCTGAGGCTGGATTTGAACTCAAGACTTCCTGACTTCAGGTCTGACACTCTAACCATTAAGCCACTTAGCTGCCCAAAGCTTATTAAAAACAAAGACTGGCTAATTCTCTAGAAGCTAAGACAAAAGGTATAAGTGCATTCACTCAGAGATTTTTCTGGTTACAGCAACTCAGGAAATGTGGAAAAGATCTAATCTCCTTTGGTACAGGGAGTACCTACAGAGGTGAAATCACAGGTCTTTCAAAACAAAATAGTAAAAAATTTTTAAAAGAAATTGCTGAGTGAATGGTTAGTTTGTGTGTCCATAATTGCATTGTCTTTGATTTGAATTTTAAAATACATACTTCTCTAAAAAATGAATTTTTTTGGTAAACAGTTATGTCTGGAAACTCAAAATACATCCAATGAAGAGACTATTCCAGGCATGGAGCATATTTTGGCTTTGCTACAAAAAACAAATATCTGAATGAAAAGTGAAAAATTAAGTGATGGCACTGGGTGATTTGTCAGAAAAATGAAAGTAAACCACAAGTGCAGAAACACCAGCTACTAAGTGAATTTCATTTTTCATCCAGATGTTTGATGTCATATTGATTCCAGCTGCATAGAACAGGCCCCTTGTTCCCAAGGATGGAGGTACATGAAGAAAGAGAAAGAGAGAATTCAAGTGACATCTATGACATCTATCTATGAGTGCATTCTCTAACTCCAAAGGCACTTTAACCATCTCTTTGTTTAGCCTTTTCTGTTTAGCCTAGATCGGTATTTTGCAAATGGCACCAGATCCCTTAGCTTATTTCAGTGTGAAAACAAAAAGTCCATAAGATCTTCAGACCGCTCTGAAGTGGTTGGATTATTATTGCCCAGACAGGACTGACTTTCACAGCAGTTATATTCACAGCATCATTTTCCCATTTCAGACAAATATAGGGACCAGTAGGCAGCAATGAGGTGAACCAAGAGATTCAAGTCTTCTGATATCCTACATGACAAGATACATCCAATTGGTCTCAATATTATTCAATGAAGTATACAGTTAGATCAGTCTAGAAGGAAGATTTTTTTTGATGTTCCTTGAAGCACTGAAACTATCACACAAGAACAAAAGTACTTCTAGGGCTGACTAAGGGAGGGACTCCCTTCTACTTAAGAGATACTAATTAAATACCTTATATTTAGTCAAACACCCTTCATTGAATCAGACATCCAAGTCACTGGAATGTCATGATCATATTGTCCCGGGAAGGTCAAAATCATTGAACCATCTATTAGTGAGATCATCTTATGATATAGTATGAAATACCAAAGGTATTTCAGCAAAGACTAAACTTCTTAAAAGGGCAGCTAGGTGGTACAGTGGATAGAGTGCTGGGCCTGAAGTCATATCTTCCTGAGTTCAAATCTGGCCTCAGACATTTATTTGCTGTGTGACCCTGGACAAGTTACTTAACCCTTTTTGCTTCAGTTTCCTCATCTGTAAAATGAGCTGAAGAAGGAAATGGCAAACCATTTCAGTGTCTTTGCCAAGAAAACCCCAAATGGGATCATGAAGAGTCAGACACAACTGAAAAATGACTGAAATTAAATGTCTTATATTTAATCAGATGTTCTTCATTGAATCAGATGTCCAAGCCATTAGAATGTCACAATCACATTGTCCTGGGAAGGTCAAAGCCACTGATCTATTAGTGAGATTGTCTTATAGTGGTATTTCAGCAATGACTAAACTTTTTAAGATGAAGTACACTATGGAGCTCAATTCAACAATTCAACACAACAAGCACGAATTAGGTGCTAATGTGTCTAACACATACAGAACTAGATTTTGAAACTACAAAAAAAATTAATGATTTTTGCCATCATGAAATGTAACAATCTAAAGAGAAGGAAAGAGGAGGCTAGGTGGCGCAGTGAACAGAGCAATGGCCCTGGAGTCAGAAGGACCTGAGTTCAAATCCAGACTCAGACACTTAACACTTACTAGCTGTGTGACCTTGGGCAAGTCACTTAACCCCAATTGCCCTGCTCTCCTCCCTCCAAATTAATAAATAAAGGGAAGGATAGAATTAAGATTTGCACAACCTGCTATGATACACAGCAGAATGTGATTAAACACAAAGTAAAAGTACAGAGCGCTATGAGAAACTAGAAGAGAGAGACAGAGAGATCAGAATCAGCTGGAAGGCTAGGGAAACTGGCACCTGAACTAAGCCTTGACTTCAACGGGCACTGGTGGGGAGGGGGTCGATTAGCCTGGTCATCTGGCCTATAAATGCAGGCAGATACAGTGAGGTTCTAGCAGGGAAACGAGAGTACATGAAGAAGAATGGCATGAAATCACAATGGAAGGGTAGAATTAGTCAGGCTTTGGAGGGCACCAGATGCTAGGTTAAGAAACTTTTAACCCATCTTGTAAGTAATATGAAACCAGTTAAAAAAAAACTTTGACTAGGGGTGAAAAATGGATCCTAAGTGAGAATTATTTTTACAAAATCAAAACAAGGTCAAGAGAACATGAGAAGGGACCTTAGCACAATAATTGGAGCTCTGTCACATAAAATATATGTAAGATATATGTCTTCATTGTAGATTGTATTCAGTACATTTAGTTAGCCTGAATGAGAACAGTGGAAAATTGACTATATTGAAAAACATCTACAAAGCAGAAACTAATAATGAGGTTCTAGTATATTCAATTTATCACCTGGGAAGAATATTCACTTTTATTGGATACTACGGTACCATTAATAGTAGTATAGATAAACTAAATGATACTCTAGCATTGTTTTTTTCTGCGTTATACAAGGTATCCCCCCCCCAAACTTTTTGGTATGCCCTGTATTTATTTTGGTTACTTTTATCTTTTAATAAACATTTCATATATAACCATGAGGTTATACAATCTTAGTTTTGTTTTTTTAGTTATAATCCTATATGCAACAGAAAACAGAGATATTTTCAAAGATTTACACATTTATTTTTTAAAGATTCCATTATATAGTTTTAGTAATAGGATATATGGGGGTTGGGGTGGGAAAAGGAGGGAAGTTTTTTTAAAAGAAAAAATATGTATATATGCATAATATATACATACATATTATTTCTTTTTCCCTTCAGGGTTGCTCCATTTTAAAATTATTTTTTGACATTTAAAAAACAGATTAAATATTTATTAATCAAATAAAAATAAATAATAATTAAAGTAATAGAGAAATGGGATTATATTTTAATTAGCATAATTTCCAAAATTTAAACACACTTAATTGTTCTGTAACCTTTTAGTGAATATATATAATTATCAAAGGATGCCCAATCAGAAATGAACTAGTTAGTTCCTAAATCCCCCAAATAAACTTCATTTCAATTAAAAAAAAACAATAATAAGCCCTAAAGTGAGAATAGTTCAAATTCTTTCAGACCCTTGGAGAAAAAAAATGTGGGGTCTTTCATGGTGAACGTTATGCTTTTTAACACTTCAGAGTTAGAACCCAGGAGACAGTAGCAGGTGTCTTTAAAGTCAAGATGATTATGTAATGAAGTGGTCATCAAGAAAGTGACCATATCAAAACAGTGTCACTAGTACCAATATTTCCACATTGTCATTGACCAGGCTACTTTCCATTTTAAGTTTTTTTAAACAACTTTTATTAAGCCATTCCTAAACATGCCATCAAAACCAAAACAAGAACACAGAGCAAATCCTGCTGAAAGACAAATCACTTTAAGAACACTTGTGATCTATAAATAACGTGTTGACAGAAGCAGAATTATTAAGAACTGAAAAGATGGGTCACACTTACAGCTCACAGAATTGAATAAATATTATAAAGCTATTAATCAGCGAGGGATGCTGTTCACGAAAACTTTCTCCCCCAGACATAATCAAAGAAGGCAACCTGTTCAACATATTTACACTCCCAATATTTTCCATTACAGTAACTTTCTCAAACTGAGACAGAAAATCTGTGCATCGAGAATGTGATAAATGTTCACAAAAATATTTTGAATAAAAATACTTTTTCATGCAAGTCCTTTCATAACAGACTTAATTCTGAAAAAAAAAAATGATTTTCTCAAAATTTTTGGTACCTCTGGTCAATGTTCATCAGTATTTCCAATGACCACAGAGATATTATAGCAATCACAAGTACATGTATGACAAGGCCACATTAATTCATTGTAAGGCCAATAAGAGACAAAAAAAGTTAATTATAAGGCCAAAGTAGATTAAGTCTACTAAAATCACTTTACATTCCATTTTTATTCAAAGAATGTTAGAGAGCATGAAGTCAGTAGGAGAAAGCTAATTTTTTTACACAAAGAACATTCCCAAGTTTTTTTTTTTAACATAATTTGAGTTTTCCATTCTTGTAAACAAGTCACAGAAAACAGAAAGGCATGCATTTAGTTTTTCCAGTAATGTGCACAGTGTAATTGATGTGTCTCATTAGATAAGGTAAAGACACAGTGATAATAATTCCTTTTAGTAAGTGTATTTTGGCATAACGGTTTTTATGCCAATTTCCTCAAATAACATTAGCCACACCATTAGTATAAGCCCTTCCATTGAGTTAATCCTGGTCCAAGGCTTATACCCTTTGCCAATTTATGAATATTGTATTTATACCTCTCAAAAATAGTGATAGAGGATCCTACCGCTTCTGGGACATTCCTAGCAGAACACTTAAGCTCCCAAAAGCATCCCTTAAGGACAACTGAGGATGCCATCCATATTTATCTTTTATGAACTGAAAATCAGTCACACACATGCACTAGCAAAATACTGTTTCTTCTCCACTCCCTTTGGCACAAAGGCTTTCTGCTCTTCTGTGGTCCAAAGCTTCATTTACCAGCATGAGTCCCCAGAAACACACGGCATAAACAGGGAAGCATGTGTTAAATTGACCATTACCCAATAGATGCCAACACTTGTTCAAGCTGATGTCAGCCATGACATGTCATTTCATCTGGCAACCAAAGTTACCAAGTGTAATCAAATTATATTGTGTGGGGCCGTTCCTGAAGTGCTGATGAAAAATGGGAACAATAAGCAGCTGTTTTCGCTCCGCACATTTTCTCCACTGCTTTGTGAGAGAGCTTTTAGCAGTTCAAGTTTCTCTTGTGCCTTTGCTTGGATGTCCTCATCACCTGACATCGCAACGTCAATCGGCCAAACAGACCTGTTTTCCACGGAGCTGTAGATAATATCCGGTCCACTGAGGAAGATAGTCCAGTCAGAATGCAATTTACTGGCCCATTCATGCTTTACTATTATTGTGTTGCTGTTTTTCATGGCCCCTGAAAAGAAACAGCACAAGGGTGGGCCTCAGCCATAGCCCGAAACTCACCTGCTAAAAGGGGACAACTTATACATTACTTGTCCTAGGTGAACAGCATTGGCTTTATAGCATTATGTGTTTCCCCAAACGCCCTGTTTCTGGAGCTGCCAAGTATAATGTTATAGTTGTGTCTACCATGACTATACGAAGGCTTACCTTGTCGGATAAAAGTCTGGCTGGTATCTAACAATATATCACAGCCTTCCACTATCATTCTTTCTATGGCAAGGTTTTTCCGTATGTTTTCAGTATCACTCACTTCATCATGCATTATCCTGTCAGACACAATGTAAACAGAAATGTTTCATATGTTGCATTTTCTGCCATTAAGTCAAAGTAAGGAAAGAAAAAAAATTATAGCCAGGCCCTCCCTGCTCTGAACCTGAAAAACTCAGGAGTGGGCTGGTACCAACCCAATCCTTAGGGATTCTAAATGCCAAAAGTCCCAAACAAAGCAAGGCTATGCTTAATTATTTCAAATAATAAATGGGGACAATGAGTATACTTAAAATATCTGTACAATTACATCTTAGAAATAATTTTATTTTTTAATTTTATATATTTATATAATATTATTTTTACAGAAATTTTCCTAGCAGCATTAAGGACACCATTACTTGGCTTGTAGAACAAACTAATGAGTTTTTATACACCAAAACAGCATAGATGTAAAAAAAATGCCCAAGGAATGAAAAGTAAGAAGAATTTGTGCTGAGGTTAACAGGGCTTTACAGTACAAATAATGTATTTCAGTAGGACATCCCTGAATTCTTATGGAATGTTGCATCATACATCGCAACAGATGATGGGTTCAAAGAATACAATAAATGCTACTAAAACTATAATAGGAATATCTCCAAGAAACACACCTAACCTCAATCACAAAAATTCACATCACAATTTTTTATTTCAATTAGGAATTCCATCACTAATTTTTTTCTTTGTATAAAACCAAGGTGAATGATAAGGAATCATTTTTTGTAACATCTGTAGGTAATTAGATGAGGAAATGAATAGTTAGCTGAGAGACAAAATATACAGAGGGGCAAATATTATATGCCAAATCTCCATCATCATATTCCCAATTTGCTATTGGATATATGGCCATATTAGGCTTCCATATAGGAAGATACTATGCAAATACCCCCCAGCTAATCACCAAATCCATGATGTGGAAGATTTCAATGTAAACAACACTGTCTACCTTACTGTACTCTGCCAAGTCAAATCCTGGGGGGAAGTCTCCAACCTACCTTGAGAGTTCTTCTAATTTTGATTTTGCAAATTCCAGACTCTTCCTTTCCACATGTTCATGAGGGGTATGGGCAAGAAGTTCATGGAGTGTTATGATATATCGGGGTATCTTCAAACAAATAAAGATCAATGTTAGAAGTAGTTAATGAGAACTAATGTCAGGGCATTTCATTTTCTATAGTTTTGAATTCAGTTCCTTGTCAGTTTTCTATAGCTAATAGCAAAACATGTCTTTAAAAAACTGCTTTAAAAATCACAGAGCTTTGATCCTCTCACTCTTAGCATTTCACAAAGAATATACAGGAAACCAATCTTAAATGAAAAAGGCAGTGTGGCAGATGGAATAATTGGTAGCTTCTTTTTAAGTATTTCTTTGAATAGGAAAAGAAGGGCTTCCAAAATTTTTTTTTCCAGTGAAACTGATATGGCTATCATTAAATCACAGCAACACTGATAGGTTGTTAATCTGGGTGGATTTGTCTACTTACAAAATAAACCACATTGGCAACTCAACTGGTTCTGGAGAAAAGGCCTCCAGACTAGCAGGTTCTGATATCCTGACACCCCCACACACCTTGCCCAACCCTCAGCTTGAAAGAGCACGCTGGAACTGAAGTATGTCCTTGTATTATCGCTTCAATAAGTAGATGGGTTTTCACAACTTAATAAGTGACATTAACCGAAGCATTCACTTTATCAACTGAACAACAATGCCTTCTGTCATCTATAGAACTTTTAAGGTTTATAGGAATTTCATATATAGTATCTTATTTGATCCTCTTAATAGTCCCATGAGGTAGGTAATACAGATGTCATAATTCCCATTTTACAGATGAGGAAACTGAAGTTTATTGAAGTTAAGCAACTTGACCATAAAGCTAGTAAGTAGTAAAGGTAGTAGGGGCAGCTAGGTGTTCACTGGGCTTGGCATCAGAAAGACTCCTCTTCTTGAGTTCAAATCCATCTTCAGATGGATTTGCTAGCTATGTGACCCTGGTCGAGTCACTTAAACCTGTTTGCCTCAGTTTCCTCATCTGTAAAATGAGCTGGAGAGGGAAATGGCAAATCACTCCAGTGTCTCCATGGTCATGAATAGTGAGCTATATTGAAATGATACAACGACACTGAAGTTACTTCATGAACCCAGGGCTTGCTAGACTTCAAGCCCAATGTGGAATCTATACTACACCTCTCAAAAGTACATCATCCAGAACAGTTGAGCTAATTCACAGTGGTACCACACTGTGGTACTATAGCTAATAGCAAAACATGTCTTTTAAAAAATGCTTTAAAAATCACAGTGCTTTGATCTTCTCACTCTTAGCATTTCACAAAGAATATACAGGAAACCAATCTTAAATGAAAAAGGCAGTGTGGTAGATGGAATAATTTGTAGCTTCTTTTTAAGTATTTCTTTGAACAGGAAAATAAGGGCTTCCAAAATTTTAATTCATACTTAATCTGGATTAGAGCAAAACATGTTTTAAAAAATTTGTGGGTGCAATTTTCCTTCATGCTACACCTTTATGAGAGTCTCTGCAGATGATTAGGGGAAAGGTAAGTATAAAGTGGTAAAAAGGGCACCTCCTCCAGTTTTGTGCCAGGAAATGGGCACTGGTTTGGGGGTAACATCCTTAGGCAATAAGATATAAGAATGAGCAGTTAACTGAGGGATGAAACATACAAAGAAAAATTTACACTTCATCCCAAATCTTTCCATCTATGGCCCTGTCTTGCCTACTATTGCTTCACATATCCAATAGATGCTTTACAAATGAGGTCCCATGCATCTCTGAAGAAAAGGGAGACCACCATAGGACACCCGGAGGAGCCTGTGTTTGGAAACTCTTACTGATGTTAGGGAAAGCAACAAAAAGCAAGGAATAAGAAAGGCTGTGCTATACTCTTCTACAGATGAGGTTGCTAGCCCATCCACATTAAGACATGGTAATGAGCTCTTTCCCCAAAGCCATAGTGAAATATATGTACTGACCATCCACAGTCTCTCACCAATGGCACGTATTTGTGAGATGGCTGGTTGGCCCAGCTTGGTCTGTAGCTATGGAACAGAGCAAAACAAACCAAATATCACAAGGAAATGAATCCATGATCTTGTCCTGGCTGCTCTGAGCATTGAGGTAGGCTAACCATAGCACGCTTGACTATTCTGAATGATGGAGTGCTATCCACTTGGCAGCATACGTCTGCTCTTTGGACTGTATAATCCTATAATCAAAATTTCCCTAGTAATGCCTCCGTGAAAAACAAAGATGCAGATGAATGCCAATTAGTCACAGTAAAGGGGAATGGGGATAGGCTGCATAAACTCAAATGTCCTATTAATCCACAAACCCAATTTTAGCCAATATATCAACATCCTAGTCCATTAATTAAGGCTTTTATGATACAGCTGCTCTCTAGGATCCTAACCAATGGATTTCACCTTCTTCCCCTTTCTAACTCTCTATAAAGCAGGAAAAACTGCAGGAGGGTGCTAGAGCATAAGAGGTCCAGGATAGATGCCAAATTCCAGTCTAGGTCATCCGCCCCTGCAGAAAAAAGTTTATTCCAAACTGATTCAGACAAGCTAAGAAACACATCTGAGTCAATCACAGTTGAGCTTTTAATTATGGCTGACCAAAACAGCTGTCACTTGACTGCCTTTACGAGGAGTTTGTTGTCTAGGCTGGCAATCTAAAGGGAGATTTGAGCATTCCTCGAAAATGCCCACTGAAGGATGCCCATACTTTGGGTAACTTTCCAAGTGTGAATATCCACTAAAAAATTGTGTGCAACTATCTGGAAAAGTATTAGCCAAATTGCTATCATTCATAATTTTTTAAAAAATGAGATTGCTTCCTAACATTATTTTGTTTACCAAATTCTTCCTGTCAAAAGTATTTACTGGTATGGTAATTCATGACATGAAGCTTTTGCATGTCATCCTATGGTCACAAATATAGAGCTAGAAGGAACCTAGTCTAATATCCCCATATTGCAGAGGAGGAAACTGAGACCTAGAAAAGTCAAGTGACTTGCCCAAATAAGCAGGAAGCAACAGAGCTGGATTTTGAACTTGAGTCTCTGACTTCAAATCTAGTATCATTTTCCACCATGCAAAGCCGCCTACTCAAGTGAATTTACTTTCAGTCCTTCTTTCGTTGTCTTGTTAGTCCTTTCAATCATGTCTGACTCTTCATGAGCCCACTTAGGGTTTTCTTGGCAGAGATACTGGCGTGGTTTGTCATTTCCTTCTTGCTCATTTTACAGATGAGGAAAATGAGGCAAACAGTGTTAAGGGACTTGCCTAGGGGTCACACAGCTAGTTAGCGTCTGAGCCAACATTTGAACTCAGGTCTTCCTGATTCCAGACTAGTGCTCCATCCACTACATAATCTAGCTGCCCCTTTCAGTCCTTCACAGATCAACAAATAATAGGTAAAAGGATCGTGATGTCCCTTATTTCATTTATGCCCCAAAGTAAGTGATCTATAAGAATGCTTCTCCATTGGTCAGTCACTGACTCTTCTGCATAGAAATAAGGTGATACATGTTAAGTACATTCCTCCCCTTCCCCTCACCCCTTATGCCATCAGCAGTACTCACGGAGGTAAGAAATGTATGTGGGGGAAAAAAGGGGCAGGTGACAAAGCACATCTTATAATGTGGAAAAAAATTAATGAGGGGCTCAAGATATCTTTCAACTGCAGAATACATGCCAGCACCAGACTCATTCCAGGAAGACTGTTCTTCCACAGTGAATAAGGAAGGACATGCTAAGTGTGAGTGCTAATGGAAAGTACACGGAGTTCCCTCTAAAGAAGTGCTGTTCTTTTCTGTCTTCTACTCCCCCAAAGTAGTAAAAGGACAAAAAGAGGGAGACAAAAGTAGTAAGATCTAAAAAGCCCCTATTAATCTATTTCTCTCCTAATTATTTTTCCTCTCAGACCACACAATCATAAAATCCATGTAATTTCAGAGTTGGAGGGGCCTTCAGCAGCTGCTTAATCCAAATACTTAATGTGTGGCTCCCATCTACAAAATCCCCTTTAAGTGGTTATGCACAAGCATCCTGACTTTGCTTAAAGACCACTGGAGAAAGGCTTCCATCCCCAAAACAACTTACTCCATCTCTGGATAATTCTAAGTGAGTAGAAAGGGTATTAGACTAGGAATCAGAAAAACCTGAGTTCAAATTTTGCCTTTGTCATTTACTTTATGTATGAGAATGGACACTGGGCCTCAGTCTCCTCAGGATCAAGTAAGGGTAACATTTTGTTATTATCTACAGTAACAGACAGTACTTACTTCCCAGCGTTTGAATAAGAATAAAATAGGATAATGTTATGCAAAGTGCTTTGCAAACCTTGCTGTGCGATATAATGTGAAGTATTACTGTAAAAATTTCCATTATTGAGGGTCTTCAGAAATTAGATGGCCACTTCTTGGTGATAGTATAGAGAAGGCTCATTGTCCAGGTCAGCCTCTGAAATGAAGGGCCTCTGGGGTCTGTTACAACACTTATATTTTCCCCATAAATTCTACCTGTGCTTCCTAGTTCTGTCCTCTGGCACCAAAAGGGACAGGTCTGATCCCTCTTTTGGAATTCCCTTTTTTTTTCTTTTTGGGGCAATTGGAGTTAAGTGACTTGCCCAAGGTCACAAGTTAGTTTTTGTATTAAGTGTGTGAGGTCAAATTTGAACTCAGGTCCTCCTGACTCCAGGGCCAATGGTCTACTCACTGAGCCACCTAGCTACCCCTGATCCCTCTTTCATACGACAGTCACCCAAATATTTGAAACCAGCGATCATTTCTCACTTAAGTCTTCTCTTTTCTAGACTAAATATTCCCAGATTCTTCAGTTGATCCACGTACGACCTAATGTGGAGTTCTTTCATCATCTGGTTCACATATAGCTCACATGTATATGAAATATCAGAGGTATCACATGAATTTGTCTCTTGAAGATAAGTGCTGAGGCACTCAACAACAGCAGCAGCTACTGCCTTTGAGTAACGAGGTTCTGGAGCCAAGGTTCAGGGGACAAAAATTCCAAGCAGAAAGGCATCTGAAAGGAAACCTACTCAGCATGTGTGTGTGTGTGTGTGTGTGTGTGTCTGTGTGTCTGTGTCTATGTGTGAGCACACTAATATATTAGAAGGTGTTGAAAGACGTACACGCAGATGATGGCATCTCTTACAAGGCCACAAGCATCGTGAACTTGATGGTAAATGATGTGTTCGAAAGTCTAGTGGGGAGGTAGCCTAGGTGGCCCAATACTCAGGGATAGGCCACCCTGACATCACGGGAGGAACAAATTGTTTCACGTTTGCTGCTATCTGGGGAACTGGCCAAACATGCTGATGGAACCAAGGCTGTCACCAAATATACCAGCTCCAAGTGAACTTGGAAAAGGGACTATTTACAGTAATGCCCCACATTACCACAGCACCTCTTACAAAGCATTATATAACGAGTGCGTATCCTCTCATCTGAACCTTATAACAACCCTGCGACATTGGGGAAGGAACGCTGCTATGTGAAGTATAAGAGATTTGCAAAGTTCTGCAATCCCAGCTGTCTAGGCGGCAGCATTCTCACCTGTCAGTTAGGAGGGCTGGACTGGAGGACCTCTCGAGGTCCGGTCCAGCTCTAAAGCTATCAGCTATGATCCGAAGTCAGCAAAGCAGCAATTGTGGATCTGAGAAGTCTGCTCTGACACTGTCTACAGGCAGCAGACCAACAGAGGGAAGCAGAACGTCCTGGCTGATTTTATTCTGCTGGTCCTTTCTATTGCTACTGGAGACCTAGTTCTTTGCTAAGGACAGAATGAGAGTGAGTCAGATAACACTTCTCTCGGGTGGAGCAGGATGTCTATGAGATCTATTTCTCCTGGTTGGTTTTCCCTAAATGCTCCACTTATATCTTTTACAAGCCCAGGCAAACACTGCTCTAGGCTGTATAGAGGACCACCTGCGGTCTTGGACACAGACAACACTGAAGGATTTGATGAATTTTTATTACAATGTGCACAGTAACTGTGTCCTCAACAACACTCTCTGAGTCATTTTTCTGTGATTGTAAATGCAAAACTCTGATAGCCAGATGTCAAGGGCCCCTTGTTGGCAAGTATGATTATTCCATTTTAGAGATGAGTAAACTGAGACTCAAAGATTAAAAGGTATGTCGCAGAGGTACTAAATGGTAGGTACTAAATCTTTGGTCCTGAAAATTCTAGATAAATGATATCAATTATAAGGCATCCAGTCCAGTAGCTACACAGGTATCACTGGAAGGATGCTCTCTCTGGGCAGGGGAACTTCACAAATCCGAGGGGATTTGTTCTGTGATTTCTAGATTCAGTCAAAGGGCCACCCTTGAGGACCTAGAGGGCCATATGTGGCCTCAAGGCCACAGGTTCCCCCACCCCCTATACTAGACTACCTCATGGCTACAGCAGGTGCCCCTCAGAGAACCAAGTCTACATTCAGGTGCAGTGAATGGTGAGTAAGAGCCCAACCTCCAATTCTTTCATTTTGAGTAAGATAAAGGGAATTATTTAAGATGAGCAAGTATGGAAAAAATGGTGACCTGTGCTTCAGAAATCATTCAGGGGAGGCTAGGTGTCACAGTGAATAGAGCACTGGCCCTGGAGTCAGGAGGACCCGAGTTCAAATCCGACCTCAGACACCTGACACAAAAACTAGCCGGGTGACCTTGGACAAGTCACTTAACCCCAACTGCCCTCCCAAAAAAGCAAAAAAAAAACCCATTAAGAGATCTTTCCCCCTAAAACCATTCCTCTTCCAAAATTCTCTAGTACTATCAAGGCTCTCACCAAACTTCTACTCTCCCTGGTTCTCACAGCCTCAAGGTGATCTTGAACTCTTAGCTCACCATCACCCCATATAGCCAGTCACTGATCACCTCTCTCACAAATCCTCTCTTTTCCCCATTCACAGAGTCACCACCAAAATTCAGGCTATCATCGCTTCTTGTCTACACTGCTATTCGGCCTTGAGTCGTTCCTCCTGTGAATCCACTGTCTACACAGGTGCCAAAGGGATTTTCCTAAAGTACACTCTGACTATGTCACTTCCCTGCTCTATCATTCCCAGTGCTTCCCCATAGACTCTAAGAACAAACACTACTTCATCTTTTTTCTTTTTCTTTTTTAAATTTCATTTTGTGTGAATTTTTACACATACCTGTACAAAAGCATATGCTCATATTTATAAATAAGTAGAAATTTATATATTTGAGATTAATATGCAATTTTTTTTTACTGATTGGTTAACTGACTCACAAAAAGTCACACAACTACAGTGGATAAAAAGTAGAAAAGTGGGAACAGAACATGGATCTCAGGTTTGCTATCTGGGGATTACTTTGGGTCAGTCAATATGCCTAGGTTTACTGCTAAGAGGAGGATGCTCTTGAGCAAGAGCAAGGTCCAATCAATTCCATTTAACTCCCTGATTTCAACACACTAAATTTATTCACTCTTTTTTTTTGGGGGGGGAAGGGTGAAGTAATTGGGGTTAAGTGACTTATCCAGGGTCACACAGCTGGTAAGTGTCAAGTATATGGATTTGAGCTCAGGTCCTTCTGCCTCTGGGGCCAGTGCTCTATCCACAGAACAACATAGCTACCACAATTCATTCATTCTTACTAATTTCCTAATGGCTCAAATGTGTCTATCTCCATCATGCTGCAAAGACATCTAAGAGCCATACATTGGAAGAGATTGAATTCTCTGGCATTTGTTAAATACAGCTATAGCCAGTGGGGAGGATAATTAGGCCCAATTATGAGGTGTTCCATTCATGTCTCATAATCTTGTCTTTGTCCATTCACATTATTTGGAGAGATCTGTATAGACAGAGGGTTTTCACTATTACCTAAATCTAATTACTAAAGGCCCAAATGGAATCTCATATAGATTAAACTGCAAAATAATCAGATAAATACACAGAGCTTTGTTCTGTTGGGAAATCCTAACACTAACTGCTAGGTTTCATTTTGGAAAATTCCAATAAAATTCAGCAGAAACAATTCATATTTCTTAAACGTTGATATTTCTTAAAGGATATGTTTTCAAGTTTATGATACACAACATCTTAAAAGTTTGGGGGCATTCCATTTATATCCAAATACAGATCGTTGCTTTTTTTCCCAAAAGGTATATCTCCAATGAGATAAGGCCTATAGTTACCATACTTGATAAATGTAAACAATGTTTTTGTTTTTAAGTTTATTTTACTCTAAATTTTTAGAGCATATAAAATTATAATTGTTAACTTGAATTGTTTCTGCAGTT
Organism: Petaurus breviceps papuanus; assembly: GCF_028583685.1. NCBI lineage: Eukaryota > Metazoa > Chordata > Mammalia > Diprotodontia > Petauridae > Petaurus > Petaurus breviceps. The sequence goes on along the minus strand of NW_027185764.1, from coordinate 31,176,578 downwards.
TTCCAACAAAGGCAGAGTTTTAAAAACTCAGTACCACAAAAGGGGTTGAGGAGGAGAGAAGCCACTATTACAACAAAGTTTCATAGCTATGAAGCATTCACTTGATTTTTCCAGAGCACTCTGCCTCTGGGTTAGGAAGCTGGGCTCTAAGCTTTCCCAAGGTTCCAACAAAGATGGAGACTTTATGCCTTAAGGAAAATAATCAGAATCCAAATCGTTGTTTCTTTCTGAAACTACAAAACCATTTGGCCATATAGGAGAAGGCTACTTGTTAGAGATAATCAGTCAGCACTGCAGGTACTATAGTATAGAGTCTAGGTCCTTGAGTGTGGCCTTTTGACCGAGTACAAGCATTTTTTATTTTATCTGTTTTTAGGTTTGAAATCCTTATATTAAAGGGATTTTTTCTGTGAAGTTTGGATTCAGTCAAAGCACCATACTTGAAGACCTAGAAGGCCACATGTGGCCTCAAGACTGCAGGTTCCCCACCCCTCTGTTTAGACAATTCATGAAACTGCTCTGCCATGTGATAATTTTTAGGCCTGGCCCAAAGCAGCCACAAACACCACAATGGGAAAGCTCATTGCCTTTCCAAAAGAACAGGATCAACAACACTCCTCAGAAGCCCAGGAAATCCAAGTCATATTTCAGCCTTCCCAGAATGCAGCAGAGAGTGTCAGAGAGTTAAATTCTAGACCCAGGGACAGAAGCTATAATGGGCCTTAGTGCTGGAAGTCATTGTGCTAGGAAGTAAGTGATCCTTCAACTGCAGAGAGTGCCAGTGGAAACTAGAACTTAGCAGTCACCATTAACAGGGAAGAATCACAAGGACTATTCAAGTGTCATCTTATCTTTGGCTGCTAGGCTAACTTTTGTATTGCTCTTTCCAAATGCTACATTACCATGCCAGGGATAGCACAGGGAAAATCAGGGCCTCCCAGAAAGAGCAAATAAGAGTATCAAAGACTCTCCCAAAGATTGAAGCAACCTCTTCAACCTATTTCCCTAGTTAGACATAGCCCCATTTTACAACAACTGGTATGTGGGTGTGGGTATATATCATAATTCATTCTAATTTGCATAGAAATATAATTCCTGTGAAGTGAATCACATTTTTAAATTACATTAAGTTGAGCTATTTAAAGAAAGTCTGGTTAACCCTCCGATAAAGTAAAAATTGTTCTCACAATGCAAATATCACTCATTTATCAAATGAGTTCATGTATATAAGCACTTTGCAAAACTTAAAGCACATGTAAGTGCTGGTTATTATTATTAAATTGTTTACTATTTTTTCAAATTCAAATTTTTACTTATTAGGATTTCTGAAGGTTAAGATACACCTGTATTCTGAATTGAGGCACTGAGTCAGGACTAACCCCTGTAGATTTAACAACCCCTCCCGAGTGACCATCTTTACTTTGTTTTTGACTTTGAGATTAGCCTCAGTGAGTTATTTTTTAAAATGTCTACTGACTAACTTACCTGAAACATGGGATAGGTCAGAAAAGTTTCCAGCATTCTCCCTTCACAGGCAGGGTTGGCCTCATACTGTTTCAAGAGTTTGTCAAAATCTCTGTTTTGCTTACAATTGGCTAGCACTTGAAGACTGTACTGATGATTGCGGACAAATTCTTGATAAATATTGAGCATCGGTAGGAGAATATCAAATAGGTCAGCTGAAAAGAATCGGAAAACATGTCCGTTTAGCAAAAAACTTCTTGAATAATGTCAACTCTTTAGGGTCAAGGACCACATCTTAACACCTTTTTTATAATTTGTTTGTATCCGCCACCACAAGATGCTATTTCAAGTCCTTTCTAGTTATAAGTCTATGATTAAATGAGTCTAGAACACTGGGATGGGCTAGAGTTAACCCTTAGCAAATACTTGATTGATGACACCATGGACACATTCACCCAAGCAGTACAAGACAGTGGGCACAAAACTCCAAAAGGGAAAAATAATCACCTCAGATTTAGCAAAGCACAGAAAGGTTAATCTTTCAATTGTCCACAGAGCAGGGTTGATGCACCCAAAGAGCAGGCAAGGGTATGGCAGCGTTCTGAAGGACAGCTATACTTTTAGCACTGCTCCAGAGTGTTGGTTGGGGAAGTGGTGAAAGAGAAGGAAGAAAGAGAAGAAATCACAGAAGTGACGTTAGTGCCCAGACTGTCTCAAGGAAAAGATCTACAGCCTTTTTTTATGTTATGGCATATTATGAGGGACCTAGATGCCATAGTGGTAAAAGTGCTGAACCCGGAGTCATGAAGACATGAGTTCAAGTCTGGATTCAGACACCTAATAGCTGTGTGATCTTAAGCTACTAATTTAATCTCTCAGGGTCTCAGTTTCCCCATCTATAAAATAGAGATAATAACAGCAACTATTTCCCAAGGTTGCTGTGGGGATAAAATTAGATAATATTTATAAAGTGCTTTGCAAAGCTTAAAGTCCTATATAAATGCTAGCCATTATTACTATTATCATTATTGTTACTATTATTACAGACTTTCTGGCAGTCTAGGGGAGCTGACGGATGCTTTCTAAGAATACTATTTTTAAATGCATAGGATTACAAAGGAAACCAATTATATTTAGATAAAATGATCAAAATATTCAAAATGTGAGTTTATAGATTTCAAGTGAAGAATTTCTCACCTGGAGGTTTGATATTAGGAAAATGTGCTTAGCCTAGTTAATTAAGATCATAGGATTTTGAAATTTTTGAGTTGGAAAGAACCTTTGAAATCACTTAATACAACCTTTTCATTCTAAAAATTTGTCAACTGAGGCCTGGAGCAGAGAATTAACTTCCCCAAGGTCACAGTAGTAGTCAGGAGAGTTGACATTTGAACCCAGGTCTTCTGAATTGTAAGCAGCTAGGCCACATGGTGAATAGAGAGTTGGGCCAGGAGTCAGGAAGAGCCATCTTTACAAGTTCAGATCCAGCCTCAGGCACTTACTTGCTGTGTGTGACCCTGGGCAAGTCACTTAACCCTGTTTGCTTCAGTTTCCTCATTTATACAATTAACTAAAGAAGAAAATGGCAAACCACTCCAGTATCTTTGCTAAGAAACCCCCAAAGGGGGTCACAAAGAGTCAGACATGACTGAAATGACTAAACAACTTTTGAATCTAAATCAAGTATTCTTTCCATTCCACTATGTTTCTCTGCTATTAAGACTCAGCTTTTTAACAGAGATTCTCACCCCCACCAAAGAAATATAATTTTCATCTCTACAAAACACACAATATTTTATCCATAGATTCAACATTTATCCATGATGGTCAACAAGTATATCCAATGTTCCATGGAGTACATGTACAACGCTTGGCAACTGTGGGGTACACTATATAGATAGTCTATTCCCTAATAAGTCTTATGATATGATAAGGGAAATTGGACCCAAATCAACTGAATATCTCCTCTACTCCTCACTGCAACATGGAGATGACTGTGTTCTTAAAGGCTACGTGAGTAGAGCACAGTGCTAAGAACCCCTTCTGCACAATCCTATGACTCCCTTACTAAAAGTACTTAGCACTCTTCATCTTTTTGTGTCTCCCAGACACACTTGTTTTGAAGAGATTATCAGAAGCCCTCCAAATGACTGATTCTCATAAGTGACAGGAGGCTACCTCTGAATAATATCTTCTCATCACTGCTCCCCAGATACTGCTATTGTTTCCTGAAAGAGGGTAGGGGGCAGCAATGAGACACAGGACATAACTCGATCTGAGCTCACCTCTCTCCCACTAAGTCCTAAATACATTCCCTTTGCCTTAATTCTCTCAATTCTAATTCTCTCGGCCCTGATTAACCAACTGCCAGGACTCTCAGGTGATTCTCATTCACCCTTCTGTGTGGGAGAGAGAGACAACTGGAAGCTGTGAGCAGTTGTGGTGACAGAGGACCCACACCAATGAAATCATAAATGAAGTTAACTTATTATGTCTCCCCTTTTAAACTGCCCAAGTAATCTTTCTAATATACTACAAAACACGAATATGCTACAAAAAGCTCCTCTACTCAATTCCTTAAATTCAAATTTGCTAAGAAATTAGAAATTGGCCAAGACAGGGGTGGGGAGCCTACAGCTTCGAGGCCACGTGTGACCTTCTAGGTCCTCAGGTGCAACGTTTTGACTGAGTCCAAGCTTTACAGAACAAATACTTTTATGAAGGCGATTTGTTCTGTGAAGTTTGGATTCGGTCAAAGGCATCTGAGGATCTAGAGGTCATATGAGGCCTCAAGGTCACAGGCTCCCCAGCCCTGGGCTAAACCAACCATGTCTTCCTTCCACTCTTGATTCTGTACTTTCTCCACTTCTTATCTTCCTTTTACGTATCATCTTTCCCCATTAGAAAGTAAGCTCCTTGTGAGCAGGGCTGTCTTTCTTGCAGTTTATATCTGCATTCCCAGCAACAGGCATCATGGCGTCTGGAATACAGTAAGAGCTTAACAGATGCTTGTGTAATGGGAATGGGAATTTGAAGATTATTGGCTTATCTCACCCTCTAGAATATGGCTCAACCTACCTGCCATATACTCCCCATGCTCCAAACTGGATCACACTCCATTCTTCTATTCTTGTCTAGCCCGGTTCTTTCTCTCCACTTTTGCTCTCACGGGCCTCTATTTCCCTGGCTTCAAATGGACTCACCCACCACCTCATCTGTCAGAGTGCTTTCCTTGGAGAAGTGTAATGGGGGTATCCCATAAATGGGAGGTGTAATCTGAAAGAGTCTGCCATTTACCTGTCACCTGTATGACCCTGGGGAAGTCACTCAACCCCTCTGGTTCTCAGCATCCCCATGTGCAAAGTGAGGGGACTGGACTGGATGGCCCCTGCTGGCCCTCTCTGCACTACACTCCTATGCTCCTTCCTCCAAGGCCCAACTCAGGTTATACCAATCCACATCTTCTCATCCACAAAACCTCTCCTGACTCTCTCAGAGGAAAGTAATCTCTCCCTATACAAGCATTTAATAAATGCTTATTGGCTGACTGACCTCGTTCTCCCCTATTATCAGTTATTTGTGGACGTGTCCTCTTCCTCACTCCCATTAAATTGTAAGCTCCTTCAGAGTGGAACCTGGGCTGTATCTATTTCTGCATCCCTAGGGCCTAGCAGAGTGTCTTTCAGTAAATACTCTGCCATACATACTAAGTAAATGTCTGATAAGTTAAATGTTTAAATAAGTTAAACAAAGAAACGTCTGCATAAAAAACCTTAAAAACGGCAAGTAATTTTGGCAGTGGGGTGCTCCCTTCACTCCCCTGCCCCCTTGACCCATTTACTAAATAATTTTCTTGTATCATGACTCTACAACTGATCACATCTGGGTCTTAAACTCTATGACTCTGATCCTATGAAATGTGGAGACCAAAAGAAACAATGACCTGATGAGCAGCCCTGGGTGCGGGGAGGGGAAGGAGGGCTAAGCCTTCCCAAATTTGGTTGGGTTGATCCTCGGACAGGAGTTGTACAATCTGCAGTACACAGTCTTTCCATCTTGCCTGAACCTGCCAGAGTTTTATTCTGTTTTTGTTTTGTTTTGCTTTTGGGGAGGGCAATTGGGGTTAAGTGACTTGCCCAAGGTCACACGGCTATTTTTTGTGTTAAGTGTCTGAGGCCAGATCCGAACCCAGGTCCTCCTGACTCCAGAGCCAGTGCTCTATTCACTGCACCACCTAGCCGCCCCAGTTTTATTCTGTTTTGCTGGCAAGGATGCAGGGTCAACACTGTACCACAATGATCCATCAGAGAAGTACTTTAGGTGAAGAACAACCTTCTTAAAGAACAAATCTTCCTAATACAAAATATAGAAAACTTTGTCACAAACAAGCACTTACCTAAAATTAAAGTAGGCCAATTAGCAATCCTTGCCTTTAGTCCTTGGTGAAATATTTCATGGAGGAACATGATTGTTTCACTGTTAAAAAATAAAATGGAAGGGGGGAATGTGTGATTTGCAAATTGACTTAGTCCCTGTAGAAAGTTTACTTTTGAATTATTCCACTGGCAGCTTAAGACTTCTAAACTGGCATGCCCTGAGCTGACTTTGTTGCTCCCTACCACAGACCCTAAAGGTGGTATATGGTTCATAAAAACCTCTGTTAAAAATGGTAGCTCAAAAACATAAAGGAAAATGATGAGCTGGGCTTCTAAAATTGGGTGATGGGAAGAAGTGCTCAGACAAGATTTTTTAAGTTTTGGAATGGTCTTTTACATCCTTTTCATACTGGAAATACATGAGACATCTACCCATTATTTATTGTTAGAATACTGCAATTAGTGACTAGAGAGTTAAAAAATATAAAAGCATCATATTCTTTCTTACTTAAGGTCTGATTCTATGTATATAATCATAAATGGTTCTCCTGCTGAAGCAGGAATGAGCTGTGCCAAGGACAGAAAAAGAAAGCCTTCAGCAGAGAATTTGGAGGAACTATACTCAGCATTGGACATCCCAAAGAGAAACATGAAAAACATGTCCTTCATAGAAAGGCAATAAAACAAAGACCAAAGAACAAATTTATGTTCTTTAAAGAATTAACTTAAGTTTAGCACCCAGACCACAAAGCAGGTTTACTTTCCCCTCAGCACAGGGGATAGAGTGCTGGGCCTCAAGTCATAAAGACTGCTCTTTGGAAATTCAAATCTGGCCTCAGACACTTACTTGCTATGTGACCTTGGACAAGTCACTTCACCCTGTTTGCCTCAGTTTCCTCATCTGTAAAATGAGTTGGAGAAGGAAATGGCAAACTACTGAGTATCTTTGTCAAGAACACTCCAAATGAGGTCACAGAGAGTTGCCCATGACTGAACGACAACAAGAATTGTACAGCAGTACTCTTTGGTTGAGCTGCATTGGATTAAAAAACTTAACTATTTTAGAATCCAAACTGGTAAGAGAAAACATAGGTCCTTTTGAAAATTGTGATCTCTTTTTCTCGGTGAATGACTTGATCTGCAATAGCTCAAATCCCATTATAACAAACACCGAGAAAATGTCTAAAGTTTTTGTTCTTTCTAGAATTTCTGTTGAATGGCACTACTCAGGGGTGTGTTGGAGCCAGCTTGAACTGACTCTGGAAAACCAATTATTTAAATTTCAATATGTGCATTTACACCTCAGAAATTGGCCAATCCTATAAATCAGGGTTTGATTTATTGCTTTATTAACTGTCTAGACTTAGGTGATAGAGAAAATGTTAGTAATCCAATTAAATTTAAATGTGTGGGTATTTTTTCCCTCAGAGAGCTGGTTGTTAAACATTTATCAACACATTATTGGTACTACTACTAATATATTTATATATATAATATCATATATGAAGGTTGTATATGTTTGTGTATATATATTTGCATATATAAAAACAGCATTTGTTCTAACAAGATATAGCCTACATTTACTTTCACAATGTAATACTTAAGCATAAGAATGAGAATAATTTTAAAAGTGAAATAATATTGTCTGGAAACTCCAAATAATTAGCCTGCCTAGGGCTTCAATTTCAAAGACAAGAAAGAAAGATAGACTCATTTCCAAAAGCAACAACAAGCACACACAAACTCTGAGTTTGAAAGTGTCTCTTCAAATCTGTACCGAGAGATCAGGTTCTGGGGGGAAACTAGATTGAAGCATGACCTAACTCACAAATTGCCTTCAGCAATACCTTTCTGATGTCGGTGCACCTTGTCTAGACTGTGAATTTAAACAATGTACTAAGCTTGGCCTTTCCAACTTGAAGTAAGGCAATTCAATTTAAACGAATCCCTGGAGACAACAGAAAGCCACAGCACCAGGAGTTTTGACAGCATCAGCAGTGGGGAGTCATAGCCAATAGCCCTGGTCCATTATTTTAATCAATGTTCTCCAAATTGCAGTCCCCTGGACATGAGGAGCCTGTACAGGATTATTGCTATGCTTCATCTTCACACCTTAATCTTCCCTCCAACTCTATGGTAAGTACACTTTGCCTCTCCTCTGCTCATTTCTGGTAAGAGGAATTTGGGTGCCATAGTAGGGGGAAAAATCAAAGCAAAACAAGTTTGAGAAGATTGAGCCTCCAGGGTATGAGTTGAAATTCTAACTTTAAAAAGGCCCAGAAAAAATAAAAAAGACAAATAAGGATTAGTCTTGGGGACTGTCGACAGTATGCAGGCAGATGCCAGGTCTTGCCTAATGTTTTCCTCCAGTGCCCCACACAATACTCTGAAACCAACAGATACCAAGTGGCTCCTGTGGTTCCCAGCTGTCTTCTTTATTGCATACACTCAAATGTCAGGGTTGTCATGAAATCCGGGGGAATTCTTAGCATCATTGAGTACTCCAATGGGCACAGGCTCTACAGGTGTTATATTCTTTTGTATTCAACTTTTAAAAAAAGGTCCCACCTACATGTACAAAAGTATTTACAGCAGCTCTTTTCTGAGGGCAAAGAATCAGAAATTGAGAAGATGCCCATCGATTGGGGAATGGCTGAACAAGTTGTGGTGTGTGATTATGATGAAATATTATTGTACTATATGAGAAACGAGGATTAGTCTTTCACAACATGACTATTATGGAAATGTTTTGCATAACTATACATGTATAACCTATATTGAATTAGTTGCCTTCTCAATGAGGATGGGTGGGGAAGGAAGAAGGGAGAGAATCTGGAACTCAGAGTTTTAAAAACGAATGTTAAAAATTGTTTTTACATGCAACTGGGAAATAAGATATACAAGTAACAGGGTATAGAAATCTATCTTGCTCTACAAGAAAGTAAGGGGGAAAGAGGTAAGAAGGGGTGTGAGGTGACAGAAGGGAGGGCAGACTGGGGGAAGGAGTAATCAGAATGCATGCCATCTGGAGTGGGGGGAGGGGAGAGATGCTGAGAAAATTTGGAACTCAAAATCTTGTGGAAATGAATGTTGAAAACTAAAAATTAATTAATTAACTTTTTTAAAAAAATGAAAAGTAGGATGCTCTCAGAAAAACCTGGAAAGACTTGCACGTGCTGATGCAAAGTGAAATGTACTGTGTACAAAGTGACAATATATTGTAAGATGATCAGCTGTGAATGACTTAGCTATTCTCAGCAATACAATGATTCAAGACAACTCTGAAGGGCTTATGATAAAAATGCCCAGAGAAAGAACTAGTGGTGTCTGAATACATATTGAAGCACACTTTTTTTAAACTTTACTTTCTTGAGTCTTTTTTATCTGTTTTATTTCACCATATGACTAATATGGACATGTTTTGCATGACTACACATGTGTAATCTATATTGAATTGTTTGCCTTCTCAATGTGGGGGTGAGGAAGGAGAGAATTTGGAACTCAAAGTTTTAAAAACCAATGTTAAAAACTGTTTTTACATGTAAACTTGGGGGAAATAAGATACTAAATTAAAAAAGGCAAAAGGAAAAATGTCCCAGCCTTTCTTGGTTTGGGGGTGAAAAGACTCCTCCAAGAATAAAAGTGACAAACTTTGTGAAGTTTGCTTTATTGACACTCTAGACTTAAGTGATAGGGAAAATGTTAATAGTACGATTAAACTTAAAAGTGGGTACATTTTTTCTCCAGAGAGCTAGTTGTTAAATGTTGATAAAGGCATGAATTGCCTTCAACAATATCTTTCTGATGTAGGTGTACCTTGTCTAGACTATGAATTTTAATATACATGCATACATACACACATATATGTGTATGGGGGGGTCACAATATATAAGTCCAAATTACAGCCCCTAGACATGAGGAGCCTGTAAAGAATTCTTGCTCTCCTTTGTCTTCCCACCTTAATTGTGAAAATGATGCAAAGTACCAGAAGCCATGTGAGAAAATGATGAAGAAGAAAAATGAATGGACAATGATGAGGGGATTCACTTTTAACGTCTTAAAGTGATTAACAGGCCATAGGAACTTAAGTCCTCTGAGGAAAAAAAAAACTTTAAAAACAGGCTATTGGGCTGGTGGTTATTGTTTTTAGCATTCACATAATCAAGTGAATCAAAGACTCCCAAACCTTACCTATTGAGGAAAATGCTGCTGACATCATCATGGGTGATGGGAGGTTTCTTTGAGCTCGCAGCCATTCTTAAAGGGCGAAGGAAACAATTAACAAGAACATACAGCTGATGCACGTACTCTGACTCGGCCTCCACCATGTTGAAAACAATCTGGTTTCTCTTTCTCATACTTTCAGCATGGGGAGAACAGATATAGTCCTGAACAATGGTCTTCCATTTTCTTCTACATAACCATCCTCGCATGAAGCTCTGAACCTAAAGAGAAATCTACATGAGTTAACATCATTCTCACTGCTTAAGCAAGGCAATAATTTGTGCTGCATACAAAAGTAATATAAAGTATGGAAATTTTGTTGGTCAGACACCCTCATTCTTCACGAGACCCTGTGATCTCCGTGGTTGGCTTGTTTAGAAGGTCAATGAGCATTTACTTCTGAACTTTTGAACAGCAGGAATAAGTCACAGAGACGAATACATTTCTATATATTGTACCCACATATGTCTACGTGCTGAGAGGTTTGATAGGAAAGAGAGTTGACTCTGGAGTAAGTCATGGGTTCCAAGTTCTGCTTTTCATACATACTACTTATGTGATTAGAAGCAGGTCACTTAATGTCTCAGTGCCAGAGACATAATCATATAAAGATTTTAAGTTAGATGAGGTGCTAGTTCCGAGAGAGACAGAGAGAGAGAGAGAGAGAGAGAGAGAGAGAGAGAGAGAGAGAGAGAGAGAGAAACAGTGACACAGAGAAAGAAGAGGGAAGGAAAGAGAGGGAGGGAAAGGAGGAGAGAAACAGAGAGACAGAGACAGAAAGAGAGAAATCAACAAAAACCCTCCAAACCATATACGTGTTAGGTGATGATCAAAGAATATATCCTAAAAATTGACTAGTTACACTGTGATTAAAGTGTGGATATTTAAGTGAATAAAACACTAACCTAAAAGTTGAGGGGTTTTGTTTTGGTTTTGCCCTGGATTTTAGTGTGAAAAGCTGTGTGGCCACAAACAAATCACTTAACCTCCCTGGAGTTCTGTTTCTTCCTTTGAAAAATTAAATTATTAGACCAATCTCTTAAGTCCCTCTAGGAGGATGACAGCCTTCCTAATGTCCCCCTACAATTAATGCTTCCTAGAGGCAGGGTGATGTAACAAGCAGAGTGTTAGACTTGTAATAAGGGAGAACTAGATTTGCAGCCTTTCTTCGACATTAGGTGTATGACCCTGGGCAAGTCACCTAACCTCTGTCAACCTCATTTGTTAAAGAGAGGTAATAATGCCTGTAGTCTTTATTTCGCACAACTGTTGTGAGGACAAAATAATATAAATAAAGGATCTTGTAAAGCTCAAAGTCCTATATAAATATAAGTTATCATTAACTTATGTTGTTTTGATGCCTACTTTCATTGTAAAATCCTCTTTGGGTCATTCTTATTTCCCATCTATTAAAATTTCAAAAACAGAGTATAAAAGGCTTTACTGTTAAGCTACATAGGAGACTATACCACCTTTCTAGCTGCATATGTGAGTCCTTTAACATAATCTTCACTCGTTAATGAAGAGATTCCCCTCACCTAAAATTATTAACTCGGCACGTCAGCTTTGGAAAAAAATATATATAATGTGATGATAGTGGTATTTTAACACTAACCTCAATTCACTAGGCAAATTCATATAATGCAAATAATTCTAGATTCTAGTTAGACTTGGGTTTACCTGTCACTAGGAGCCCTTGGGCAAGATATTTTACATCTCAGAGTCACAATCTCCCTGTATGAATTATGCAAGGCAATTTCTCAAGTTCCATTTTGAGTTCTAACAAATTTTGTAATCAGATTTATGGTACATCTAAGTAACAGTTTTGTTAGGCTGAAAATACAGATTTAAAACATCTCACCGCTACCAAATCTTTTTTTTTTTAAAGCGTAACTGTTGATTCAACACATTCACACATTTTCTATTTTTTCTCATTATTTTGTCTTATTTAAACTAACTCCCTCTTTTACTATGCTATAATACTTTTATTTGCCTGAAGGTTTTAGCACTACACTATCAATTTTCACGTGTGCAATGAAATCATCATACCTCCAAAAATCAATTGCAATTTTTAAAAAATAAAAAACCCTATATTGGAAATTTCACATGACGTGTAAACAAATTTATGGGGAATTCCTGTAACTCCCAATTTCAAATTTTCAGTTTAACTTATATTACCTTGTATGCACATCTTTTAAAGCAGACACTAACTCATCTGTAACTCACCTTCACACTGGTAGTCTGAAACAATCCAACTGAAGGGAGAAATTGTATTTGAAACTAAATGGATAACAAGGATAATTCTGAAAGTTTTATTTAATTCAAAAAACTAATTATAAGAAAGTCTTACTTTTAATATGTTCATAGTAAATTGTCCAAAATAAAGGCAAAAATTTCAAAGTACGATTTAAATTATAATAGCCAGCATTTATAGAGTGCTTTAAGGTTCCACAGTACTTGACTTATATTATTTCATTTGATCCTCACAACAATCCTGGGATGTAGGTAGTATTATTATCCCCATTTTATAGAACAGGCAACTGAGGCTGAGGGAGCTTATATGACTTGCTCAGGGACACAGAGATTTGAATTCAGGTCTTCCTGACTCCAAGTCCAACACTATTCATTGCCCTACTTAGCTACTTTTCAGCTCGGTATTATTGTTATGTGTTCTCAATCCTGAAATCAAGTTTTTTTAATGTGCTCAGGAAAGTGCTCACTAATAAAATATCAAACTGCCAGCCTATTTTGATATGAACTGGTTCCTGCCTTTGGGACATAGCAAATACTATTTATTAATATCTCTGGTAAATATCTCGATTTATTTTTAAAAGAAGGTATTAAAATGGTGTCAAAATTAGCATGAGTCAAATTACAAAAAATGTAATTTTAATGTAAAATGGTGCTGTTTTCCCATTTTTGTTCCTATAATATTCTATGTTCTGGCAGAGACTCCTTCAATTTATGGGTTAGACCACATGGCCATTAAGGTCCCTTCCAACTCTCAAATTCTGTGATTCTAAATATAATTCAGTCCATCAGAGATGAAAAACCAGGAACTGAAAACCATTCCTGAAAAACATTGGTTTTATATTGACGAGAGTAGTGGGCAATTCTTTATTCTCTCATCCTATGAAGCACTTGTTCCTGCCCTTCATCTCTTTTCATGATGGAATCCTTGTCCACAATTGTGGGCTTCCAGCTGTGGCCTGTAACACCCTGACAGTAGGAAAAGTGAGGGAGAGGGAGTCTACAATTTTACTGTAACAGAAAAGGATAAGGTGGCAGAAAGGAGAGTAAAACAGATAGTGATATATTTCAAGATACAACCCTGGATATATTTTCCCACAGAAATATTGGTGCACACGGTGGTTTGCCAGTATCTCAGATTTATAATTTTATTGATTCTGGAGTTCCCCCATGATGTGGACTGAAGCCCATCCATACCTGTCTATCTTATGATTCTTAAATATTTCTTCCATAAATTCCCCACACAGAGTCGCCTAATGTAGAATGGATGCCTTCTTGGCTTTCTACTAATACTTCAAGGGTACCCGTGCAGCACTTTGGCTTTCTACCTGCCATCTCTTGCTGTTGGTACATAAGCAACCTATCATACAATTCCTATTTTACTCCTGCTCTCCAGAGCATTTCCTCGTTTGCAATCTGCTCCTACCCACCATACTACATCTCCATTGTCTTCAATGTGATATTCATTTGTAAAATCTTTGAAGACAATTATATTCCATGTCTTATGGCCATAGAGCAACAGAAGTAGAATGTTAGTGTTAAAATAAAAAATGAGCCTTTTTTCTCATGGGAATTTTAAGGTCAGTAAAGAAACTTTGAAACTTCTCAAAAGCAATCCAGACCACTCTCCTTCTGTTCAATTCTGACCTCCACCTAGCTGTCCACCCACGCTGTCCTAGATTAACATACTGATGGAAAAATATCTATAGGGTGTCCATCCAAATACATGTTGAAATCTGGGCAACAGATAGTTTTCATTCACAGTGTGGTTGAATGGAAAGAGTATTAGCTTTGGAATCTGAAGACCTGGAATCAAATCCTGCCTTTGTCATTTACTACCTGTGAGACCTGGGACAAGTCACTGACCTGTCTTTGGTCCTCAGTTTCCTCATATATAAAATCCAGGGATTGGACTAAACGACCTTTTCCTTCCAGTTCTAAATTCATGAGTCTATAATGGACCAAACTCCTCTGACTCAGTCCAAATCTCCTTCAGAAGATTCTGCAGTGTTTGGAGGCTTGATGCTAACCGAATGATGTTATTGGCAAACAAGAACTTGGGAAGGACTTCGCTGTACAGAGAAAATCCTCTTCCACCTGTACTCTGTTCCGGATCTTCTCTATTACAGTGGTAAATACCTTTAGCAAACACATATCTTCCCTATTTTATGCCTCACTTGATGTTTATAATCAAAAGATTGTTGGACAGGGTATTTCCACCATTACATATTTCAAGGAATCTTGAATGATTTTCCCATATGGGTCAGAGATGCCTTGTTGAAAAAGAGTCTGTAACACATTTTTATCCTACCAAATCAAGTGCTTTTTTATAATCCTATCAAATAAGCATAATGGATTCTTATATTCTACATCTTTATTTAACTGTAAGATCGTAAAGATATGAACATTACTTGTAAAGTCTGTATGCTCCCTACTACACCCTCATGGAGGATGCCTTCAATTTGTGTCTAAAGAGTAGGGATATAGCTTGATAATTCTTTTTTGCTTTTTTTTTGGAGGGCAATTGGGGTTATGTGACTTGGCCAAGGTCACATGGCTAGTATTTGTGTTAAGTGTCTGAGGTTGGATTTGAACTCAGGTCCTCCTGACTCCAGGGCCAGGGCTCTATTCACTGTGCCACCTAGCCTCCTATAGCTTGATAATTCTTGAGGTTATGTTAGTCACTTTTCTCAGAATTCACAATGTCTGGGTTTCCCTCATACACACACATACACACACGCGCACACACACACACACACACACACACACACACACACACACACACACTTGGTAATTTCCCCTTTTTAATATACTATATATTGGGGCCGCTAGGTAGTGCAGTAAATAGAGCACTGGCCCTGGAGTCAGGAGGACTTGAGTTCAAATCCAACCTCAGACACTTAACACAAAAAACTAGCCGTGTGACCTTGGGTAAGTCACTTAGCCCCGATTGCCCTGCCCTCCTCCTTCCAAAAAGCAAAAACAAAAAATTAGATAAGATACTGTATATTGCTTCTTCAACACCCTCACAATTGCGGATCTCCTCTCTATACACTTGGCATAAGATAGCAAGTTTTCCTATCTTCGTTCTCTTTAGTATCATTTCTTCCTCTCTATAAGCACCTCCAAGACCGTGGTGGTGTGTTGATTCCACTGTCCTTGATGAAGAAAACAGTTGCTAAGATAATTTTTGCACATTTTTCCCATTTTTCTTTTCTTTGTAGTCTTCCTTCCATTTTTATTCTTGAATGCTCTTGGAATGACTTTATTTAATTGGATACCTTGTCAATTTTTCTTTTAAATTGGTTTTACCTTCCCTAGATTGTTCTGCTTTAGAAGATAATATTGTTTACAATCATCTATCAGCCTTCTTCATAAGATCCTACAAGCATGTTTATAATCTAATGGTATTGCCTTTGGCAACCATCACTTTCTATTTGGCAAGTAGGTCAGATGCTTGCTGAATAAGGCACTCTCTGTGATCTTTCAGTCTCATTGTTATGGCAATTAACTTACATTGGTTAAATGTCTGGATAAAATTATTAATATTTGGTATCATTATTTTTTCTGCTATCCATTTCTCATTTTTTATTTTCAAATACTTGTTTATTTAGTTAACTTGTTTCAATTGTACACTTTTTTATTATTCTTGATTCTTACTTCAAACTTTGATTTTGATTTTGAAGAATCTAGATAGCTAACTTCAAGAGAACTCTTAAATTAAGTCTTTTGTTTTTAAAATATAATGCATTTTATTCTTGATCGTGAATAACATATATTATTATAATTCAGATACATCTGAGGTTATATGGATTTTTTGAGAGCTAGCCTGGGAAATTATCTTTTATAATATTGTTCTTAGGGGAAAATGCATTTGGAATTTTGAAAAATAACTTCTACTCAAATTTTTGGAATAAAACATAGTCAAGAATTAAGATGAGTCTGTAAAATACATCTTTAGCCTATTAATTAATTAATAAAAAATTGAGTGCCTACTATGAACAAGGCATAGATAGCATTAAGTGCTAGAGACACAAAGACCGAAGTGAAACAGTGCCTGCCCTGAAGGGGCCTGCATTTTACTGGAAAATGTATATAAACAAAATATAAGTATATACAGAAAATCCATGTGTGCATATGTATATATACATCCATATATACGTACATACATACCATATACACACACACATATACATATATAATTAATACAAGGTGGCTGTGGAAGGGAAGGCACTAGGCAACTGAGGAATCAGAAAAGGCTTCATGGAGAAGGTTGACCTTGAGCTGAGCACTGCAAGAAATAAGGGATTCCTAAGAGGTAGAGGAGAGGAAGCAGAATAACCCAGGCACAAGCGTCAATCAAAGAAAAGGCAGAGATGGGGGTGGCATGTCTTGTGTGAGTCCAGAATGGCTAGACGGCACAAAGAAGGGACCAGTGTTTAAGCAGTTGTCTTGATCAGTCCTTATTAATAATCTTTCTTTAGAGCCATCCAGAGGGTGCTGAACACGTGAATTTCAGTATACACTATTCCTGATTGACTTCAATGCTGTTGAGTGGTAGTTATGAAGGGTTTGTCCTGTGGTCTGAGGTCAGGGACATTTGAACAAAAGAATCAGTAAAGAAGCAAAAGAAGTCCCCTTTGGGGGTAGGGGAGGAGAAACAGTGTCGAGTGCAGTGGCCACTCAGGGGGCTGATTCCATTGGTAATAGGCATGGGAGTTTGGAATCGCTCCTTTTATCGCCTGAGACTGTCCACCCCCTCCCAAGGCAGCCTGGTGGCCCACTGCTCCCAGAGGCTCACTCTACTGGTGCCAGACTTAGTGTGGACACCCAGCCAATCAGCTTTAGCCTACTGTAGCTCAGAATCCCTAAGCTCAAAAGATCCACCAGTCTCAGCCTTCCCAGTAAGCCACCATGCCTGGCCATAAAGTCCTCTTATTAAACAGGATAGTTAAAATCAGGTGATATATTCACAAAACACAAGGTATGATGTTGTCTGGTTCATCACTAACTTTCTAGGATTTCAGACGACAGGAGGATAGAAAGATTGTGTCTCTGGATATCTACAGTGAAACCCACGTTAGAGACAATATTCCTATGCTCAATACGCTAACATTTGAGGAAAAACTGTGCTAAGTGTTCCCAAAGAATAAGCATAATAAGCAAATGCTTTTTTAAAAAATAACTTCACAAAGCATTAAAATCAGGGGGAAGGATAAATAAAGTCAGCAGACTGGGGAAAGTAATATTATGTAAAAGAAAAATATCTTGGACTTGGAATTAGGGCATCTTTGTTCTTGGCCTGACTACCACTCACCAACTCTGTGACTCTGAGTGATTCTCTGGGGCTTAGTTTCCTCATATGTAAAATGGGACAGGGGGATGCAAAATGCCTTGTAAGATCTTTTCTAGCTCTAATATTCTATGATTTTAGCATATAATAATGTTTTAGTTACCCCAACAGGGTTACTCTTTCATTATAGGTTTTGGCATCACTCCCTGAATATCTCAAGAGAAAGAATTACTGTAAACTGGCAGAGTCTAATTACCAAGTTGGAGTGTCTCTACAGAGGAAGCACTATCTTCAGTCATCTAAAGGGTAAAGCTGGCATTTACTCGTGGGAACATACTGGTTATGCTCTGTTTGGAGAAAAGTGAGAGGCAGCTATGGTGCAAAAGAGCTAACCTTGGAGCTTGGGGCCCAAGTTAGAATCCCAGCTCTGCTGTATACTGCACGTACAACACAAATTCTCTGGATTCACTTCTACAAAGGAAGGGTGTTGGACTGATGGCCTCTCATGTCCTTTCCAGCTCTACAGCCTTCCTCTATGATCCTGGGGTGAAAAGGACAATGTCTCACAAGTCACACTGACTCGCCGGTAGGGCCTCTTTCAGGTTTAAAACTTCCAAACACCTACCTTTTTAATCTTTTTGATGTCTGGATCTTCATCTTCCTGGTTGCCCTGATATGGCCGCATCCGTTCCTTGGTTTTATTAAGAGCAATAATCTAAGAATCAAACAAAACAAACATCTTAGAATATTTACTTCTATCCCACTAACCATGGATTATCTCCCCTTACACTTAGAAGGGCAGACCACTCAGACATGCTGGGAATGAGATTTCATCTAAAAGTCTGTAATGAGCATGGATTTCACCTAGACTGTATTAAAGGAAGTGGAAGTGTGTATGTGTTGAGCCAAAGAAAAGAACACAAGACTTGACTAATGATCATCAGGCAAAGACCTACTGGTCTTTCTCAAAGGCTCAGCAACATTCTTTTGAATGGAATGCTGGCCACGATGCTCTCTAGGGATCTCTAATGCAATATACTTAGTTCATGGCTCTCCAATCATATCTAGGTCTTTTATGCATACCCTCAAATTCTTCAAAACCTCTCCTTTCAGGGTTAAGAGTTTATAGGTCACATAGGAATCATCTGACTCCATTTGGGAATAAGAAAGCTAATTCTTATATGTGACTGCAGAGTAACACTTAGCAATAGTGTTATATAACAATAGCAAAAGCCTTAGCAATATTCCCAATCAACCAAAGGAATCATAGTTCTTCCCTGGATTTTACCCTGATTCTATGGTAGATGAGGAGCCATGAAAATCTCCAACTTATTTATGTCTTGTGTTTATCAGAGAAATGAAATGCTATGAAAACAGCAAGTCAGGCTTTGTTTTAAAACAAAATATATTAATATGCAGCTAAATGTCAGATGCATTTGAGATCCATGCAGACCTACTCATAATCATTAGTTTAGACACCAGCAGCCCTTATAGGACATCAAATGACCTAATAGCTATTTCAATTAAATTCAACTGAACACATGTTTATTTTGCATCTAATATGCAAGGCACTGTGCTAGATGCTGGAGATACAAAGGAAAATTGGTGCTGCCAGGATCTTCAAACTAGAGCTGGAAAAGACCTCAAAAGCCATCTAGTCCAACCCCCTCATTTTACAGATGAGGAAACTGAGGCCCAGGGACATGAACTTGTTCAACCAAGTTCACACAGGTAGCAGCAGAACCAGGTTCTCTGACTCCCAAGCCAGGCCTTTCTCAATTGCTACCATGCTTTGCATCCCAGGTACCTAGGACAGTGACTTACTCCTAGCTGGTGTTTAATGTTTACTGAATGAATAGATATGACATACGCCCCTGCAAGAAGTTTCTATTAATACTTAAGCAGATGCTCTTTCACTATGTAATAGATAAATAGGGACAACTGGGACTTGATAATGTATTCTAGTGATTATCTAACTACAAAAAAGTACCGGCTACTTAAAATTTGGGGGCTGAATCAAAATACAGACTAGAACACAGCATCCTGAAAACACACTATGATATGCAAATTCTGGGTAACAATGTTTGGCACCAAGTTTATCTCATAATGTAAATATCTTCCTCTCCCACTGTCAGACAAGTAGCTGTTCAAGCTTACTGCACCACAGAAAGAAAACAGTAATTTTGCTTTAAATTATAGTGCCAGATATAGTCTTTTAAAATGCAGGTTTGTTGTTTATTTTTTTAAAACTATATCGGATTTTGGTGCTTAATCAAGATGGCATCAACTCTAATGACATGGTGATCACAGACTGTAACTTATCACCACAGAAGCTATCGCACATCACAGCTGGAATCATCATACATCATTGCCCCGCATAGCAGAGATGATACACTTAGAACAGCAAGTAAAACCCCTCAAAAGAATTTGCAAGGGAGTTTTTTTAGCAGAAGATCTGAAAGAAAAGAACAGAAAACAACCCTACCATAATATTGAGACATACAAATGAATGTCAGAAGGTTCTAAGATTGTGGAACAGAAACAGTTCAGCTAGCCTGATGAGTGCATATTTTTGAACCCCAGCTGTTTGTGTAGAACTAGGGATGCAGCAGCCATGTACCAGCTACAGGGCCAGGGGAGAAACTTCTTTCATGCCTCTCAGAAGCCCCAGAGGGGTGGACCTCCTAGGTCACCACCACAGGTGCAGCACAGAAATGTAACACAAACAGAGCTTGGGTTGTATCCAAATCACCCCAGTTTCATAAGATGTAAAAGCACCACTTCTCCATTCCCAAACTGTAAGACCCTTCCAGGGCTACACAGTATGAGAAACTCACATGTCAAATTACTCTCTGCAGAGCCTTCTACCTTTCAGGCAAAGGGGAGAATAATTCTCATTTAATCATTCAGTAGAAGTTGCATTGACAATGCCAGTATACTGTCTCATATGCCCATATGAAGGACAGAAAGTTGTGTGCATTAGATTCAGGGAAGAACAGATCCCTTTAATCTGATTCTTAATCTAATTGAATTCTTTCCTGATTATTCATCTCTATTTTGGCTGAAATCATAAACAAAGTCAAGTAGGGTGCTTTTGGAAGAATAAATCAGAATCCAAAAAACTACAGTCAACTCCTGATTATCTGCACTGATGGAAGGAAGCAAAGGCAAAAATAAACATCAAAAAACCCAAAACAAAAACCCCAACAGTCCAAAAGTCTTCTATTTGGCTTCAAAATGTGTTAGATGTACTGATATTATGAAGCACATTTAGCTTACTGATGACAATTTGCTTATACTAACATTGAAGCTAGCTAGCACTCAGAGTATATGGAGGGAGAGCTGCAGCCCACTGGCATGCACGGTATGAATGTCACCATGTCTTATGGGTAATCCTCAGGCTGATAATGATGAGTTGACTGCGTAACAGTGAAACAATAAGAAGGGATTGATTGACAGGTTGGGAAATACCTCTGATTTAAGCCTTTCAATTTCAGTGTCTTGATCCTCAAGCTGATGTCGGAGTTGGTTAGCTGCAATTTTTTCTGTCTCTACGATCTGAACTAGATGGATGTACTTCTGCATTAACACTTCTCTCTCAATCAGAATGTCTGAATAACTTGAGAGAAAATTACACTATTAGTCACTCAGATATTGTTTTACTAATGTTCCAAACATGGCATTTTCAAACATTTCATTTGTAACAAAAAACCAAGAAATCTCATTTATTTTGCTTTGTTCTCTTTTGCATCTGTAAACATTTTTGGCATGCATTCACAACCTAATCATACTTGCTTAATTCCTTTAGTACTATATAAACTGAATCATCATTATTTTATATTTCAATCATTTAGCAAGTGTAATTCCATAAACATTTATTGATCGCCTGATAAAAATAAATTATACTGTTCCTGCCCTCAAAAGATTACAATTTAACATAGAGAGACTAGCTTTATGCTGGCTAAAGCACAGCACACAAAAAAAGTTTTAATGCTTACAGATATATATTATAATTAATATGTTTAATGTTTACAATATATAATATAATGTATATGTTTAATATAATAAGATACATGTGTATCTGTATATACATATAAAAGCAGATATTTAAACTAATTAGACTGAGAACAATGATCTTGCCTCCTTAGCTTAACTTCCAATCTGGCTCAAGTTCATTTACAGGCTAAACCAGAGAAGATCTTAGGGATATTGAACTCTAATTTAGATAGTTATCTGAAACCCATGTGCTCTATGCGTAGACATAGGGGCCCAAAAGAACATACTTTGTCATAGTTCAGGGTACTCACTGATTCTTATTAGCTAGGTGTGGTAGCTATACCCAAAGAGCTCTCAGCATATCCTTAAAAGGGAGAGGTTTCTAGTCATTAAACTCCAGGAACTTAGATACATGGTGGTGGCCCTAAAGAAATGGGGACAGAAGCTGGTAGCAGGAAGGATAGTATAGTGCCACCATGACATTATCCGAGAAAAGCTCATACAACATGTCCAACAGCTACTGGTAGACACTGCATCCAGCGATGAACAGGTCTTGTAAGAGCAGTGCAATGGTATCACCAGAAGACATCAATGGACCCAAAGCAATGGGGGCATAAGCTGCTTCTTTACAAATATGTCCTGGCTACACATGTTCCCTATATCCACATGTTCTTCACGAATGGTCTCCCTGTGCATAATTACTCTCCCTACTGATAATGTATTTATGTAAGCAATATGCCTAAAGTTGATGGAAGGAATGTTTTGTCGTGACTTTATTTGCTATATTATTTCATTAAATGCCTTTGTTTTAACTGTGTTCTCTGATTGACCAGAATAAAAGTGAATACATCAGTAGGGGCTCAAGAACTATGGTACTGAATGGATACATCCCTTGAACTTGGGGATAGCAAATCTGGGAGGCAAGGACCATGTAGTAAGAATGGGTAGCCCAGGTGATATTCTAATAAAGGAGGTGATACATTTTTCCAAAGCTACTAATATACAGGAGAATCTGTTAATTGAGAGAAATACAAAGTGTTTTGAGACCCATTAACTTTACTTACTAGCTAAACTATAATTTTATAATGCAAACCAAAAATATGCAAAGAATTACCTTCTGTTTTAATAAGGACATAGCTAATGTAAATTTTTTTCTCATAATTTGTTATACATAGTGGCTTCTTTTTGTAAACTTTGTTTTTTCTTCCATATATAAAATCTATTATTTTCTTTCCAAAACCAAGTAAATCACCTATCCACTTTGACTGGCATTTGTTTTGAGTTAAACCCCATGGATAATCAGTATCCACAGCTTGGGCCTTGGATGACAGAGGAAAAATAAGATGGTCTTCTAAATGCCTATTTATTACATAATTTTGTGGTCTCTTGAATCCTGCCTCCATTACTCTTATACCTATTTAGTATGGTCAAATTAATAGTCATTCCTGGGAGGCTTCCTGCCTCTCCTCCCCTCCCACCCCCCATAGTTCTGCAATCACAGTTCTACTGCTTGACTAAAGGTAAGTCTCCACTTCTCCAGGCCTGCCTCGGGTTTGGCCTAAATGATCTTATAAAGTCTCTTTGCAAAATTAAATCTGATAGGAATGAGTAAAGTGAAAATAATACACACAGAGCTAAACTTAAGAATTATGCACTGATTCTTGAATTATAATTTTAGTTTAATCACTTCCATGTTCTGAGTCAGCACTAAAATGTTTGTAAATAGATACATCACAAGTTCTATCTGTACAGGAGTAAATATTACAATGAAGAATATTTTTTTTGTTTTGGTTCTGTGCAATTATACCTTATGTGCATGACAAGAAAGGTATAATGAGAAAACAGTGGTGATAAGAGAAGAACAAAACACAACTACCTAACAGACATGGCACTTGGATGCCTAGCAGAAATAAAGCATGGAAATCTGTGGCCAGAAAGTTCTTATTCAAATCAATACTTAACACTTACTAAAAGCAGGCATTGTTTTACAAGGAAAGATGAGGTTTTTTTCAGTCTTGCTTTTTATTTCAAGTAGAATTTCACCGTAAAACTAATTAGGCAGTCTGAGCAGTGAATTCCTCTTGCAAGGACTATATTTCCTAGATTAGTGCTCCCACAACTTAAACATTCTATTTGATGAGCAAATTTGAAAATCCAAGGTTTTCTGCCAAGTGTGTTCATCATTTCAGCTCAAGTACAAAATGTAGATATCATCTATGCTATCTCTGCTTTATAAGGGAGAATAATGAAATTGAACTGTAGAAATCACTTGATGGAGGACCAACCCAGAATCCATCTGTCAAAAATCAACAGATGGCCATCTGTGGACTTTGAGTCTTAATCATACAGACTCAAACCAACAAAAATCATCAATGCACCAAGTGTAAGAAACTGGAATGTCTACATAAATGTTAAAGATCCTGAAGGAGACATTGAATCCAGGCATGGGCCTATGTCCTTTTGTTGGTTTTTTTTTTTTTTTCACAAACGGGTAAAAATTATATTAACTTAGCAAGATGGTTATTTTCTTTCCAATGTTCAGTGTCTCAGATTCTCATTCTACTTAATTTTATCAGAAAAGTCTATGTATTGAAGTATGCAACTAGGAGTTATAGGAACTTGAGAACCGAAACTGAAAAGTGTAGGCACATAGTAGGGAGTTTAAGAAATAAAAGGCACATCAATTCAAATTTATTCTTGAACTTCACTGAAAACAGATACTAGAATAATATGTTCCTAATATCCTGAGATCTTCAGTAACAATAATAACAACATTAATAGCAATAATAACTCACACTTATGCAGGGTTTTAAGTCAGTTTTCTGGCACTGGTAAACAGAGCTGTTATGTCCCAAACATGTTTGGTGGTGGCATTTGTAGGAGTAATTACTCACACCTCTTCCTCCCACACTGTCATTATTGCTTTCCTCTTTCCCTGGCTCCCAAGCTCTCTTATCAGCTCCTTATAACATTCAAAAGTGAGTGAATCAATAATAGTCATTAAGTGACAAATTACTGCGAAGGACTGTTCTGGATGCTTATTGACTTGTTCCTCTATCCCCACCTCCACTTATCTCCACTATCAATTTGTTCTCTGTTGGGTTTTCCCTTCCACTCACAATTCCATAAAAATTCTGGAACATCTTTTCTTGGTAGAGTAATGATAGGGGTCAAAAAGATTTACAAAAGGAAAAAAATTTAAAGACAAAGTTTTCCCACAGAAAGGGATTTTATTTTTCCTTCTTACTGGATTATGGACACAACTTCGTTACTTAAAACTCAGATTCTAAGTTTAAGATACAGCATTGTAAGTAACTTTCCCCCTCCCAACAATATAATAAAAAACAGACAAAATGCCATATCACAAAGTTGTAAAGAAAGCCAATAATGGCAAATTCGATTTAAAACATCAAATTTATCCTTTCAGGACAATGAAATTTTAGGGAGTGTATCTAGAAGCAAACATATATTTTACAACATTGTGCTACAGAGCTGATGAAGATGATTTTAACATAATAGTTGTTTTCTCCCTCCCTTTTAAAATTTTTCTTACAATTGTACATAAATTTATATTGGTAGAAGTCTCTTAAAATTCTCCAAAGAGTCTGAGGAAATAATATATATAATCTCTAAAGAATTAATTGGGAGAATGATTTGAAAGGGTTTATACAGAGATTAAAATGCTACACAGTTGTTTTTTTTTTCTATGAGAGAAATTTATAACAAAGAGGAAGAATTGGATGACCCGTGGTTGTAATGTAATACAGCTGTCTACACTGGTATTAATAAACTGAATTTTACAAATATGTAGCTCCCAAGTACAAATCCCCAATATGCTAGAAACTGTTCTACATTCTCAACTTTTTAATATAACTTTTAACAAAGTTATATGATACAATAAATTGTGGGGGAAATCTAGAAAATATTTTGTTTGTGTAAAAGACACAAAAAAAGGGATAAGTTGAGTTAAAGAAACAAAATGGGGGGGGGGGGGGAGGTAGGTAGTGCGGTGAATAGAGCACCGGCCTTAGAGTCATGAGGACCTGAGTTCAAATTCGGTCTCAGACACTTAACACACTTACTAGCTGGGTGATCTTGGGCAAGTCACTTAACCCCAATTGCCTTGCCTTCCCCTTCCAAAAAGAAAAGAATAAACAAAGTGAGGGACAAATTAGTAATCAATATTTGTACTCCTTAAGTTATAAAAGACCCAAAAGAAGCCTTCCAGTGCACTGAGTGGTCTCCAGAATACTGATGGAAAGGCAGGGACAAGAATCACACAGGATTCTTGCACAGATGGACTGTGAACTACACCAAAGGAAGAAATAATTCCACTGATTAGAGTATTGAAGAATTAGGGTTGGTAAATAAAAATTAAATCACACTTCTCTTTCTTAGGGCTAAGGATATGTATTACAGAGAGAGCAAAGTTATTAAATATGAGCTCTTCTAAGTCAAATTAGATGACTCCGTTTATTGTTGCAGGGTAGTATTAAAACATTAAACCACATGGGCCATATCTCTGCTTGCCTCTCATTTATACAACATGTGTTTCCTGAGCACAGATAGTGGGCCTAGAAGTAATCTAAGTACTCAGTGATAAGAGAAGTAGAAAGTAGTCAGAGATTAAAACACATGAAGTGATTACAGAATAAAAGTGTGAATAAGTACAGGATAAAAAGCTGGGTGGCACAGCAGATAGAGTGCCAGGCCTGGAGCCAAGAAGACCTGAGTTCAAATCTGACCTCTGGGTCAGTGACACTGGCTGTGTCACTCTGGGAAAGTCACCCAATCCTGTTTGCCTCGGTTTCCTCATCTGTAAAATAAGCTGGAGGAGGAAATGACAAACCACTCCTGTATCTTTCCCAAGAAAACCCCAGATGGGGTCACGAAGAGTTGAATGTGACTGAACAACAATAAAGTATAGGATGATGTCATGAAAAGCATTGTAGATCTGGAAGTGAAAGACCCAATTTGAAATCGCAGCTCTGTTACTTATTAACTATATGACTCCAGGCAAATTACTTCACCTCTGGGCCTCAGTTTTCTCATCTACTAAAATGAAGGAGTTCTCTGAAGATAATAAAATCACAGATTTAGACTTGGAAGAGACCTTCAAGGTCATATAGTCCAACATCTTCATTTCACAAATGAAAAAATTTCAAGCTTAAATGGCTTAACTTGCCCAAGATTAGAATCCTTAAGATCCCTTCCAAATCTGAGCACTTATAATAATAACAATAATAATAATAACAGTATCTCTCATTACATAAAGCATATATCAGTTGACAAAGTATATATTCAGGTAGTCTACCTCATTTGATCCAATAATCCTATGATATAGGCAGGACTAACATTATCATCCACGTTTCATATACGAGAAAACTGAGACCCAAAAAACTGAAGGGGCTTTTCTAAGATCACTACTAGGAGACCATGAACTTAAATTCAGCATCCCTTATTCTCAGGCAAGTGTTCAGGGTAAACATGGAGCACAAGAGGTAGATTTGTAGGAGATTGATTTTTGGAGAGTTTTTTTTTTTGAGCCAAGTCTTAAAGGAAGTAGTACACATTGATGGGCAGAAATGTTGGAGAAGGGTATTTCAGAGGGTGAGATGACTCAAGTGTGGATTCAGAGAGAAAGAAATTGGCAAAGAGGCCTTTGGGAACGGCAAGTAGTCTGTTTTCCTTCTGGAGTTTCTATGGCACTATTTCAATGAAAGAAACATAATTATAAGTACAGATAATGCTAAAAAAAATACTCATATCATTTTCAAACACATCAAATGTGAACGATGCCTTGGGTTATCACTTGCTACAGATTGAAAAATTAAGACCACATCTAACACTCAAATTTACAACATTGGAAATTCCTAAAATATGGTGTCAAATTAAAGGAAGGTCTTTCAAAAGAAACACACTCCATTTTATTTTCATATAATGGAATCTGTGGCCTGC
The DNA here is from genome assembly GCF_028583685.1 of Petaurus breviceps papuanus. Taxonomy (NCBI): domain Eukaryota; kingdom Metazoa; phylum Chordata; class Mammalia; order Diprotodontia; family Petauridae; genus Petaurus; species Petaurus breviceps. The sequence continues at coordinate 31,149,017 of NW_027185764.1, read as the reverse complement.
AAGACAAAAAAAGAACTTTGAATTTTCTTTCATCACGGTACATTAGTACTTCAAAGAAGGAATCATGGATATTTCAAATGAGTAATATTTCCATTTCTAGCTATATAATATGAATAACATTATGAGGTGAAATTACTGCAAGAAGCTGTGTTCCCCCCCCCGACCTTTGCAGTTATATTATGACACATTTGGCATTGTCTGTGTAAACACCACTAATTTGTGTGTGGCTTCTCCATGCCAACTCTAGAAAGAGATAACTGAATGAATATTATATCCTCTGTATTCTACCATTCAATATTGTACTTTTAGCTATAATGAATCTTTCTCTATGTAAAACAAGAATGAAACTATAATGGCTTTTGTTTTGGAACATTTTCACTAGTTGGCACATGTGTGCCCTGGGTCACACACATCCACCAAAAAAGAATGAGATGGTTTCACACTCTCCTGAAAGAGGGGTTGGGATCCCTCCTTATCCTGTAAGGATCATATGTCCACAGTGGATCAGTTCTGTACAATTAGAGAACCTATAAAAGGGCACTGATCCTCAAAAGCTGATGATACTTCTTTGGAGGTGTCCATGTCAATGTTGCATTCTGTTACAGGGTGACACACAGGATGTGTCCTTATTTGTATTTCAGGTTTCCATTAGGATACTGTTCAAGCACTCTCTTCTGTGTTAAACTTTTGCAGATGTCCCCAAATGCTAATCAGGGACTAGACAGCCTCCTTCCCTCTCCCTTCTGCTTTCCAACATTCTTCTCTACTTTGGCCTTGCAGGTCCCTGAGGGACACGCAACTCTGGTCCAGCCCGGCCCACCCTTTCTGTGCCTGCCTCTTCATCCTTGTGGTAATCATGCCCACCTTCCTCCTTAAGCTCCTGTGGGCCAGCCCTCAGGTCCAACATGGATTTAGTGGTAAAATGAATGTGTTTAGACTCTGAGAAATACAGAAAGCAAATATGGCTCCTTGGTATCTTCATGGTTTTCCTAGCCTTTCTGGATTTTCCTGGGAAAGGAGGGAAATCATGCCCATCATCTCTGTTACCCCCTCTAGACGGGTGTGAGTGGTGGGGTGGGGGATTCACAGAACGGAGGAACATCTGAGGTCCCAGCCTGAAGGACATCTGAGCCACTGGATGGTGCCTGGGTATCTTCACCCTCTCCTTCTATATTAAAATGTAACTTTATCTTCTAAAAAAAGCCCCAAACTAACCCTAACTTGTATTTAATTACTTTGTATATATTTGTATTTATTCACTTTATATTTAGGCCGTATCTGTTTATACGGGTACTTCTTGTTTTCCCATTAGAACATGAGCGCCTTGTGAGTAGAGACTGTTTCATTCTTTCATTAACATCCCCATTGTGTCGCACAACAGAGGGCACTTGATAAATACTTGTGGACCGATTGACGGACTGATTGATAAACTAAAGTGAGCGACATATAAATCTTATAAACCAAGGGGCATTATACTTGTTATTCTGTTAATGACGATTCAAAAGCCTAACTTTTGTCCAGTCCCTCAATCCCAGCCCTTCTTTGGGGAATAGGAGCGAGGGCTAGTCTAGTGTAAAGTTCCCAAACTTTTGTATATGAAGGGCTGCGTTGAGCCTCCCCTCAAGTTTCACAATCAACCCAGGGATGAAGGTCTTGAGAGTCTGAGAGGGAATACACTACCAGATAGCTGACAGTCCATTAAAGAGAAGGACAGGACAACTTGCCCTCACCCTTCCTGTATCTCACTCTATAATTTCACAGAGTTAGAGGCAATCAGAGACAGATGTGGCCTCAGAGGCCACTTAGTCCAACACAAACATACCTTAACATCAAGGTCCTCTACATCATCTCTGACAAATGCTGGACAGTTCTCAGTGAAGTGAAACGCAATACTTGTTGACATGGCCCATTCTACCTCTGGAGTGTTCTACTGGTTAAAGGCTCCCCTTCTGTCAAGTCAAACTCTGTCTCTTTGCAACTTCTACCCACTGTCCCTAGCTCAGCCTCTGGAAGCTAAAAAAAAAAAAGTCTAAATCTTCTTACACATGGCAATCCTCCAAATGCTTGAAGACTCTTACCAGTTCTTCCTTCCCAAGCCTCTTCTCTTCTTTGCTAAACAGCCTTACATCATCCAGCCAATCATTTTATTGCATGACCTCAAAGTCTATCACCTTCCTTTGGACATTCTCCAGTGTCCAATACCCCTCCTTGAACACAGCATTCAGAACTGAACACAATAGTCTAGATTTGATAAGACCATGGGAAAATGCATCAGGACTACCCTCTCCCTAATCTGGAATGGAACCGAAGCTCTCATTAGACTGGGGCCATGACTGGGGATGGGGAAGGGTAACAGTCATGCCACACTGAACTTACCGCCTGCTAAGTTCTTCAGATCTTTTTTAACATGAACTCTTATCTAGCTACCTATCATCTTCCTTTGCAGTTGTTCTCTTTTTAACCCAAATATGACTTTATACTTATTTCTATTGAATTTCAGTTTATTAGAATCAATCTATCATACTAGTCTACAGAGATTCTGACTGTCTGCCGCAATAGCTCTCCCCAAGCTTCATGTCATCTGCAAAGACGACATGCAAGTTGTTGATAGAAATACTAAACACCAGGCCTCCTCAGAAAAAGTGCCCGGGACACTAACTCACCAGGAAGACCTCCCTTCACATTGAAATTGACCCTTTAAAAGCACCACTCTTGGGGTCTGGTCATTCAATCAATTTTGAATGCTCTGAACTACACTGTCGTCTTGTCAATGTGCATCTATGCATAAGAACAGTCCAAGATATTTAATCAAACACTTCACCTAAATCCAGGTATATTTTATAAAACACACAAACACTCTGTGTGCGTGCGTGTGTGTGTGTGTGTGTGTGTGTGTGTATAAAATTTGCCTGAATGACAGTTAAGGAAATGAGGTTAGTCTTGATTAGCCTAATTAGTTCCTGATTAAGCTATGCTATCTCTTAGTAATCACTGCTTTATTTTCTAAATAATTATAAAACTTTCATTTAATAATATATTCTAGAATGTAATCCATCAAGGTAATATGGTAACCAAAAGCTAATGAGATCTTGGGCTACATTAAGGAAAGCATAACTTCCTGGGGTGGAAAAAGGTTATAGATCCACTGTAATCTGTCCTGATCAGAGGAAATCATGAGGACTGTGCTCAGTTCTGGACACCACATTTTAGAAAAGATACTTATAAGCTGGAGAGTCTCCAATGGAAAGCAATCACAATGGTGAAAGGCCTTGAGTACATTCCATAATAGACTCAGCTGAAGGAATTTGGAATGTTTAGCCTGAAAAAGAGAACGCTCAGGGGGGATATCATAGTTCTCTTCAAGTACTTGAAAGGCTGTCACAGGGAATCAATCAATCAACAAGCATTTATTAAGTGCTTATTGGGCACCAGGCACTGGGCTAATTGCTAAGAATAAAAAGAAATAAGCCAAAAAATGCCTCTGTCTTCAAGGAGCTTATGTGCTAGGAGGGAAGAAAACATGTCTATCAGTTTTATAGCCACCCATGAGATAAATACAAAACAGTTGAAAGGTAACCAAAAAGCCAAAGTTCTTAACCCAGGGTTGGTGAACTTGGCTTTAGTCAATATAATTGTTTTCTTCAGTAACCCTATGTATTTAATTTTATGCATTTTAAGATTTCACTGGTTTACTGAAAGAATTCATGACTCAAAAGAAAAACTCAGGAAACTTTGGTTTTGAGGGAAAGGTACTATCATATGGGAATGGGGGAAGAAGGAAAGTCCTTCTGCAGAAGGTGGTATCTGAATCTTGAAGGAAGCCATATGTTTGAAGAGATGCAGGTGAGAATGGAAAGTAATCCAGGCATAAAGAACAGGTACCACAAAAGCAGAAAGACAGAAGATAGAATATCTCAGGTGAGGAACAGAAGGTCAGTCTGGCTGAACCATAGAATGTGTGGAAAGGAGTAATGTATAAGAAGACTGGAAAGGTAGAAAGGGGCCAGGCTAGAAAAGGGTTTTCAAAGAGAAGTCATTATATTTGATCCTGGAAATAATAGGAAGAAGTCCTTGCAGCTTTTAGAAAGGGTAGTGTTTGAGTCTGACATGGTCAAGCCTGCACTTTAGGAAAATCTCATTGGCAGCTGTGTGGAGGATAGAATGGAATGGAGAGGGAATTGATATAGGGGAAGCCGATTAGAAGGCTACTTAAATATTCCAGGTGAGAAGAAAGGAAGGCCTAAAGCAGGGGTATATCTATGTGAGGGAACGCAAGGAGAGATGTTATAGAAGTAGAAACAAGAAAACAAAATTTGTCAACTGACTGGATATAGAAGAGGTGGCTCAGTGGATAGAGTGCCAGGCCCGGAGTCAAGAGGAACTAAGTTCAAATCCAGACCCAGACACTTACAGCTGTGTGACCCTGGGCAAGTCACTTAACCCTGTTTGCCTCAGTTTGTAAAATAAACTGGAGAAGGAAAGGGCAAACCACTCCAGGATCTTTGCCAAGAAAACCCCAAATAGGTGCGGCCAGGTAGCACAGCGAGTAAGAGCACCGGCTCCAGTGTCGGGATGACCTGGGGATTAAATCCAGGCTCTGATACTTAGCACCCACCCAGAAACACCTGGCTGTGTAACCTTGAGCAAGTTACTAAACCCCGATTGCTTAAAAAAAATTTTTTTAATAAATAAATAAATAAGAAAACCCCAAATGGGGTGATGGAGAGTCAGATACGACTCAAACAACTGAACAACAACAAAAAGCAAGGATAATAACAAGGTTATAAACCCAAGTAACTGTGGGAAGGTGGTACCCTTGACAGCAGTAACAAGGAAGTTCAGAAGATGGTTGGGTTCGGGGATAAAGGTAATAAGCTCTGATTTGTTTGTTTACTTGTTTTTCCAGGAGGAAATTATTTGACTTATTAGCTATAACTTAAGATGCTGTTCACTAAGAGTTAACATAACAGCCGTTCATTTTGATGAGACCACAAAAGCATTTTGCCTAATGCCAACATTTTATATCACAGCCCTTACCTGCACAATGGGACTATCTGTCAGGGAGTTATGAATGAAAGACTACTAGCAACAGACAAAGAAACAAAGTACTGGTGATCTCAGACTTCTTTAGGCACTTAAAAATACTTGTTGACTGACTGACTCAATTATATTTCAATGTTAAATTAGCTTGGTCTTCAGTTAGTTTTCCTTAATTTTTTTTGAAGGTCTAAATTAGGCTCATCTATTTCCAAATTTGCAAACTGAGGTAGATCATGGCTCAGTGGATAGATTATTGGACCTGGAGTCAGGAAAACCTGAGTTCAAATCCAGCCTCAAACACTTCCTAGCTGTGTGATCCTGGGCAAGTCACTTAACCTCTGATTGCCTAAAAAATGGATCCACTGGAGAAGGAAATGGCAAACCACTCTAGTAACTAGGCCAAGAAAACCTTATGGACAGTTGATCCATGGTGTCATGGAGAGTAGGAAAGGACTGATTGACTGAACAATAATAACAATAAATTTGCAGACGTGCACCCCTATAAAAACTCACTGAATTGCTCATAAGGTCACGCAGGTTTGGGGCACATTTTAAGAAATGCTTCATCTCACAGCATCAGGAGCTTGCAGTGCTGCTGGTACTCTGGTTGCATTTTCTAGGGCTGCTGACAAGGACTTATAAGACAGGAATGAGTCTCACTATGGAAGCCACCAGTAATGGCACAACCAAGAGTGTACCCAAGAGTTGAACCCCTATTATTACTCTTGCTGTGATGACAGCCATTGGCAATCATAGCTGGTGGCCTGGGGGAAGCAAGAAGGAAATGTAACTACAGGTGGTGGGGCTGCTGCTGGAGGGTGAGCTGCTACTGTTAGCCAAGATATGGTTCCTATTAGAGATTTCCAGTTGGTTGGGGGGAAAAGGGTACCCAGCAGGGTCTTTGGATCCTGCTTTTGCATGGAATCTCGACTCCTAGGTACAAATGTCCAAAGAAGTGCTGATGAGTTCTGTTTTGGACACATTGTGGTTGAGATATTAGATAAATATCCAATAACCAGCTGGTAATGTGAGACTGTAGCTCAGGAGAGAGATTAGGGCTAAATGTACATATCTGGGAATCATGAGCATAGAAATAATTAAACCCATGGGAACGGATACGATCACTCAGGGAACAGAACAATGAACAATAGGTGGAAATTGCAAAGATTTAAAGTTAGGCTCCATATCAAGAAAAACTTAATAATTCAGTTCCCCAAAAGTGAAATAGGCTGCCTTGGAGATAATGTCCCCCCTTCACTGGGGTCTTTATGGATTGTAGAGGGGATTACTTTTTGGATATAGACTATATGGAAACTAAGGCCCTTTCCATCTCTTAAATTCTATGATTCTATGAAAAGAGAAGCACTCCATCAGCCTTTTCACTTTTTCCCTTAGAAAGGAGATCAACTTGCACTTCATTCATACATAATTATTACATGTCAATGGCCAAAACATACTCATGGTGTACTTAGTGCTACTTACAGGTAAGTCTGGCAACAATGTTCAGCAATATTAATCTTAAGCCTGAAATAAAATCTTAAGCCTCAAAGTACATGAACTTTGTGTAGCAATAACAAGCATGAAGTAACGAAAGCCTGAACTAGACTGGTGGCAGTAGAACTAGAGAAGCAAGAATAGACAGGATAGCCATTTAGAAGGATTTGGTGATTGACTAGATATAAAAGGACACTACTGTCTACATGTATTTTACTTGAATAAATGATTCGTGGTCTAAATTACTGCTTTTCCACTTTCCTAGCATCTCTTAGAAGGAAGTTGATGATTCTCTTGTGTTTTTCTAGAATAGTTCGATAACAATTAATCTTATTGGATACTTTCAGGCAGGACATAATTAAAGAAAGGCCAAACAATACACCTCACCAGGTTGATATTCAATAGCAAAAGTTTTCTTAAAATTGATATTAAAATTCTTCTATCAGTAATGGTAACATTCTAACAAATTATATAATGATTTTTCAAATTAATTCCAAAACAAGTAAAGAGAGGGTTATACCTGGCTTGATGAATGGCATCCATCCACTCCTTACCCTCATGTTCCTCTTCACATCGGAGCTCCAGTGGTTTCTGACCTTCATGGCCAAAGAGGACAGTGAAGTAATACTGAAAAGAAAAAAAAAACAGGGTTTTTTTAAGATATTATAATTATACTACAGAATTTGCTTAAGCAAGGATATATATTTACAAAATGTATTAAAGAATTTTAAACAAGCAGGATAGTTTCAGGAAAACCTGGAAAAACTTCTATGAACTGATGCAAGGTGAAGTGAGCAGAGCCAGAACATTGTACATGGTAACAGCAATATTGTACAATGATCAAATGTGAATGACTTAGCTATTCTCAGCAATACAATGATTCAAGATAATTACAAAGGACTTAAAATGAAAAAATGCTATCCACCTTCAGAGAAAGAACCAATGGAGTCTGAATGCAAATCAAAGTATACTTTTTTAACTTCCTTTTTCTTTTCTTTTTTTTGACATGTTTTCTCTCTCAACATGGCTAATTTGGATATATGCTTTGCAAGAGAGCACATATATAATTCATACAGGCAAATGCTTGCCTTCTCAAGGAGGGTACAGTGGGAAAGAATTTGGAACTCAAAATTTTTTAAAATGAATCTTCAAAATTATTTTTACGTATAATTGGAAAAATATATAAAATTTCATTTAAAGACTTTTAAATAATTATTTTGAAATCTACCATTCTATAAAATTTTCAGCAACCCCAAATCTACCTGGAGGTGATTTTGTATCATAAGCACCATGCTGCTTTACATAAACATTACCACATCCTGACTCAGTGAAGTTAATGAAATGATAATATACTTCTTTACACAGCTGTCAGAAAATATTATAGAGAACTAGCATACATGTGTGGAAAAATCTAAGTTAACATTCATGATTTTTCAATTCACTGAACAAATACTTTCTTCCTTCATTTTAGGTGCCCAAGATATGTATGAACTACATAAATGAAGGGGTTTACAGAATCAGAAAAACCAAGAGATCTTAACAATTGTCTGGTAAGACCACATCATTTTACATGTAAGGAAAGTGAAGTCCACAGGAATGAAGTGACTTGTCCATAGTTAAGAAGGTCATAAACAAGCAGCACAGCTAGTACCTGACCCAATATCCTCTGAGTCTTTCTGCTCTGTGTCCAGGGCTAACACTTCCCCCTACAGTTTTGTCTACTTTACTGATTGGCTTACTGGATTCTTTGGTTAATGCAAAAAGGAAATTTAAGCTAGTTTGGTCAAATTATCGTGAATCTCAATGGAACTCTATTCAAATTCATAAAATTTTTACTCGGCTTGATACTGCCACTTCTATAACATATTCATATCAGAATCAGTCAACTGGGCTCTGATTTTATTTATCTCTGAAAAAGTCTTAATCCTTTTCCAATGTTCCGTCAAGTCATTTGCTCAATTACACCTGCCCAGCCTGATCTACCTTGCCAGAATAGTTCCCAATCACAGTCACCTCTCCACCCTGACCCGTCCCAACAATGAAAGTGTGCTTCTCTTCTCTACCACTTTAATTGTGCTATCCTAAGTCTCCTCCCAGAAAATGACTCATATGACCCCTTATACTCAAACTAATCATTTTACAGATGGAGAAAATCAAGGCACAAACAGTTTAAATAATTGCTTCTCCAAAGTGGGAGTACAACTCCTGGAGTTCAGGATAATTCCAAGAAGGTTATGGATTTGGTCAATCTAAAAGAGGAAGGAGTGCAGGTTGAAAAAATTCTGAAAATTATGGGTTTAAGATAATTCTTCCTTTCAGTTTGCATGGGAAATCAAGAACAGCACCAACAACATAACCTGGAATTTTGGATTCCCAGCCCCATGCCCTCTAACCACTAGGTCATTCTTCTTTCCAAAACATACAAGAAAAAATAGGGGAAAATACTACAATAAGCAGATGCTACAGACCACAGTAGCAGAGAAGAAATGAAAACAATCATCTTGGAACAACTGGAGAAGTCAAGAATTCTGATGTAATATACAAAGAAATACCAGATACCATTCAGGGTCTGTTTTGAATTAGCTGCAGCCATTAATGGCTGAGTCAAAGAAAAACTTTCTGACCATGTGCATCAGCACCCCATCTTCAGAGAAAGTTCTAAAAGAATCAGGCAAACTTCAGGGCATACCTGGCAGATTTTCAAAGTCCAGATCAAAGGAGTGGGACATCTGAGAGCTAATGCCACCCCCTAACTCCCCAGCTCAAGCCACCTAATGATATTCTTGAGAAAAAATGATTGTTTCACAGCTTCTTATCCTAACTTTATTTTCCCCTTTAAGTATTTTTATTTCTTCCCTGTTTTTCCCTCTCTTCTTCTAAGTTTCTTTCCCCCTCTTTTTGAAGAGTCAGGTTAGCAAATCAAAACTGTTCCTTTTCCATAGCTAGCCAGATAAAGAGAATTTGTCATCTTAGCAAACTGGTCTAAGGTGCTGTTTTAGAATAAAATATTGCCATTGTAAAAACACTTATGTCTATATACAGCTTTGTAAGGTTTAAGGGAGACCTTTCTGATGGACATGAACACCCCCCATCAGTAAAAACAAATGTAACCTTCTTAAATAAGATCCTACTAATCCAAAACAAGTTTTAATTGCTCTATGAAAAAAATGACACCCCATTATTGGGTATGTACCCCAAGAGGGTTACTGAGAGAAACAAAGGTCTCACCTGTAGCAAAACATGCATAGTAGTACACTTTGAGGCAGAAAAAAAGCAGCAAAATGGGTGTTTTGCCTAAGGAAAATCTGAACAAATTGTGATATAGAAATATAATGGAATATTATTAACATGTGAGGAATTCATAAGAAAAAATAGTAAGAATACTTGTATGAATAGAGTGAAGAAAGAAGAACCAAGAAAGAGGATATGTGGAATGGCTTAAAAATGTAAATGAAAATGGCACTAAAGGGCAGATAAATTCAGATTAATCATAGGTGAACCATCTTCATTTTAGGGAATGGAGGATAAAGGATCTTTTCTCAGTGGGGAGGTGGAATACTGCAATCAATGGTACATGAAGATGCTTTATTGGTTGGGGTTCTTAACTGCTTTTCTTTGTTTTGGTGTTTCTCCCTCTCAGATACTGAGAAATTATTGTGAATACCAATAAAAAATATTTTATAAAATTTTGATGTTACTGACATAAAAAAGGTTGCCAAGAAATGCTTAACACATTGTAATGTTAATGCTGTGTAAGATCTTCCCCACCCATTAATGGGCCTCACTTTGAGTCCATTAGGGGAACCTTTTTAGGGGAGGCTTGCTTGTAAGAAGGTTTTCATACCTTTGCTAATTTCTAATTAGGCACCGAGTCAGGAGGGTTGTGATGCTTTCTGGCTCTGAGAAGTGTGTATATATATGTGTGTGTACACACACACACACACTCAGAGTTGGTATTTTGCTTTGGGGGCACACTTATGAGAAGGATCTTGTGATTCCCTGGTCAAGATTCTGAGTGGTCATATGTTCAGAGCCCCCCAACTGCTCAGATGTAAAGGCTCTCTTGATCCAGGGATGTATGTGAAGTATATAGTTGATTCATGCAGTCAGAGTCCTGCCTGTTGGTTTTTATGTCTCTGTATTTTCTCTGAAGTTCAGGGTGCTGACTTTTCCCCTGAACTAGTGAATGTAATTAAAAAAGACTGTTAACCCCTTAAACAGTTGTCTTCCCTAGTAAAGCAGATCGAAGAACCTGTGCTAGCAGCCACCCTGGGTATGCCAGTGTGGTTGCCACTACACAGATTATAAAGAACAATTTGGAAACTTTCAAACATTTATATGCAAATTATCTATTGGATAAATCAGATTCCAAAGCCATGTAACTTCTCTAAATTTGTCTCCACATCTGTCAAGTAAAGGTTTGGGATTAAACCAGTTCTAAAATAAGAATCTATGGTCTTTATATGATAGCCTATTAACCTAGTTTATATTATTAATTATTATTATTAACATTACTGTCATATATAAATATATATACATACATATAATGATTTACAAGTTTCTAAAACAACTTCATATAGCTAGGTAACTCAGAAAACAGAGCTCAAGGTCTAGAAGATCTAAGTTCAAATCCTACCTCAGATACTTACTAGCTCTGTGATACCAGGCAAGTCACTTAACCTCTACTGGCTTACTTTCCTCATCTGTAAAATGGGGAAAATAATAGCACCTACTTCCCACTTCAAGTGAGATAATATCTGTGAAGTGCTTAGCACAGTACCTGGCAGATAGCAGGCATTATGTCAATGTTTATTATTGTTGTTATTATTGTTAATAGTAATAATCTTATTTGATTTTCACAACTTTATGAGATCAGTCAAGCTAGTATTGTTACCCTTGTTTTAGAGATAAGGAAACTAAAACACAGAGATGTCAAGTCGCTAGTCAATGGTTATATGACTAGTTAATAGCCAAGCCATACTTGGAAATAAGGTCTAACTCAAAATTCAATGTTCTTGCTACTATACACCCTTTCTTTTTTCATTCATTCATTCATTTGTTCATTCAAGAAGTATTTACTACACTGCCTACAACATTAGGTATTTGTAAGATACAGGACAAAATTAGTCTGCCCTCTCTGAGCTTACAGTCTAGCACATCAAACTAAAATTACATTTGTTTCATCTTTGTATTACAAACTTAAGAAATTCCACCAAATATGATTAAATAAAAATCAAATAAGATATCAAATAAAACCCGAACTATTTCCATCTTCATCAAAGAAAAAACAAAATAACAATAATTTATTTGTTCTCTGTCCCTTTCTGATCTCTTTTCTATGAGAACTTATAAAATTAGTTTTCTTGCTTGCCATTTTTATGCAATCATGATTCAGTGAATATCAGTCCTTCTAATTCTACTTCTTTTACAATGTATAATTTTATATAAATCTTTCTATATTCATATCTATTTTATGTATTTGCCATTTTGTGGAATAACAATAACAACATTACCATAACCGAGTTTATTTTGTCACTCCCTAAATATTAGCAATACAGGTCATTTTCCATTTTCCACTACTGCAAATGAAGCAGTTATTAATATTTTTGTTCAGATACAACCCTTTTCATAACTCCCTTAGAATACAGTTCTAGTAGAAGCAGGGAGTTATAATAAATATGGAAGGGCTTATCAGTTTTGTAAATCTTGTATATATCCATATTGTCCTAAAAGATAACACCACCAAACTATCACAAATGATAAAAATTCCACCAATGCATTATATTGTTTCTTTACAGGTTTCCCAACATTACATTTTATTATTCTTAAATTTATTTTAGCAATCTTGCACATATAAGATGATTCTTCAAAAGTGTTTAACTTTGATTTTCTAATTATAATAAATTTTTTTAAAATAATTATAAACCTCAGCGAGTAAGAGCACCGGCTCCAGTGTCGGGATGACCTGGGGATCAAATCAGGGCTCAGATACTCAGCACCACACCCAGAAATAACTGGCAAGTTACTTAACCCCGATTGCTTTAAAAAAATAATAATTATTATAAACAATTTATATTTCCCCCTTTGAAAACTGTTTGTATTATTTGACCATTATCCACTGTAAATTTGCATCAGTTACACATAGATTATGTGAATTATCGATGTCAAATTTGACATGTCCATATTTATTTATATATTGTATATGTATTATATCTTTATTTACTACAAAGATTTCTGCATTGTAATCATAGAATCACAGACCTAGGGATGGAAGGGTCTGCCTGGGTCATCTAGTCCAAATCCTTTCATTTTACAGGTGAAGAAACTAAGACCCAGGTGAGTTGCACAGGGCTCTGGAATCAGAGCATCCGGGTTCAAATTCTCCAGTGCTTTTATACTGTGTGATTTTGATTAAGTCACTTGACCTTCTAGGGCCTCAGTTTCCTCATCTGTAAAATGAGGGAGCTGGCGTATCATAGACAACTTCTGGGGCCCTTCCACATCCAGATCTGTGATCCTATAGACCTTGCCTTTGTCCACAGAATCTGGGAGCTGACCAAGTCATCTTGGCCAAACAAAAATGCAAATGTCCCTGACAAGTGCAGACCTCTGGTGATGTGTGACTCACTGCCTTCAGAAGTTCACTTGTGGACAGAACCCAGGCTTGGTGCATGTGATGAATCACTGGCAAACTTCTCCAACTTGCTGTAACTGATATCAGTCTTCTTGTTCTTGCTCCTGGATCTGGGTCTAACACTTATAACTAAACGATGTGCATACTGATGCCTGTGCTTACTTCCTGCACCTGGGCCTCTTTGCCTCTGTAAAGTGTTTTCTACCTTTATCTGGGACTTTGCCCAAACCTTTGGATGCCACTCACTCACTGGCCTGATTTAGCAGAATTCTTTTGTTGTCGTTGCTCAGTCTTTTTAGTCATGTCCAACCCTCTGTGACTGCATTTGGGGTTTTCCTGGCAGAGGTACTGGAGTGGTTTGCTCATTTTACAGATGAGGAACTGAGGCAAACAGAGTTAAGGGCCTTGCTCAGGGTCACACAGCTAGTAAGTGTCTGAGGCTGGATTTGAACTCACAAAGACAAGTCTTCCTGACTCCAGGCCCTGCACTCTATCCCCCATGCCACCTAGATGATTACTATCAATACTCTAATGCAAGCATCAAACTCAGATAGAAACAGGGCCACTAACACAAACATAAGGACCTCTGCTGACTGAAAAATGTCTTTGTTTTTAAAATGTAATGTTATTCATGTTTTATTGTATTTTTTATTTATTCTGTTAAATATTTCCCAATTACATTTTTTTTTTAGCAATCGGGGTTAAGTAACTTGCTCAAGGTTACATGGCCAGGTGTTTCTGGGTGGGTGCTAAGTGTCTGAGCCCGGGATTCGATCTCCAGGTCATCCCAACACTGGAGCCGGTGCTCTTACTCACTGAGCCACCTGACCACCCCTACACCCAATTACATTTTAATCTGGTTCCTGCTGCCCTGGTAGTGCTTCAGAGACATGTTTGATACCTCTGCTCTGATAGACAGATACTTATGATACTGAGATGAACCTACTGAAGTATGAGCTTTGGGAGATTAAACATGGGCTTCAGTTTTGGGTTGCCTTGGGGGGGGGGAGGCAAGTGAGGTTAAGTGACTTGCCCAGGGTCACACAGATAATAAGTGTCTGAGGCCACATTTGAACTCAGGTCCTTCTGACTCCAGGGCTGGTGCTCTATTCAATGTGCCACCTAGCTGTCCTAAAAATGGCTTTCAGTCCTTTGTTAAAGAACACGTAAAAACATCAGAGGCTTCTGATTATTCACTTTGTGTTCCCCGCTTCCACCCTAGGAAAAAGGCCTTGGAGGAAAGAGGAGAGAGGCTGCCAGACTGTGTCAGAGTACTGGTAACTGAGCCAGAGAGACCAGCCCACTCAGTAGCCCTTAAAAGGCACAACTTCTAATGCTCCCTCATCTCCCACCTTTCCTACAGGGGTTCTACAAGCCTTTTCTGGGACTAAATTCCCACCTTCTACAAGAAGCCTTTCCCTCTCCCTCTTAATGCTGGTGCCTTCTCTCTGAGATGACCCCTAATTTATCTGTACATACCTTTTTTGTATATAGTTGTTTGCATATTGTCTCCCCCATTAAGACTGAGCAAGGACTGTCCTTTGCCTTTTTTTCTGTCTCCAGCACTCAGAACAGTACCTGCAACATAAGGCTTCATGACAGACTGCCTCCTCTTCCCTCAACTCCCAACAGCCACAGTGGCTAGTCATGGCAGCGAATATATATGTGCTGTCCAGGCCCCCCGCAGCTTGGACCCCAAGTCTCTAAATGCCTCTTACATTTTGAGTTTCTTTCCCTGAGCACAGATGACTGAACAGAGAGAATAGAAGAGAGGGCCTTTTCTCAAGCGTTTAACACGGAAGTCTGAGAGTTTCCAAATATCTCAGTTGGAGTCAATTGTCAAATCTTCTTGATCTATATCCTTCTCAAAGAGAGGAGCGTGAGCAGGAGGGTGATTCCCAGTCAGAGGATGTGGACCCTGAGGGTTCTGTTAGGGAGAGTCCAGGTAATGGCGAAATGTCTATTCAGCATTTCATGTTTTATGTCTGAAGAACCAACCTCCCAAGACAGGATAAGAGAAGGTATGGGTCATTCGTCATAAGCATGTCATGATATGTCATGATGCATGTAATAAATCTTTGTTAATGCATGTTTAGGAGTTTTTGTGTTTTAAGCATTTCTTTTGTGTGGAGGAAGCAAATAGTGGTATTTTGTTGTTGTTATTGTTGAATATTTCCCATTTACATTTTAATCAGGTTCCTGCTGCATCGGAGAGGTGTGCTTGACACTTCTGCTCTGACGAACACATATTTATGTCACCTAGGTGAACTCATTGAAGCATGTGCTTCAGGGAATTAAATATGGATTTTATCCCTTTGCCAAAAGATATGTAAAGCCAGACGCTTCTGCTTATTCGTCCTGTGTTCAGGTATAGACCTGATAAACCATATACGCTGAAAACCTTCCTGATCTCTTTTGGTGAGATTATAGCTTGGAGACCAACCTGAGCTTTAAGTGATTTTCTCCAGGGCTCCTGGTTTGGGACATAAAAAGTCAGAAACAACAAGAAAAAACCCGACCCTTCTCTTTGGAGACCAGGGTCCCAAAGGGTTAAACCAGGTTCTCCTGAACCAAGAACTGGGGGTCGTTGATGAGAGAAGATGCCCTAGTCCCTCTATGCCCAACAGGTTCTGTTTTTCCACTTAGTTATTTTTATGTGAGAAGGTTTCATGTAGAAATCCAGCATCTTGCTATTTCTCACCTCCCTTCACTGTCCTCTAAACAATCCAACAATCAAGGATCAGATTTTAGATTTAGTATTGTCTACTCCACATCACAAGAAGTGCTTAATAAATGTTTGCTCACTGACTGACTAGTTAATTTCAATACAACAGGAATTATAAGCATAACTTTGAACATAAGAAAACTAGCTAAGTTATTTTCCCAAGTTTTTATTGTTCAGTTGTTTCAGCTGTGTCCAACTCTTTGTGATCCCATTTAGGATTTTCTTGGCAAAGATACTGCAGTGGTTTGTCATTTCCTTCTCCAGTTCATTTTAGAGATGAGGAAACTGAGGCAAATAGGGTGAAGTGACTTTCTCAAGGTCACACAACTGTATGAAGCTAGAATTGAACTCACAAAGATAAATCTTCTTCACTCCAGGTCTAGCACTCTATCTGATGTGCCACCTAGCTGCCCTTTTCCAAGCTAAGAGCTTCTAATTAGCAATAGTCAGGACTTTATTCCATGCTCTTGGCAGTTAACACTTCACCAGGCTATCCTATAACCTCATAAATTAAGAGAGTTGTCAAACTTTTACAACTTCATGACCACTGCTAACAGCAATAAGCAAGGTGAGGAGGAGGAGGGCAAAAGGCTAACGAAAATGGGAAAAATGGAGTTAGTAATATATTCAATAAAGCTATCTCAATTTGAGAAAGAAAGCTTGAAAATTCTATAAGAGAACAAATTGATTATTTAAAGGACAATCCTATAAATGATGACATTTCAGAAACTTATCATCAAAGCCTGAAAAGCCCACACAGGAAGAGGAAACATTTAATGAACTGGTCAATTCTATCTATAAGAACATCAACAGCAGATGCTATTTCAAAGCCCAATTAAAAGCAACCTTTAAAAGGCAGAACTGCAATTACGTTAACAGAGTATAGCCAAAGGTTAAGCTATTTCTCCCACATATAATTGGATGCATAGTAATGAAACAAAGTATATTTTGTACCATAGCAGCATATTGGGGGGAGGGGGGTAGAATTTAAGTACGACCTAACAGATATAAAGCTTTGCCTCTGTCCGCATATCTATATAAGAAAATTCAAAGTCTAAGCTGGAAATGTAAAGCTACACATTTTTATCTGAGTATAACATTTTTATTGTATATTGGAGCCACAAATATAAATTTCAGAATAATACAAGTCTGTGTCTTGAATCAGGAGAATTAGTTAAAATCATGTTAATTTTATTACCAT
This sequence comes from Petaurus breviceps papuanus, assembly GCF_028583685.1. Taxonomy (NCBI): domain Eukaryota; kingdom Metazoa; phylum Chordata; class Mammalia; order Diprotodontia; family Petauridae; genus Petaurus; species Petaurus breviceps. Next base: position 31,131,923 of record NW_027185764.1, on the reverse strand, counting down.
ATGATTAATCAATCAACAAGCATTTATGAAGCATCATTATGAGCTTGGCACAGTGCTGAGTACTGGAATTATAATGAAAGGCACCATCCTGCCCTCAAGGAGTTACTAATATGAATATAACAGCCCCAGGGGGAGTCCAGATATAAAACAAAAGCAGCAGTTTTTGCCTTAGTTCCTCCACAGCCTTCCTCACAGTGTAATTTCTGCAGACCAAATTCTGATTGAGAAAGTCAAGAAGCCACATTTGCCTAGGGCAGCTCAGAAAGAAAGCGAGGTCTATGGACATGCAGGTGGGGCTGGCCAGGACAGTGGCAGCAGGAGGCAACAACAGTGGGGAACATTCCAGCACTCATGGATGGTTAAGGGACTGAGCACCAGGGCAGAAAGAGATCCCAAGGGACCCCAGTACTAGCACTGGGAGCAGGAAGGAATGCCACCTGGCAGCTGTGTTGCCCATTACCCAGTCCCAGGTCACATTTCCAAGTGAAGAAGAACAGTTGCAGTAGCAAGGAAGCAGGGGCCTGACCTGTGTAAGGAACAAGGAACAAGTTTCAGAAATATAGTTGTGTGGCTTTTGAGCCCAAGGGCAGAGAGGGGACTGGCTTCTAACCTTTACCTTAGGTGAAATAAACCGAGGCTTGAGATCAAAACCAAGCAGAGTCAGCTATTCAGAACCTTCCACTGGGCTACCGGTGACAAAGTCCAGCAGAAGTCTATGGAAATTCATCCATATGCTGGCCAACAGAACCAAACTTGAGGAAGGAACTCACAGAGCACAGACCAGGAGGGCAGGGACCACCCCTCTCCCCAGATCATCTTGGAAGCACTGAAGCTTACAGGTCCCAGTTGAGGTGTGAAAACATCAGATGGACATAAAACAACAGAACTTCAGGTCAGACATCCCCTAGAAGTGAACAGAGCCCAAAAGTAACATCAAGTACAAAGTCAAGAAGTGGGCTGGAAAAAAATGAACAAATAAAAAAGAACTTGACCATTAAAAACTCCTCTAGTGACAGGGAAGCTCAATACAGAAAACTGGAAGACAAGGACTCCATGAGACATCAAGAAACAATAAAAATTAAAAGACTGAAAAAAATATGAAATATCTCATAGGAAAAACAACTGAACTGGAAAACAGGTTGAAGAGATATAATTTAATAATCACTAGACTACCTAAAAGTCATGAACAGCAATAAAAAAGAACCTAGACATTATATTTCATAGAATCATAAAGGAATAATGCCCAGATATCCTAGAACCAGAGGGCAAAATAAAAAATTGAAACAGTCCATCTATCACCTCCTAAAAGATATCCCAAAATGAAAACTGCCAGGAACATTATAGCCAAAATCTAAAACTTCCAGGTCAAGTAGCCAGAAAGAAATAATTCAGATGTTGTGGAGCCACAGTCAGGATCACAGAAAATTTAACAAGCTACCACAATTTAAAAAAAAAAGGACTTGGAATATGATGTTTCAGAAAAAGAAGAAACTAGGATTACAACCAAGAAAAACCTATCTAGCAAAACTGAGTATGATCTTACTGCGGTTGGCAGGGGGAATGAATATTTAATGAAATAAGAAGCATTTGAAGCATTCCTAATGCAAAGACTAGAACTGAACAGAAAACATGATATTCAAACACCAAACTCAAGAGAAGCATAAAAAGGTAAATATATGTGAGAAATGATAAGGAACTAAACAAGGTTTACATTCACATTCTACATTACCATTTGCATTCTTACATGGAAAAATAATACAAGTAACACCTCAGAACTTTATAATCAACAGGGGTCTTAGAGAGAGTCTACTAAGACAGAGGGCGCCTGGATATGATGCTGTTATGCTGGGATTACCTAAAAGAAAAAAAGTAAAGGGTGTGAAAGAGGGATGTACTGGCAGGACAGGGAAGAGGAGAGGGGAAGAAATATTTCACAAAAATGGGGTGTGCAAAAAAGAGCTTCTATGATGGAGAGGGAGAGTGGAAGGAATGGAGTGAGGAACACTTGACTCTCACTCTCATTTGAACTGGTTCAAAGGGAGAAGTATATATGTATGTGTATGTGTGTGCATGTGTGTATGTGTTGTGTGTATATATATGTGCATGTATGTGTATGTTTATGTGTATATGTATATACACATATGGTTGGATATAGAAATTCATCATACCTAATATGAAAGCAGGAAGGAAAGGAGTTAAGAGAAAGGTAGAGGATAAGGGAGAGAGTAGATTAAGGAAGGCAGTAATCCGAAGCAAAAGAGACTCGAGGAGGTGACAAGGTAAATTAAAAAATACACACACACACACACACACACACACACACACACACACAAAATCGATCAATCCTGCTAAAGACCCTGAGAGTTGTGTTTTTTCCCAGGCTAGGAAAAAGAGGAAGACAACTCAAGATGAAGATCGAGCATTCTGAAGACAAGAAGAGGAAAAGGAGGTGGTGGGACTGGTTCCTGGATCTTTTCATGTCAAAGTGTAAGCAAAGTGGCTCCAGCACCAGACCCCTTCTCCAACCGCAGACTACTATAGTATATTCCCTAGCTGTACTGTAAGAAAATCCACCTCCCAAAGCCTGATTTCACTTTAGCTTCTTCTGTTGCTAAGCTGAGAAGAAATACAACTCCCACAATTCAGAGAAGTGGCATTACATATATACAAGCTATATATCCAGAATACATGAAGATAATCCCAGAGGGAAGGCAGTGAGGTGGTGCAGTGGATAGTGTGCCCCACCTGAAGTCGGGAAGATTCACCTTCTTGAGTTCAAATCTGGCCTCAAACACTTACTAGCTGAGTGACCCTGGGCAAGTCACTTAACCCTGTTTGCTTCAGTTTCTTCACCTATAAAATGAGCTGGAGAAGGGAATGGCAAACCACTCTAGTATCTTTGCCAGCAAAACTCCAAACAGGGTCACAGAGAGTCAGACACAACTCAAACAGCTAAACAACAAGGAATCTCAGAAGGAAGGCAGAAGCAAGAGGGTAGAAAGAAAAGTCTGTGATAAGGAAGCCAGGGAAACTAAAAGGCAGAGGGGAGGAAGGAAAGCATTCCAGCCATGGGGGACATCCAGCACAAAGGCAAAGGGTAGGAAAATGAAGCTTCTGCACTAGAAAACTTCTGCACAAGCAGACCAGTGTAGAAGGATCTAGAGAATTCATTGCTGTTTTTCTGTTGCTCAGGCATGTCCAATTCTTCGTGAACCCATAGACCATAGCACACCACCAAGCCCTTCTATCCTCCACCATCTCGTGAAGTCTGTCCAAGTTCATGTGCATTGTTTCTATCCGTCTTATCCTCTGCTGTCTTCTTTTTGCCTTCAATCTTTCCAAACATCAAGGTCTTTTCCAATGAGTACCATCTTCTCATTATGTAGTCAAAGTAAACGTCAGCTTCAATATTTGCCTTTCCAGTAAATAATCTGGATTAGTTTCTTTAGGTATTCATTGGTTTGATCTCCTTGCTGTCCAAGGTACTGTCAAAAATCTTCTCCATCACCACAATTTGAAAGCAAGGATTCTGTGGCACTCAGCTATCCTTATGGTCCCAACTCTCCATAGTCACACATTGCTACTGGAAGGACCATCGCTTTGACTATATACAGAGCCTTGTTGGCAAGGTGATGTCTCTGCTTTTTGGTATGCATCATGCTTGGCACTAGAGACACAAAACCAAAACCACATGGTCCCTGAATTCTAGGAGCTTACACTCTATAGGGGGGAACACATACCCAGGTAAATACATACAGTAGAGGTACAGAGTAAATAAAGGCAGCTCATTGTTAGGATTTTGGTTTTGGTTGTTTGGGTTGGGTTGGGTTTGTTTGTTTGTTTAAGTACTTACAAATTAGCAAGTTGTTCCATCAATATCTTCTTATGGACAGGATGCTAATTTTGTCTACAGTATTACTTCCAAAACACTCAGATTTTTTTCAAATGTTACTGTACCCTTCAAGGGGCTAATTCTACACACAATCTGATTTAGGTGGATATCAACATAGCTCTTTATTCTGCCATCTGTGAGAAGCAATGCAGTATGGTAGAAAGGTTGAATTCTAATCTTGGCTCTGCCTCTCTCATTTTCTTCCGTGAAATTGTGAAAATATCAGATGATTATAAAGACCAGATGAGATAATGCATGTGAGAGTAGAGAGAATGCAAATGTAAGGCTCCATTCTTCCTAAAGCAGTGTCCATGAAGATACATAATTAGAATTTTTAATTAATAGTTTTTAATCTCCAGATCTGTGACAGTGAATGATTTGGATATCCTTCCCTCTTTTTTTTTCTAGCCACATTATGTGGTAGTGCTAATACACATAGTCAGTGAGGTTGCCCAGTGTATAGAGCCTTAGGCTGGGAGTTAGAAAGACCTGTCCTCAAATCTGGCTTCAATTACTTTTGAGTCATGTGACCCTGGACAAGTCATTTAACCCCTGTCTGCCTGAGTTTTCCCACATGTAAAATAGGGATGACAGAGTATCAAATGAGATAATATTTGAAAAGTGCTTAGCTTGTTTCTTCCCTTCCTCCCAAAGGTGACAGAACAGAAGATAGGTCAGGCTATAATTAGATTAGTGGATTCAAGAAAAAAGAGGTGGCTGTGCTCTTATTTTGGTGATTAAGAGATACTCTCTTCCCCTAAATATTTTGAGCAGAGTTCGTTATGCTCTTAAATTTCAGTACTAAGTAAAAGGTCCTTGAATGACTGTTTCCCAGAGTTGAACTTTAGGAAAAGCACTTTGACAGCTGGGTGGAAGGTTGACTAAAGAGAGGACAGTGAAATAGGGAGCCTAATTAAGAAACTATTACAAAAGTCCAGGTGAGGGCTGATGAGAACTTAACTAGGGGGTGGTTGTGTAAGAGGAATAACTGCTGATCTACAGGGGTAAAGAGAGTTAATCGTCTGGGGGGGGGACACAGATCTAGATACCTCTCACACAAAAAGAAAAACAAAATTAGGAACTCTGACATATTAGAATATGGGCAGAGGATGTAGCTAGGATGATGAGGTAGTGATGGTTGGGGAGAAAAGTTGATGGAGAAGGGAATAATGAGCATGAAGGAGAAAGGAGAGAGGAGAGAAGAAAGTCACTATCTTCAAGCATTAGAGATGTAGCAGATGTATTCCGTCACATTCCAAGATGTGAACTAGCACCAAATACAAATGGAAGGGAGATAGATGGCCACTCAACATAAGGAAGAACCTTCGAAGGATTAGAGCTGTCAAAACGTCCAACTTGCTGTCTCCCAGTAACTGGAAGTATTCAACACAGAGGTCAGTCCAATGACCATTTGCCAGGTGGGCAAAATGAATGCCTCCATCTAGCCAGAGATGACTAAGGTCTCCTCCGGATCTAATATTCGACATTAGCTCTACCATGACCTTGCATTATTAGCACAGTGGACACGTGCAAATAAAAATCACTGGTTTTTAGTCTTCAGAAATAAACAGCTCCGTATCCATAACATAATCATTATAATTATGGTAATGAAAATTCATATCTGAATAAACAAATCAGGAACAACCATGGAGCCGTATTTACGACCTTCTGCTTCCTTTGTATCGATAGCCATCATTTCCATTTATCAAACTAACAAAACACAGTGTTTTGTGGTGGGATTTTTTTTTTTATCTTAAGCATATGGTTTTTTTTTTTAATCTTAAGCATAGGCTTATTTTATTTGTCTCAGTTTGCCAGCAAGTATTTAGACTTTCCAAGAGTCAAACTGCAACAGAAAATACGCATATATACAAAAGAAATTTTCTTAAGCTGTCATTTCATTCTGTACCCTTTTCAAAAGATAGTTTCACAGTGAAATAGAATTGTTCACACATAAATATACTGAGCTCCCTCCAAGTCAGGGATTCGGCTAGAGGTATTCAAATTCTTTCTAGAGAGGGAAAGGGCATAAATACAGATGACAAAAGGAGCTATACTAAAAGTAATGGGATAAAGGAGTGGAGTGTGAACAAAGGAGCTGAAAGACTTTAAGAGTCTATGGATTTTAGAGCTTTTCCTTTTCTACAAATAAAATCTGTGGGGAGGGGGAGAGAGACAAGGAGAAAGGGAGGGAGAAAGGGAGATAGGGAAAGAGGGAGAAGGAGAGGAAGAGAGGGAAGGACAGGGAGGGAGAGAGAGGGAGAGAGAATAAGTAAACATTTATTAAGCACCTACTAAGTGTGCCAAGTGGGCAGCTAGATAGTGCAGTGAATAGAGTGCAGGAACTGAAGTCAGGAAGACTCATCTTCCTGAGTTCAAATCTGGCTTCAGACAGATATTAACTGTGTGACCCTGTAACCACTCCTGTATCTTTGCCAAGAAAATCCCAAACGGGATTCACAAAACTGAACAACAAAAACTGTGCTAAGTGCTGGATGCTGGGGAGGGATGTGTTTATTTACAAGTGTTGTTCAATCGTGTCAAATTCTTCATGACCTCATTTTGGGGTTTTCTTGGCAGAGATACTGGAGTGTCTTGCCATTTCCTTCTCCAGCTCATTTTACAGATGAGGAAACTGAGGCAAATAGGGTTAAGTGACTTGCCCAGGGTTACACAGCTAGTATCTGTGGCCAAATTTGAACTCAGGACTTCCTGACTCCACACCCAGCAGTCTATACACTGTACCACCTAGCTTCACGAGTGTATACACACACACACACACACACACACACACACCACATAAATACAATGACTTGGAACACATTTACTGGTCTGGTTATAGAAACTATAGAAAAAGTATTAAGGATGTGACTTAAAATTTTTGACTAAATGTGAACAATGAATTGTGGCATTTTGCTAGGCATTTCTCCTTAAAAATAAGATTTTAAAAAATATGTAACATTGAAAATCCATTTGCTTTCATTTACTAATAACTGAAATGTGACTGTGAGACATTTAGAAAAGAATAACCCTCCTAAAATCTGTAACAATCAGTATGGAAATGTATAAAACTGCATTTGCTAGGAAAGAAAATTGCTTCAACTCATATTAGGCAGTTCTCAAAATGCTACAAACTCTAAATCTAGCAATGCACCACAATACTGTGCTTCTAGTTGAAATGGTTAATCCTACATTTTTTTTCTCTATGACCCTTAAAGCCCATTTCCATTTAGAGAAACAAAAAATCATATACAGAGTTTATTTTGCATCATATAAATTGAAAATGTTTAGAAATAAATCTTGAAAACAAGTGCTAACATGGGGGAAGGAGGCAAAACACATTGTGGTACATGAATGTAATGGAGTATTACTGTGCTGACAAGCAACAAATATTATTAATTCCCAGAGGCACGGGAAGACTTATATGAACAGATGTAATGTGAAATATGTAGAATCAAATTTCAGTAACAATAAAAATGAACAAAGCCAAATGCAATTATAATGAAAATATTTATGGAATCATAGAAATATAATATCTAATATAAATGTTTTATATTTATATATAAATATTATAATTATAATGACCAAGCTTAACCCTAAAATAGACATGAGAAAATATACCTCCCTGTTCTTAGTAGAGGTGGGTTCAGAACTATAGACTGTCAGACTCAACTAATGTGTCAGTGAATTCTGAAGTACTTTCTTTTTATTTTTTGTTACAAGGAATGGCTTGATGACTAGGGGAGAAGGGACGGATATATACTGAAATAAAGTTTCTATAAAAAGAAAACAGCAATAATAATTGAAATTTGGGGGAAAATCAAAAAAGGCTAATAAAATCACATGTGAATTCTGCTCCCCAAAGTTCAACATCTAAACCTAACACAGTTTGGAGTTTTTAACTCATCCAGTCATACAATATTTAGTGACAAACAAAATCTAACTTACTCTTTCTCATCCAAAGGTTGGCATGCTTCTGTATCTATCAGTCATGAGTATCAGTTACTTGGGTAGGATCAAAAAGTCAGTGTGTATCAAGATCTGGGTTTAATGCCCCACATCTTCCTGACACTGAGGCTGACTCTCTATCCAGTACCCCACGTAATCTCAGGGATAATGACAATGATGGATATTGATGATGACAGTGGCGATGGTGGTGGTGGCGGCACCATGCTGGACATTGTCAGTGGCTAAACTATCACTTCCTACACACTGGGAACTCACAATTTGAAGGAGACATCAAACTCACAGCAACTGAGGATATATTAGGGACTAAAAGAATCACGAAATCTTAGAATTGGAAGGAAACTTACAGATCATCTAGTCTTCCCAATGCAGAAATTCCACCTATAATATCTATTTTATACGATAGTGTGTGTTATATCAATAACATTATTAATAATATCCCATCTATTATATCAATATATTATATGATGCTATATATGTGAAATCTCTTTAATATCAATAAAGACCGTCATTCTTTCATTTCCCCCCATGTTTCAAACGTATGACACTAATAAATTACGATGAGCAGAACAGATGCTTCAAGTAGAACAATTGTTTTTCTAGCAGTGATGATAGGTTTTCATTTGGAATGTATCAATACTTGTCTCCTTATGATAAAGGATATCCGCTGGCCTAGATCAGAGGTAGGTTCAGTCTTTGGCCATGAAATGAAAAAAAATGAACTGGATTATATATTTATCAAAGTCATAAACATGACTTTATAAGCAACATATATAAACATCTTGGGCAGCAAAGCTAACTAGGTAAAACAAATAGGCAATACATACATAAAAGCAAAGTCAGACTTGCAGGTTTATAGATGATTATAAATGAATTAAGTAAATAAGTGAATAAATGACCTTAGCAAGTATATTTTTAAATATATGGTCTATAATTCTGTTTATCTATTGTTAACTATGGCCTGTACCATCCTGATGGTAAACTCCCTTTTATTGCTGAAATTCTATGATTCCCTAGACCTTGGTTTCTTCTTCCATAAAATGAGAAGGGTTGGACTAAAAGACCAAAAATCATTTTAAAATGGAACTAAAAGGAGCAAAGAGGTCAAATATCCAGAAAATGGTAAAGTAGAACTCCAAACCAGATTTTTCTAAGTCCATCCCTCTGTTAACTACACTTAAGGTTCCTTCAAGCTCTGACTTCAATTCAATTCAGACACTGAGTAAGCACCTACTATGGTGCCAGTCATTGGGAACATAAAGACAAACAAAATGTCCACAAGGAATTTCCATTCTCCTGGGGGAATATAATAGGTACACAGATTAGTAAATAACCAGTAAATAAAAAGAAATTTCATAATGGAGAAAGCACTAGAGAACTGGGGAAATCAGAAGTCACTTTGTATAGGAAATGACAACTGGGCAAGGGCTTTTAAGGAAGTAGGGATTCTAAGAAGTAAAGGTGAATTCCAGAGATGGGGATCCACCTGTGGAAAGGCATGGAAATTGGAAATGGAATATTGTAGCAGAGGAACAATAATGGAGTGGAGAGGACATGACGTGGAATAATATTAAATAAAATTTGAAAGGTAGGTGACAAAGATATAGTGCCAAAAAAATCTTTAAACACAAGCGTAACAATTTTGTATTTTCTTTTCAAAGCCATGAGGAACCACTGAAGATTTTTAAATAGGAGAAAACATGATCACATCTGTGTTTTAGAAATATCAATTTGGCACTCTGGAGTATGGACAAGAAAAGGGAAAGACTGAAAGCAAGAAAATCAATTAAGAGGCTTCATTACAGCAGTCTAAGTAAAGAGTGAGCGGTGCCTAGATTAGGGTAGAGGTTATATGGATATGAAAAATGGGGTGGTGCTAGAATTAACAAGATTTGGCATCTGACAGTATGTGGGGACTGGTAGACAGAAAACTCAAGAATAATTCCAAGGTTATGAATTTGTGTAACTAGAAGAATTGCATATTATCTTATACAAAAATGGGAAAGTATGAAGAAGGGATAGATTTTTGGAGAAATACATTAAGTTCTATTTTGAATATATGGCATTTGAGATGCCCACAGGAAATCCAGGTGGAAATATTCAATAGGCAGTTGGCACTGAGGACTGGATTTCAGGGGAGAGATTAGAGCTGGATTTCTCAATTTCATAGCATAATCAATTTCATTAGCATGAAGATGGCAGCTGAATCTAAAATGAAGATACCAGATTAGATGACACCAAATTTTCCTTCTTGCTCTAAATCCTACCAGGAAGAGGTGGGTTTTTAGAGTTCTTTGAGTAAAGTTGGTGAGCTAAGGGAATAGAAGCATTTCAGTCTTAAATCACAAGCTAAATTTTAACAAGTCCAGTGGCCTAGCAAAATGAGTAAGTTGCTGCTTCAATATACTAAGCAGTAAATCAGGGTCTGAAAGAGTCACCACAACTTCAGATGATACCATTCCTGGCTTCCAAACAACAAGAAAGAATAGCAAATGAAGTATAACTTTTTTTCCAACAAAAGCTCAGATTTGGTATCATGCCTTACAGCAAGGATTCCTAACTTTTTGGTATCATAGACTCCTGTGAAGGTTTAGTAAAGTCTAGTGACCCCTTCTGAGAATAATGTTTTTAAATGTATAAGATTACAAAAGAAGTTAATCATATTTTATTTTTTTTTACAAATTCATAGACCCTAGGTTAAGAACTCCTGACTTTTAAGGTTATGAAATGTGGTCAAATAGGAAACTCTAATCCAAAAAAGTCATCTACAGACAGGAAGTGGTGTCTACCCTCTAATTTGGGGGTTGGAGGGAAACTAACTATTCATTTCTCAATCACACGACTCATTTTCATTGCAATTTCATTGTTCCACCCTAAAGTACATAGGTCTATCTTGCACAATTCTGTTTGCTCTTCCCTTTAACTACTGTAAGCATGATTATTTAGCATCCAATCTTATATTTCCTCCAAAACTGCTGAGATTATGAAAAATCAATTCAAGTATACAAAGCCTTCCTTCCCCTTCATCTTAAAAAAAGGAGGGAGAATGAAAGAAAAAAAAACACCCTAAAAATGACAATCTCTGGCACAACTCAGCCAGGGCAAAAGGTAATTCTGGGTTGATTTCAAAATAGGAAGCATAAGTTTAAAAGACCTTGCCCAGGGTGTACTGTTATTCCAGACCAATGGACCTTGCTAGAAATATAACACTTAATATAAGCCCTCTGATCCTCATCCGAGAAGACAGAATCATAGAATTTTAAAGTTTGAGAAGATTCTAAAACTCAACGGGGACCCAGGAAAAAAGGAATCAATCAATAAGCATTTATTAAGTATCTACTAAAAACCAGACACTGTACCAGGCACTGGCGATTTAAAGATAGAAAGGGAAACAAAACAATCCCTGCTGGGTATAGTGGCATAGAGTATAATCCCAGTCATATATTTCAGGCATGGGGACAGCCAATACAAAGCATAGAAATGGGAAATAGAATGACATATGGGCAGAAGAGCTACAATAAAGTCAGCCTGGCTGAACCAAAGAGGGTATGAAGGAGAGAAAGGTATGATAAGACCAGGGCAGCTAAGTGGCACAGTAGATAGAAAGTGTGCTGGGTCTGGAGCCAGGAAGTTCAAATATGGCTTTCAGACACTTTCTAGCTGTGTGACCCTGGGCAAGTCACTTAGCCCTGTTTACCTCAGTTTCCTCATCTGTAAAATGAGTTAGAGAAGGAAATGGCAAAACACTCTAGGATCTTTTCAAGAAAACCCCAAAATGGGGTCACAGAAAGTCAGATATAACTGAAATGAACAACAAAAACAACAAATAATAAGGTTAAAAAGCTAAGTTGGAGCCAGGTTACGAATATAAATGCCAAACTGGAGAGTTTGTACTTGATTCTAGAGGCAATACAGGGTCAATAGAGTCTCTTGGGCAGGGGAGTGACAGGCTCAGACTTGTGCTTTAGGAATAACATTCTGAAAGCTGAATGGAGGATGGTTTGGAGAAGAGAGAGTTGAGGAAAGGAGAAAAATAAGAAATCTATTACAATCGTCCATGTGAATTTTTATTATAAGAAATTCAAAAAGGTTTTGCCTAAACAAAACAAATACAGCCAAAATTAGAAGGAAAACAGAATTGGGGAAAAATTTTGTTATTTCTCAAATATATAGGGAACTGAACTAAATTTATTTTTTAAAAATGAGTCGTTCCCCAAATGGTTATAGGGCAAAGGATATGAAGAGGCTGTTTTCAGAAGAAGAAATCAAAGTCACATTTTTTAAAATGCTCTAAATTACTACTGATTAGAGAAATGCCATCTCATACTTACCAGATTGACTAATATGAGAGAAAAGGAAAATGACAAATGCTGGAAGATATATGGAAAAATTGTGACACTGATGCACTGTTGGTACAGTTGTGAACTGGTCCAACCATTCTGGAGAATAATTTGGAACTATTTCAAAAGGTTATAAAACTGTACATACCCTTTGACCCAGCAATATCACTAGGTCTGTATCCCAAAGAGGTCAAAGAAAAGTAAAAATACAGCAGTTCTTTTTTATGGGGATGTCTATCAATTGGGGCATGGCTGAACAAGTCATGGTATATGAATGTAATAGAATACTATTGTGCTATAAGAAATGACCAGAGGGATGGTTTCAGAAAAACCTGCAAAGACTTATATGAACTTATATGCAAAATGAGGTAAGCATAACCAGGAGAACACTGTACATAGTAACAACAATATTGTAATGATGATCAACTGTGAAAAACTTGGGTACTCTGATCAAGACAATTCCAAAGGACCAATAATGAAAAATACTATCCACCTCCAGAGAGAGAACTGATGAACTCTTAGTGCAGACTGAAGCACACTTTTTAAAAACTTTCTTTTCTTGCTTTTCGTGTGTGTGTGTGTGTGTGTTTCCTTTTGCAACACAGCTAATATGGCAATAAACAAATAATAGTCCATGTGAGGGTTGACATGGTTCTGGATTAGTGTGTTGGCCATGTGAGTGAAGAGAAGGGGGTGAATATATCGTGGACATAGAATCAATAAGATTTAGCCATTCACTGAAGGCTAAATGAAGTTTCTTATTCAATTATAAAGTTAGTACCAGGGGCGGCCAGGTAGCACAGCGAGTAAGAGCACCGGCTCCAGTGTCAGGATGACCTGGAGATCGAATCCCGGGCTCAGACACTTAGCACCCACCCAGAAACACCTGGTCGTGTAACCTTGAGCAAGTTACTTAACCCCAATTGCTTAGGGGCGGCCAGGTGGCTCAGCGAGTAAGAGCACCGGCTCTAGTGTTGGGATGACCTGGCTCAAATCCAGGCTCAGATACTCAGCACCACACTCAGAAATAACTGGCCGTGTAACCTTGAGCAAGTTACTTAACCCCGATTGCTTTAAAAAAAATAAAATAAAATAAAAAAATAAAGTTAGTACTAGAAATGTAACCAGAAATCAGCTCTCCAAACCCCAAGTCCAACATTCTTTCTACCATAATACATACCAATGAGGAAGTTTAATTCATTCATCTTATGTTTCTCTCTTGGGAAGAGATCAAGTGTTGTATAAAAGAAGCTTTTCTTTATTCTCCCCCCTTCCCCCACTCTCCAGGAGGCCTATCATGATTTATACCAGCCTTGCAAATAAACATAAAAACAACAAATTAGTACACATTGGACTAAGAATGTCTACCTATAATAAGCAAAATTATCTAATGGCCAAATTATTATGACTAGCAAAAACAAGATCTTCCCCAATTTTACCACCTCCGTGAGAATATATTAATGTTGCCTAAGCTCTTGGATTCACAGGTTATTATGGTCAGCAGACACCATTTCCTAAGTCTATTTTAAATGATTTAGAAGTCCAGCTAAAAAGGTTATCCTCATTATATTAATTTATCTGCAAGTGCTTCCTGGAACACAGCAGATAGCACCAGTGTATGCAACCACTGACTTTGTAAAGAATGATGAATTCAGATAGGAAATTGACTGGCTTATCCTTTTACTATTAAGGTGCTTAAGTAATAACACCACAGTGGCATGTTGGTCCTGAAAGCAGCCTTACATCCAAGCATGACTTATAAAACAAGGGGAAGAAGCCCCGTGTACAGGAAAGAACACTGGACTTGGGAGTCATGGGCCCTGAGTTCAGATCCCAACTTTGTCTCTTAACTACCTGTGTAATCACAGGAAATTCACTCAACATCTCTGGGACTGTTTCCTTGCCTGTCAATGAAGCTTGAACCAGATGACATCTGCGGTCCCTTCCAGCTCTGAGACAAATATCCTATAGTCAACTTCTGCACAGATTTTAGACCTAACCTGGAGAGGTTACATGGGCTAAATGGCAAATATACAAATATGGCCCGGGTAGCTAACAAGTCAGGCCCTTCATGAAAATGAGAATGACTTGGAACAGGAAATGTGTGATATCCTATTATGTTTCAAAATCAGGGAGGGGAGCAAAATATTCAAGTACATCAGAAAGCCAGTAACCGGGAATTATTTTTTTTTTCTTTCAAATAACAGGAAACTGTTCAATTGTGTTTGTAGTAAAGGAGCAAAAAGAATCTCTTTTTGGCTTCCAGTCTCAGGTTATTCCAGAAAAACCTCAAATGCTCCTGTTAACGTGAACGAACCAACCTGCCAACATTAACACAAACACAAGTCACATCAGTCAACCATCAGTTCTCCTCATTTCACCAACTGCGTGTTTGTGCGTGGTATGTGTTTATACTTTTGGAGAGGAATTTTCAAACAGCAGAGCAGAAATGTATTCAACTGAATATTACCCTTCTCATTTCCATTTATGTCCAAGTTAAATGATAACTCTTCTAGTTTACACAACTAAATATAAGGACCTTAAAGGATTTCACATTTAAATAAGCAAAACTTTTACATAGTTAGAAATTCCTTCTAACCTGCTGGGAGGAAAGCACCAATTCTTATTTTTCTTAAAAAAAAAAGTTTCCTGTATCTAGATTACAGAATCATAGACAAAGAGCTGAAAGAGACCTTAGAAATCATCTTTTTCAACCCCTTCATCTTACAGATGAGTAAACTGAGGCTAAGAGAGGAAAACAGGTAGTAAATCACAGAGGCAAGATTTGAACCCAGGTCATTTGACTCCAAATGTTCTTGTAAGTGTCTTGAGTTCAGTTCTAACACTGATATCTTAAATAATGAATCTGAAATGATCCATCTTTTTTATTGTAATCCATGAAATGAAAAATAAATTCTAACTAGTAATTTATAAATAAGGCTTTAAAATCAAATATCCTCAAAAATGAGAACTGTGAAACTACCAAACAAATTTACTTTTTCTTTTTTTCGACTTAAGGAAAATGAAATCTGACTGCCTTCTTACATAAAGGACCAATACAAATTTTTAGGTGCCCTACTGCAGCCAGTATTCGACTTTTACCAACTTCATGTCAGCCTGACCAAACTGGAGAACCCCATTAACAATCTAAGTTTGGCTTGGACACACCTCAAAAGACAGAGAAATGCATTTTCCCTAAAAGCCTCATGACCAAGGTCAGTTTTCCAGTTTCCTTGACAATCCTGTCATAATGAAGTGGTATAAAGTTGACAACATATAATGAAGAAAGAGTTAGTCATACAATCATAAACCCTATTCTCTTTTGAATAATGAATTTACATCTTGAAAATATGCCACAAAAATTACAGCATAATTATACAGTTAAGAATCATAGAAAACTAGTTTCAAAAGGAATAAAAGTAAGGATCACCCAAAGGGTGATGGAGAGGTTCACAGAGACTGTCTGCAGGATGAAACATGTTAAAAAGAATTATGAAGAAGCAGGAATGTGAAAGATGTCATTTCTAAACATCTGAGCAAGAAAGATGCCCTCATCACGGGGCAAGAGTAAGGGATGACCACTGGACAGCTTTGCCTCTCTCATAAATATCTTCTCCATGTCAAAAGAACAAGGAAGGAAGGAAGACCCCGAGAACACTGGGGTGATATCCTATGGCAAACACAGTAGGAGACATGGAAGAGTGACATTAACGGCCAAGCATGGGTACGTTGCAATCTACACTACAGAGGGAATAGTCACCGTAAGGATATAACAGATTCATCTGAGTAATGATATGGTTTCCCCTTCTGCAGAAGAGGACATTGGAGAAGCTAAATGGAGGAGAGGATAGAGTGCCAGGCCTGCAGGAATACCAACCTCAGACATTGTGTGACCTTGTGCAAGTCCTTTCATTACCCTGTCTGAGTTTCCTCACCTGTAAAATGAGCTGAAGGAGGAATTGGCAGACCACTCCAGTATCTTTACCAAGAAAACCCCAAATGGGGTCAGGAAGAATCAGACACAACTGAAACAAATAAACCATAACAACACAAGGTACATTACACTTAGGTTTCTTGATGTCCCATAGATATGAGATCAGCTTAATCATTCCACTACTCAACAAATAAGATGACAAGGCATAGCCCTTTGTTTGAGGCATCTCCCCATGGAATGCTGGCATGCCTTGCCTTATTAATAGGACACTGGGAACTCAAAATGACTGGCTGACTAAGACAGGGGAACATAGTCTAAGAGGTCCTTGAGTGAGACCAGCATGACTCTGTTCTCCTCCCCTCTCATGTTAGACTTTGACAGGACAGATCTGTTTTCTGGGATGGGGGTGGGAGGGAAACATGTGCACGTGTATTCACTTTACATAGTCATTTTCCTTCCCCATAAGTGGGTGATGGCAGCTTATGATTGAAGCACACAGAAGTGGATGTGTGCTTGCACTCAAGCTAAGAAGGACCCTGGGCCAGGGTGTTTCCTCTACACCAATACAGCCCAGAACGGCTCTGAGCAGAAGCACACAGCAAGTTGCCAGCTGGCCCGAGGTTCTTGCCAGCTGGCCCGAGAGGAGAGTCCACAGGCCTTGTAAAGAACCTAAAGTTCAAGTGTCCCTGAGCTCCAGAGTTCAAACACAGGACCTTCTAAAGATACAGAGGGATTTTACAATGCACATGGTCCTTGGAGAAAGAAGAGAATTTATCTACTTGGAGAGTAAAGTCAGTTATTGACTAGTATAAGGCAGGTCTGAAGGCGGTAGCTTGTTCAAGAGCCCTTGCACTAAGTATATTTATTTTCCAGGGAAAGTCTAATCCACAGGGTGTGAATGTAAACATTGGGAGGACTGCATGAGACTCTGTGTTAAAGACAGACTGACCAAAATGTCAAAGGGATGCCCTTATATCAGCTCCAACTTGAGTACCCTCCTAGGAGCAGTTGATAGGTTATTCAAGTATTATAGGTATTTCTAAGTCTGGTTATGGGCACCTGCATAAGGAAGGTCCTTTGCACTTTATTTCTGTGGGATTTCTGTGGGATGAAATTCTGTGGGATAAAATAATATATATATATATATATATAAATGTGTGTACAGGATGTAACAACTATATTAGCAAATTTGGAGGAGTCCTAGACATATACCATAATGTAAATATACTAAGAAATTTTTCTAGAGTAACTTCAGGTGGGAAAAACAAGCCAAAGTGAAAAATTAACCCCTTAGGGATCAGTGTCCAGGATCCATGTGAGCCCAGAATTATTGGGAGGCAATAGGTTACAAAGGACCAAATACATGTGAAATTTAGATAATTCCTAAGTGAGAATATAAATGGGACTTTTTTCTTTTTAAATATCCTGTCAATAGGTCTGGTTTTTTTAATTCTTTCTTTCAATTTTATATGCTCTCTTGTTTATAATACTAAAATGTAATCTTTGCAGCTAATGGTTTTATTAAGCCATAAGACAGGAAAGATTCTTCCATCTAACCTTCCACTACATGACAGATGCTTCACAGAATTGACTGCTATAAACTACTCCAGAAATAGAGGAATGTCTTAGTATCTAGCTATTCTGGAAAATGCTTCCATCAAAGCATCCATTCACTCAATAGGCATTTATTAAATGCCTACTATGTGCTGGGGCTACTGTATTAGGTGCAAGAAATAGAAACACAAAAATGAAATAGGCCTTGGAGCTTATTCTATGGGAAAAAAATTAAGAGAAGACACAATAAGTATAGGAGATTTACACACACACAGACACACACATACATATGTGCATGCAATACATAACTACACAAAGCAAAAGCGGTAGTTTTCAGAAGGAAAGGGCAGTAGCAACTAGGTGAGGGTCAGAGTAGGTCATATATAAATGCCTTTACTTAAACTGAAGCATGAATTTAGGAATTCTAAAAGGTGGAGTTGGGGAGAAAGTATATTTCAGGCACAGGACACCACCCATGGAAAAACATGGAGACAGGAGAATGAAAGTCACGTCCGAGGAACAAGCCAGGAGGTCAGTCTGGCTGGAACACAGAGTGCGTGAAGGAGAATCACATGCAATAAGCTAAATTGTGTGCTGCTGTAAATGCCTGAGGATTTTACATTTCACCCGAGAGGCAACAGAGCATAGTGGAGCTTCATGAACTAGGCAGCGACAAGCTGAGATCTATATTTGAGTAACATCAAATTGGCAGCTGTTCAGAATTGGAGAGGAAAGGAACTGGAGAATACTTTCCTCTTGCTAGAGATACTGAGGCCACATCCTAAAAATATGGCACAGAAACTGACAATCATTCATCAGGAAAAAGGGGTGACTATGGTCTGACTATTAGAGCAGTGTACTACCAATGTAAATGGGGAAGGCTGCCCAGTCTAGAAATGTAACCTTCATCTCCTGCAAGGCAAACCTAGAAGTAGAAATCACCGAATCCTTAGATGGAATTTTCAGAAATGCAACCTCTATTGCAAACATACACTTTCGCAATTGAGTTACCCAAGTTATGGAGAATCACTTTGAGAAAATCTATTGAGACAACAAAATTATTTCACTCTAAGTTGTTACCCATATGCAGATGGTAATCTCCCACCTGAGGTAAACTAGCCAAACCATAGAATCACAAACTGGTAGCATTAGAAGGGTCCTGAGAAATCTTGAGGGCAGCTAGGTAGTGCAGTAGACCGAGCACTGGACTTGAAATCAGGAATTCTCATCTTCATGAGTTCAAATCCAGCTTCAGATACTTAACAGTTGTATGACCCCAGGCAAGTCACTTAACCCTCTTTGCTTTAGTACTTGCATCTGTTAATTGAGGTAGAGAAGGAAATGGCAAACCACTCCAGTATCTTTGCCAAGAAAACCTCAAATACGTTCAGAGAAAGTTGGACAAGACTGAAAAACAGCTTAACAACAAAAAATCTTGTCTGACCTTAATTTTTTGGACAAAGAAATTGAGGTACTGGGGTGGCTAGGTGGCGCAGTGAATAGAGCACAGACCCTGGAGTCAGGAGGACCTGAGTTCAAATCCGGCCTCAGATACTTAACGCTTACTAGCCATGTGACCTTGGGCAAGTCACTTAACCCAAACTGCCCTGCCCTCCCTCCTCCAAAAAGAAAAAATAAAGAAATTGAGGTACAGAAGTTCTGTGACCTTCCCAAGGTCCCATCAAGATGAATTAATATGTATGCCCAAATAGGTCTCTCTTACACACCCGATTCACACTCTAGTATATTAACTCAGTTATCTCTCAACCCTGTATGGAAGGCAAAAGGCTTAACCACCCTCTTTCATGCTCTTCATTTATTCTCTCAACAAACATTTATTAAGCATCAGTACGATAACCAACATGGAATAGCACGAATAATGACAATTGTCCCCAATTTTGTGGTGCTTTATGGTTTAAAAAGTACTTTTATCCAAACAACCTGAGGTGGGTGAGTGACCTAAGTACCATTATCTCCATTTTATAAAGAAAAAAAATGGAGGTTCAAGACTTGACCAATTTCACAAACCTACTGCTCAAGGAGTCAGGAGTTGAAATCTGGTCTATATAATCCTCCCTCTCAGTATACTTGGACCATCAGAGATGTGCTAATGGTGTGTAGTTCTAATAGCCTATGTACAAAATTAGCACTGAAAAAGGGAAAACTGGGTTGAAAGGCTGGTGTAGACAGCTCCTACAGGTCATCCATTTAGTAGGTTAGAAGATTCTTCAGACTGTAGACCCCTTCTCATCTCCACCTCTTGGCTGCCCTGAATTCCTTCAAGTCCTATCTTACCTTCTACCAAAAATCGCTGTTGTCCTTCATTCTCAAAGAGGATCAAAATGACATCACTATGCCAGAGTTAAGTTACAGTGTGTCCTACTGTGGTAGATCAGACTAATACGAGTTTAAAACACTCTACCACAGGTCAGGCACAAAAAATCCATATGAACATTTGGGGTGGATTCTCTAAATTTGCACACCCTGTGTTTCCTTTGAGCTATCTCAATTCTGCTTTGCTCATAGGGCAAAGGTATTTTTACCTTCTCTGATGTGGGCGTCTCCCATATCACACAATTGATTTCAAAGTTCTTAAGAGAGACCTTGAGAGTTTCCTTGTATCACTTCTTCTGACCACCATGTGAATGCCTGCCACGTGTGAGTTCTCCATAAAAAGTGCAGCAATGGATAGAGTGTTAAGCCTGGAGTCAGGAAGACCCATCATCCTAAGTTCAAATCTGGTTTCTGATACTCACTAGCTGTGTGACCCTGGGCAAGTCACTTCACCCTGTTTGCCTCAGTTTACTCATCTGTAAAATCAGCTGGAGAAGGAAATGGCAAACCAATCCAGCGTCTTTGCCAAGAAAATGCCAAATGGGGTCATGAAGAATCAGATAGGACTGAAACGACTGAACAACAAAAAAAATAAATAGCATTGTCAGTAAAAATGAGAAGAAATGCTGTTAACTGGAGAAAAAAATCTTTACACCAATTTTCTCCAATAAATGTCTCATTTCCTATTCAAGCACAAGAGTTATTCCCCAATAGATAGTGGTAAAAGGATATGAACTTTCAAAGGAAAAAGTCCAAATTATCAACAGTCATGTGAAACAAATGTTCTAAAAATTAAATGAACATTAAAACAAATCTAAACTCTTCCTTATACCCATTAGATTGGCAAAGATGACAAAAAAAGAAAAATGACAAATGTTGGCAAGGCTAGGGGGGGGAAAAGGTACACTGATGCACTAGAGGTGGGCCTGTGAATTGATCTGTCATTCTGAAAGGCAATCTGAAATTATGCCCAGAACATCAGCACAATTGACTTAATTCTTTGAGCAAAAATACCACAACTAGGCCTATTCCCCAAAGACATCAAAGCAAGAGGAAAAGGATCCATATGTACAGACATATTTATAGAAACTCTTTGGCGATAGCATAACACTGGAAAGTGCTGGGGTACATCGAATAGGGATTGGCTGGATTTAGAATCAGGAAGGACCTTAGAGATGCTTTGGTCCAGAGATGTCAAACTTGAGGTCCACAAAAGAAGAACCAGATTAAAATATAATTGGAGAATGTTAAACAAAATAAAGAAAAATACAACCAAGATAATGATAATTGGAGGTTTTCTAAGTCAATATGTGACTGCAAGGATCTTTTTCTATTTGAGTTTGACATCATTGATCTAGTCCAATCCCCTCATTTCGCAGATGAGAAAAACCAAGTGTTGAAGAAAAAATATCAATACTAATACTGTATGCATTTTTTAGGCTCAAGTTTGCCAGAAACAATTAAATTTATCATTAATCTACATCCAAGGCATTTTTTAACTTGGTGATAGAGATATTCACAATGGCACAGTCTCTCACGCCCTCTGGCATGACTTTCTTCCAAGATGATTTCAGGTAATATGTATAGGAGTATTAAGGAAGAAAATCATCATATATATGTATGTATATATATATATGTGTGTGTGTGATATATATGTGTGTATATATACTATTATTAATAGCATCTTACATGTAATTGGGAAATAAGATATACAGGCACTGAGGCATAGAGATCCACTGGAAAAGTCGAAAGGGGTATGGGAGAAAATATGGAGAGAGCAGATTGGAGGAGGGGATATCCTGTGGGACTGCTATTTTGGGGCGGTGGGTAGGGGAAAAACGGGGAGAAAATTTGTAACTCAAAATCTGGCAGAAACGAATGATGTAAATCAGCAGTTAATAAAGCATTAAAAAAGGAAATAAAATAAAAAAATTTAAAAAAAGAAAATCATCATATATAATAATACAATTCTGGGCTAACATTCAGAGTAGCTGAGCGACTGAGTGACTATTCAGTTTTTCCTGGACTATTCCCCATGAGATATGAATAGGTCTCCTCCCGGATATCTAGATCTAGAATCTAAACTGGGCCAGAGGTGGAAAGGGTGACTCCCTTCCAGTGGAGGAGGTCACTTCCCTTGGGTGGTGTATCTTAGCTCAGAAAGCAATGATTTTATATAGAAATTAGTTAAATTGGCTTATCATCCTTAAACTGTTTCCTGAAGAGATGCCTTATAGAAAG
Source organism: Petaurus breviceps papuanus (assembly GCF_028583685.1). Classification (NCBI taxonomy): domain Eukaryota; kingdom Metazoa; phylum Chordata; class Mammalia; order Diprotodontia; family Petauridae; genus Petaurus; species Petaurus breviceps. The sequence goes on along the minus strand of NW_027185764.1, from coordinate 31,109,662 downwards.
AGCTTTTGTTCTCATTTTTCTAAAGGGAAAAGTAAAGGGTGTTAGGTTGGAGACATTTTTTTTAATATTCTAGAGAAACTAAAAAGGAGGTTTTTAATGTGCTTCCACAAAAGAGATAAAAGAGTTAAGAACTGTCCAAGAGCAAGTAAGTAGCAGCCTCAAGATTGGAACGTAGGTCCTCTGATACAAAAAACCCCCAGCACTCTTGAAACTACATCATGCACTACCTCAACTTCTCTAAGCTTATTATCTCATCTGTAAAATGGTATACTCATATTTTCCATCACATTTCATAAGTTTGTTGTACTTTGTAAACTGTGAATTGCTAATTCTCCAGGGCCTACCACCTAGTAAGCATCTAATAAATGTTTTCTGATTGGTTAATGTGAGTGTTTATTACTGCTACCTTCTAAGTCAGGGTTTCCTAACCTGGGGTCTGTGAACTTTCTAGAAACATATTTTAATAACTTCATTTCAATATAATTTGTTTCCTTTGTGACCCTGTGTATTTTATTCTATGTATTTTTTTAATTTGGGGTTTTTTTTGCTTTTTGGAGGGGGGGAGGCAGAGCAATTGGGGTTAAGTGACTTGCCCAAGGTCACACAGCTATTAAGTGTTAAGTGTCTGAGGTCAGATTTGAACTCGGGTCCTCCTGACTGCAGAGCCAGTGCTCTGTTCACTGTGCAACCTAGCCACCCCTGTTCTATGCATTTTTTAAACCATTCTCAAAAGGTGTCCATAGGCTTCACCAGACTGCCAAAGGGATTCATGACAAAAAATAAAATTAAATTAAAATAAAAAAATTAAGAATCCCTCTCCTAAATCCTCTCACTTCACTTTCTTCTCTTCCCAATTTCTATATTCTTGCAGTTATTTGAGTTAGTTCAACTCCATAGCTGTCTTCTGTTCTCACATTCCTCCACCCTTTTCCTGTTGGCACTTATCTCATGCCAAACCCTAACCTGAGATGACAGATACCATCTGCCTCTTCTGCTCCTACTCACCTACTGAGGAATGAAGCTGGAGGAAGTCACACAACTGTGCTAACTGGGTGCACAACCATTCACATCATCTAATTTCAACAGAGCCCTCCCAGCAGCAAGGCAATCCTTTGGTTCCTCCCTAATTGACTCCCTTTCTTCCTCTCCATAGAAGCTAATTCAAACCTTCTTTCCTCCCGCCTCCTATACTTTACCTCCTACCACGACTCTCAACTGAAGACCTTGCCTCTTATTTTACTAAGAAAACTGCAGTCATTCACTATCAACTCCCTCTTTTTCCCTTCTCTTCATCTCAAAGCCCCTTGACATCATCTGCTCTCTTCTCTCCCTCAGTCTCTGACAATAAAGTGGTCTTTGTCGTTTCCAAGGCCAGCTCCTCTATGTGCCTTCTCAACTTCCAGAGGCTTCTTTAGCATTTCTCTCTGTGACTCACAAATCTATATATCCCAACCTTTCTTCCCGGGGTTCTAGGCCTGTTGGACTGGATGTCCCAAAGACATCTCTGTCTCAGCCTCTCAGATTCCTTCTAGATCTAAAGCTATGATCTCCTATCATTTTCTATGTCCAAAATATCTATCTTTTCCCCAAAATCCACTCTTCCAAACTTCCCTACGTTTGTTAAAGGTATCACCATGTTTTGAGTCTCAGATTCCACCTCAATGTCACTCCCAACCCTTCATTCTCTCTTACCCTACCTATCTAATCTTGCTGTTTCTACCTCTACAACACCTTTTATATCTGACATTTCTCTAATCACGGAGCCAGTATTTCTGATCAGGAATCTCATTATCTCTCACTTAAACTAGTCCCTTCATACTAATGGGCATCAAGTCCTTCCCAACGCCAATCCATCCACCACTAATCTGCCAAAGTAATTTTCTTTAAGGTCAGACCTGAGCATTACCCTCTCTTACTCAACAAACTGAAAAGACTTTCTATGGCCTCTAGGACAAAATATAAACTCCTTTATTTGGCATTTAAAGCCTTTCACCACCTGATCCCAGCCTATTTTTCCAGTTTATTATTTATTACTCCCCTTACAACAAGCTTCCATCCAGGCATACTGACCTTCTCTTTGTTCCTCACACACAACACTCCCTCTGCCATCTCAAGGCCTTTGCACTTTCCATTCCCTATGCTTGGAATGCGCTCCTTCCCCACTTCCAGAGAATCCATCTCTTCCTTTAAAATCCAGTCAGTTCTGCTATAATGCATGCTGCAAAAATGCAAATCAGTTCCAAAGAAATCAATACACTAGTGAACATTTTGAGTAAAACAAGAATTTCGAGTTTGCTTCTTTGAGATTTCTGTGTTGAAAAACAGCAAAAATGCAGAAAATTGCACCACTTCACAATAACTCACAAGCTGCATGCCTCTAAGCAAATTTCCAGTCTTTGTTAAGGTAAGTGAGAGATTTATTGTATATTTTCTGGTGCAGGCGATGCTGTGAGTCTACCGGTACCACCCCTATACCTTCAACCAGGGAGGATGAACTCTAGCCACAGCTCAGAGTTGTAGTATAGGGCGAGAGACAGAGCAGAAACCTGATGCCTCTGACAAAGTCATTATGTAATATTCTATCTGTTTCTCAACCACCTAACAAGTATTAAATTGTGCTAGGTTTTTTTTGTTTCGTTTTGTTTTGCAATTGGGGTTAAGTGACTTGCCCAAGGTCACACGGCTAGTAAGTGTTAAGTGTCTGAGGTCACATTTGAACTCAGGTCCTCCTGATTCCAGGGCTGGTGTTCTATTCACTGCACCACCTAGCTGCCCCTGTGCTAGCTTTTTTTTAAATTAGGTTCCCATCTTTTTAATGCATTACTGATGATTTTGAGTGTTGTGCTCCTAACATCAATTTTCCTCCATAAGTTCTGCGACTTTTATTATGAGATTTTGCATAAAGGGGTGCTTTTTGGGAACTGCATATATTGTGTTATAACTGAGCTGACTGTATATGCAAGAGCACCACCTTTGATATGACATCTTTCTTAACCCCCTTACTGTTAGTATTCATCCTTCCCCTAACTACCTTCTATTTAACCATCTTGTATTTATTTTTATTCCTTCTGTTTATGCTCTTATACGTACTTGGCACTACCTCATTGGGAGCAGGGACTGTGCCCCAGCACTTAGCCTAGAGTCTGGCAAATATTAAGTGTTCAGTAATGCTTGTTGATTGATTGATAAATGGTATTTTTAATGACTTGAAAAGGAAGAATAAAAAGGCTTTCCTGTTAGTAATCAGAGGTCAGTATAAACTGACCTCAGCATGGAGGAAGAAAAGGTCACCCAAATCTACACATAAAAGTTTATTAAGCCCCAGAATCTAATTCAATTCGTGATATTTTCATCACAATGGAAATTAACTCAAAGACTTCTGATATAATATTCAAGCCCCGGTAAGATTTTAAAAGAAAAGAGAAAGAGTCCTCTACTTGTGGGAAGTCTATGACCAGGATAACAATTCTATTTGGGAAAGAGGATGTAATAAAGAAAACCAAGCAACAAGATATCTATAGGATAACAAATTAGCACTTCCCCCCCTCCACATTCTTAGCATCTCTTGGCCTCCCCTCTCTCAAACTGTAATGGCTAATGAGGAAAAAACAGGGGAGGGAGGAAGGAATAAAAGGGAATCAGAAATTTTAAAACATTTCAAATTGCTTATTTTAAACTACCTTAGGAACCAAAGAAAATAGGATAGGGTAAGGGATCTTTTGTTAGTTATTTTATAGTGCAAACTAGTTAACAACTCAATAGAAGTTAAAATGAAAAAACTCAACTAAACAATGAACAATGAACAAACGAAATAACTAAATCCTGCCTGCTCAGAATTGAAACACTTTGTAGTAAAGTCAAAGGAAGAAGAAAGCATGTCTAAACTTAGGACAAAAGACAACAGTTGAGATAAGGATGATGTATATCTTAAGTCTAAACTTAAGGCCATTTGCTTAAGTCTAAAACAATTTAAAATTTAAAACATGCATTCATCCTTATTTTGGCCTTTGCTTTTCACCTCAAATCAAAACACGTATATATGTGTAAACATAGGTACCTATATATGTTCAGATTTTGACAAGTTTGCCCTATGTAATCCATCATTTACCAATGTATTCACACCTGTGAATTTAGCAGAAAAATCAGCAAAGGCTATATTGCTAACACCTCTATATTCCTCTCATTATCCCAACTTTTCTCCAATTTTAGAGCATTGCAGTCATCAATTGAGTAAAACAGAACTCTATATAAAATATATGTAATATAATCTTATTTCAAAATCAAGGTGATTTCATCATTGATCTTCATCAATGGCCTTTATTGAAACTCTGTCATAATTTAGTAAGTAATTGTGATATAACCTGTTAATTAAGAAAACAAGTTAATTCCAACTGGAAAAATCATAAATCAATATAACTAATTAGCATTAAGACTAACTTACTGACAATAGTTCTTAACAAACTGTTAAAGAAAGCAATTATTGGACATCTTTATCCATATGGAAGACAAACAAATGAAATCCTCAATGACCCCATTTGAAAACCAATCTGATATTGCCAAGAAAGCAAAAACAAATCTAGAAATCTCTCCACAGAGTCTATGTGTGTCCTTGGCTTTAAAAAGTACAGCATTTTTATGTCACTATTGACTTTGCTTCAAGTTATCACATCGGTGAACGCAATCTCAGGAAATCAATCTTAGACAACACTGTCAAGTCAGACTGCCCCCAACACCTTTTCATCATTCAGTCTGTGGGACCTGTGAAGCAAAAGGAAACGTACCCAACACTCAAAGTTGGCTCAAAACAGATCATACTTTATGAAGGTTTAGCATTTTTTCCCCACTCAAGTCTGGGAATTGATCCTTTACCAGTCTGAATAGGTCTCTTTCAAAAAAGTAAATATTCAAAAACGTCATTGACACCAAACTGTAATGTAACTTTATGACTTGTTTATTTAAGGTCACATTGGGCCTTAGGTTTTGCCCTTAATACTTTAGGTATGGTGACAGCAGGTGGCAGTACTGTGCCATACTTGTGCAACAAATGTGGCAATTAATATGCTTTGTGTAAGATTTAAATGGATGGTTCAACCTATCCAAGCCTACTCACATTTCACCATCAGTTTCCCATGCCACATTGATTTTCCTCAGTAGGAGGGCCCATTTTTTGTTTTTGTATACAGGGTAGCCGGTATACCGTGGGTGCTTAATAAATGCTTGTTGAATAAATGAGTATCTAGGCACAGGAGACATACATATGTGTATATATGTATATATACACATATATAGATAGACACATACATACACATATATACACATACATTTGTTGTTGTTCAGTTGTTTAGTAGTGTGCAGCTTTTCATGATCTCGGACAATAGCATTCCCAGGCCCTTCTGTTCTCCTCTATCTCCCCAAATCTATCCAAGTTCATGTTCATTGTTTCCATGACACTATCTGTCTATTTTATCCTCTGCCATCCCCTTCTCTTTTTGACTCCAATCTTTCTTCAGTGTCTTTTCTAATGAGTCCCATTTTCTCATTATGTGGCCAAAGTATTTAAGCTTCAGCTTGCGTATTTGTCCTTCCAATGAATACTCAAAGGTCATTTCTTTTTTTCGGGGTGGGGGGCTGGGAGGGGGAAAGTTAGGGCAATTGGGGTTAAGTGACTTGCCCAAGGTCACACGGCTAGTAAGTGTTAGGTGTCTGAGGTCGGATTTGAACTCAGGTCCTCCTGACTCCAGAGCCGTTGCTCTATTCACTGAGCCACCTAGCTGCCCCAGAGTTCATTTCTTTAAGCATTGACTGATTTGATCTCCTTGTTAGCCAAAGAACTCTCAAATTGTGGTTCTCTAGGACCACAATTTGAAAGCATCAATACTGGGGCACTCAGCTTTCCTTGAAGTCCAACTCTCACAGCCATATAATCATTGCTACTGGAAATACCATAGTTTTGACCATATGGACCTTTGTTCGGCAAGGTGATATCTCTGCTTTTTAGCATGCTGTCCAGTTTTGTCATTCCTTGGATGAGGTGACCATCTGCAGTGATCTTGGAGCCCAAGAAGGTAAAATCTGACACCTTCCATTTCTTCTCTATTTGCCAGGAAATAATGGGACCAGATGATATGATCTTAGTTTTTGGTTTGGTTTGGTTTTTTAATGTTAAGCTCCAGGCCAGCTTCTACACTCTTGTCCTTCACCCTCATCAAGAGGCTTCTTAATTCTTCTTTACTTTCTGCCATCAGAGTGACATACACCCTCTATATATCTGAAGCTGTTGATATTTCTCCCAGCAACCTTAATTCTGGCTTTTGATTCATCCAGAGTGCCAAGAATTCTGTATACAAGTTAAATAAATAAGGTGACAATATATAGCCTTGCTGTATTCCTTTCCCAATCTTGAACCAATTAGTTGTTTCATGTTTGGTTCTAACTGCTGGTTCTTGACCTGCCTACAAGCACCTCAGGAGTAAGATGATATGGTACTCCCATCTCTCTAAGGTCTTGCCACAGTTTTACTGTGAGCCACATAGTCAAAGGCTTTAGTCAAGCAAATGTAGATTTTTTTTCTGGAACTCCCTTGCTTTCTCCATAACCCAGAAAATGTTGGCAATTTGGTCTCTAGTTCCTCTGCCTCCTTGAAAACCAGCTGGCGCTTCTGGTAATCCTCAATTCATATATTGCTGAAACCTAACCTGCAGAATCTTAAGCATAACTTTGCTGGCATGTGACATGAGCACAATTGTTAGACAGTGTGACCATTCTTTGGCATTGCCTCTCTTTAGAATTGGAATTTAAAGTGATCTTTTCCAATTCAGTGAGTATGTGTATATTTATACACACACATACACACACACACACACACACACACACACACACACACACATATATATATATATGTATATATGTCTCCCACGACTGACATGAGAATCAAATGAGATAATATTCATGTGGTGTTCACTCTGAATTTTAACTTGATATCAGCAACAACCTAGACTTCAGACTTTACCCTTTCTCTAACTAGTAAGAACCTTGACTGACTCACTCCCAATCTAATTAAAGAAAAAGTGAGTTTTTCCTAGAGTGTTTTACAAAATTTTATTTTATCTTTCTCCCCCACTCCCCAAAAAGAAAAACAAAGCCCTTGTAACACATATGTATAGTCAAGCAAAAAAATTCCCTCATTGGCCCTATCCAAAAATGTATGTTTTATTCCACATTGTGTGGTCCATCACCTCTTTGATAGGATGTAGACAGAATTCTTCCTCACTAGCCCACTGAAGTCATGATAGATCTGGGTTCTCATCTTTTTTTCTACAAAGTAGTAATATTCTATTACATTCATATATTCAGTCATTCTCCAATTGATGGATACCCTCCCCCTTAGTTTTCCTCTAGTAAAATATAGCCACTTTGATACAGTCAAAATCAATCAATGTGCAATTACAGGCATACCAACATTTATTGTGCTTTGTTTTGTTGTATTTTGCAGATATTATGTGCTTTACAAATTGAAAGTGTATGAAAACCTTTCATCAAGCAAGTCTGTTGGCAGCATTTTTCCAACAGCATGAGCTCACATAGAGTCTCTGTGTCACATTTTTATAATTCTCACAATATTTCCAACTTTTTCATTATTATTATATCTGTTAACGGTGATCAATGATGTCTGACATTACTATTGTAATTGTTTTGGGGTGCCAAGAATCACTCCCATATAAAATGGAGAATTTAATAGATAAATGTGTGTGTTCTCACTTCTCCATCCACCAGCCCTACCTGCCTCTCTTCTGGCATTCCGAATCCCTGAGACACCACAATATTGAAATTGGGCCGATTAGTAACCCTGCAATGGCCTCTAAGTGTTCAAGTGAAAGGAAAAGTCAAGTGATTTGGCAAATTTTACTGCCGTTTTATTTTAAGAAATTGCCACATGCACAGCAAGTAAGGGCACCAGCTCCAGTGTCGGAATAACCTGGAGATCGAATCCGGGCTCAGACACTTAGCATCCACCCAGAAACACCTGGCTGTGTAACCCTGAGCAAGTTACTTAACCCCAATTGCTTAAAAAAAAATTTGCCACGGCCTTCAGTCATTACCATCTTGATCAGTCAGAAGCCTGAAACATTGAGGCAATACCCTCCACCAGCAAAAATATGAAGACTCCTTGAAGATTCAGATGATGGTTTGCATTTTTTTAACAATAAAGTATTTTTAAAGTATGGGATATGCATTGTTTTTAGACATGATACCATTTCACACTTAATAGACTACTCTATAGCATAAGCATAACCTTTCTACGTACTGATTCACTTTATTGCAATGATCTGGGAGCTAATCAGCAATGCCTTCCAGGTATGCCCGAATGTATCCACCCCTCATCCTCAGTTAGGCTTCTCTACCCAGTCCTTGTGGCTACATTTAGAGCCGTTTCCCTCCATCCTGCTGCTGTCAACATCATAGCATGGGGACATGACACTTTCAATCCTTCTCAGTTTCTTTTTTCTTAGAAAGGAGAAAAAAAGATTGTTATAAGTTGTGTCCTATTTGTCTGCATATTTAAATTAAAAGTTTTGTTTTCTTTTTTAACCCCGGTGGAAAAGAGAGCTTATATTTCAGTAGGGGGCCACAACATCTATTCAGGTGTGGTGACCAGGGAAAGAACTTTTGGTCTAGGCAGTCACAGGGGTAGTTGGTGTGGCCAATAAGGCAGTAAATTGTTATATCCATTCCTGGAGCAATAGTAATATTGATTTGATTTCTGTTCTGAGAACAAGAGATGGAAAGGATGGGGGAGAGAAGTAATGAAAGATCATATACTCAGCAGCAGAGAAGGTAATAAGATGCTCACGCTAGTAGACCTTAGTGTCCTGAGGAAGCATAAATAACCTGGGACTAGGTAGCTAAAGTGGGTTAGGTGAGGTTTTCTTCTCTCACCTACGGAGAACAGCTCAGCTCCCAGGGCTATCAAGACAGACTGAAAGATCCCGCAAATCTAATCCACTCTGGCTTGTCTGGGGCTCAGCACCCAATGAATCATAACATTCTGGAACTGAATGAGATGTTGGAAAGCATCTAGTCCAATCCCTTCATCCTGAATGTGAGGAAAATGAGACCCAAATGAAATATCCAGATAGTACCCAAGAAACCACATGAAAGGAACTGTTGTTTCTGAGCTGTGTCTGACTCTCCATGACCCCATTTGGGGTTTTCTTGGCAAAGAGATTGGAGAGATTCGGCATTTCCTTCTTGGGCTCATTTTATAGATAAGGAACTAAGGCAAACAGAGTTAAATGACTGGCCCAGGGTCACACAGCTAGTAAGTGTCTGGAATTAAATTTGAACTGAGATCCTCCTTACTCCAGGCCTGTACTCTATCCATTGTGCCATTCATTCCCAATCCATCTTGTAAGAGGTGATATACAGTCAGTTTAAGAATGTTTACTTAAAAATGAGGGGCTGAGGAGAGGAAGAATGGGAAACAGATATGAGAATTTCTGGTTTTATAAAGGATAAGATATCATTCTGTAGGTGTAATACCATAACTCAAGACTGAACATCAATAATCCCAACAAAATAAATGATTCACAAAGGACTTTTAATATATATGTTATATTTGTCTCAATAGGTTTTCTTGTGATCAGTAGACAAGGCCATCCAAAAGAAAGAACTAAGATAGAAACAGAGAGTAGACAAAGTTGAATGGTATGAGAAATAAATAAAAATAGCTCCATTACAGTTTGGGGCTAAGAGTTAGGGAGTAATGGCCACTAATTTGATACATACTTCATATGTCTTTGGCTAAGGTAGAAGATGTGTGCACTAAGGAATATAGCAAGGAAAGTAAACATCATTTCCTATGAAGAGATACAATAAACACAGAAATGAATTCTCAAGGAAGATCTCAAATATGACTTGGCAGATGGGTAGACAGGCTGGAGGGAGGAGTAGGGGATTAGGAAGCTGCTCCTCTGTCATGGGAATTCTTCACTTCTAAAGTGAAGGACACAGCAAATGAAAAGGAAAAATGTTTGTTCACAGCCCTGGAAAAGCAACTGGTTTATCTAATGGATTGTTTAGAAACCTCATTAGTTTGTACTCATTTATCAACTAAATAATTGCAATTGAATTAGTCTGCCTTTTAAAGAGAAACCAGAAAAAGGGCTTTCAAACAAAGCAAATAAAAACAGATTACAGTCAATACAAAGTCAAAAACAGAAAACACTTTAACAAGCCTCATTATGATAAATTTAAGAGGTAGCATGACATAATACATAAAGGTCTGGTCTCAGTCAAAAAGACATGCATTCACATCTTGCCTTTAACACATTCTGGCTTTGGGATCCTGAAGAGCAAGCCCCATAACCTCTCAGTGCCCCAGGCAGCTCTATTAAGACTAAGTTATAAACATTAGCCTTCTCCAAAACACCTTCTTGAGGACTCTCCTTGGCAGATTTCTCATTTGGAGGTGATGCTAAAATAAAAAAATGGCAAAGTTCAAGAAGGGTTGGGAAAATCTTGAGAGAAAAGTGAAAAATGTGCTGATATCCAATTATCCCTTCCACATCAAGGTGGGGGTAGGTGCACAGAGGGGCCTGTTCTGTTCTGGGCCTGTTCTACATTCTGGAAAATCCACACAAAATTTTAGCCCCCCTTCATAGCAGAGAAGAAGTGTGACTTATTATGGTATTAAAAGATAAAATACATTGATATTCTACAATACTATACATATATTTTATGCATTTCTGAGCTTCTAAACTTTTTCTATGTCATCTGTTGGGGTTTCATGTGTCCTCTGTGGCTTCCACAAAACTCCCCACAAATTCTCATTTAATTTCTTATGCTGACCAGTAATATATTAAAACCCCAATGGGGAAAGTTGTTATGTGGAAGGGATAATTGTAGTACTGGCAGCTGGCATTCATATGGCGCTTCCCCCACCCTGCACTGCCAATGGGCTCACACAGACACACTCAGGCAACAGACTTTTCAACCTGGAACAGGTGCTAAGTTCCTAGGACAGAGGTGGCAAAAAAAAAAGTCTGACAGCTGCAAAAAAAAATAATGGCATAACTAGAAGATAACTTTCCCCTCCCTATCTTTCTTGCTCACTTAAGGTGAACAAGTGACTCTGAGTTTGAAAATTCCATTCAAAGAATTGACTAAAATTCTATTGTGGCATATATAACTTATATGAAATTACTTACCATTTCAGGAAGGGGGGAAGGAGGCGGGGAGAGAGGAAAGGAAAAAAATTTGGAAATTTTTTTAAATGAATATTAAAAAATTATCTTTACATGTAATTGGAAAAAATAAAATACTATTTAAAAAATAAAATTCTATCACAGGATAATGGGCATTAAAAGAGCACCTACATAACTATTCCTGCAACTACAGTCAAACCTATTTGTTTCCATTTCATTCTTATGCCAGCTGTGACAGTTAACCTCAAAAAACAGAAATATTTTCCTTTCTTGAGGAAGGGAGCCGCTAGGAAAACAAAACAAAGTAAAGAGGAGAAAAGCAAAAGAGTCCAAGAATAACGAAAACACAAAGGGCTATTTGCCGAGAAGTAAGGGGACATTCTAAATTACTCTAACCCTCAGAAAACCATTAGAACAGTAAGATCCTTGAGGGCAAGGCTGTTTCATTTTTGCATGTGTCCAGTGCTTGATGCATAGTATTAATAAATGTTTGACAACTGACTCTTCCATGGATTTCCTTTATGGTGATTTTGTTACCATAAAGCAACGCCTGGTTTCAGCACCACTCCACGAGATACAGAGCACTTCTAATTTTATTTCCATGCTGCTGCCTCAAGCTCTGGATACCATCACCCTCAGCCTCCTCTCCCTTCTGAACTGGAGGGTGGAATCCTAAACTCCTCCCAAAGTTTCCTGCTGCCCACCCCACTCTCATCTTCCTAGCCCCCCCCCACGCCCATTTCTAGTTTTCTTTTGTGTCATCTTCCCCCACTACTTGAAGGTCAGGACTGTCTTTTTCTTATTTGTGTCCCTAACCACATGGAGGGGCTTAATAAATGTTTAATGAATTGAATTGAATTTTTAGAAGCAGCCTAGTAGATTAAGTAGGCTAGCCTTGCAGTCAAGAACACAGAGATTCAAATCCTGCCTCTTACATATTGTGTCCCCTAAATTCTTAGCCTCTCTAAGACTTGTTATTGTTCAGTTGTGAATGACTCTTACTGATCCCATTTAGGGTTTTCTTGGTAAAAGTATTAGGCAAATCATTTACAGATGAAGAAACTAAGGCAAACAAGGTCAAGTGAATGTTGGTCAAGGGTCACAGAGCTAATAAGTGTCTGAGACAGATTTTGAACTCAGGTCTTCCTGACTCCAGGCCCAGTGCTCTATCTATCCATACACTGCATCACCTAGCTGCCCCTGTGAGACTCTTAAGTTCATTCATTTCTGTCATGGAGGCACTTTAGGACCTCTCTGACTTCACCAAATCCCAGGAAGCTCATCATTGGGATAACCTCATCAGCCTTGGTACTCTACCTCAGCACTCCCCTCTGCCTCTGATTGGAGGATGGAGCTACAAACTACAGACCTCCCTTTAAGGAGAGAGCTCAGGTCAGACATCTCATTTCTCATCGGGTTATGCTACTTTGGGACTTCTCTGCTGAATTTCTTTACTCTTCCCCTCCCCCATCCCCAGGTATGGTACCTTCTCCTCTGCCCAAGCTTTTCTGTATTGTCTCCCCCCATTAAACTGTAAGCTCCTAGAGGACAGAGACTGTCTTTGTTTTGTTTTGTTTTAATTTGTATCTCTAGGGCTTAGCACAGTGCCTAGCACATAGCAGGTACATATATATGTTTATTTATTGACAAACTATCAGCATCAAGGGATGGGAGTTTCTACCATCCCTGAGTTTCCTAAAGCAATGAAATCAGAACAAAATCAGCAGAACAAAAGGACACCCCCCCCCGCACACACACACACACACACAACATACACAACCAACCTGATTTTGTTGGTTTTATAAATAGAACAGTATCAAGATGAAGAATATTATAACTAAATTGTATTATTACACATATGTATTGTTATAGTGCCCTCCATTTGCTAGACTATAATAAAGGCCAAATTTTTTTTTCATCAACTGAGCTATTTACTTTCTGCACTCCATGAAGAATGGGGGAAATACCTGTTTATGGGTGTATTTCATCTTCCAGTTCTCATTTGCTAACCTGAAACTGGCACTTTATGAAATCATATCTCACCATACTACAGTAATAGCTCCAAACTCTGAAAAAATATCATTAGAATGCTTTGGCCGTAGGGTTTACCATCAAATGTAGCAATTCACGTAGAGTAGTCTTCAGAGAGCTTATCAGCATGGCAGGATAGCTAATCAAAAAGGGAAAAAAATCTATCCTGGAATTGACATAACCATGGAAACATTTCTATAAATGCGTTGTTTGAGCCTTTAAAAACCCAGTATCCTGACATCTTTAGCCTAATTTATTTATCAAGCAGTTTGTTTTTAAGCCTCAAAGCAGAGGTTCATTCCTGGGAAATGAGCTTACACTAACCACATGCAGAGTTAGGAAGCTGGGTGCAAACATTTCAGGCTCCATAAAAATGGACTGTTAGAGTTTAAGATACATAAAATAAAGTAACAAGCATTTATTAAGCACCTACTATGTTCTAGGCACTATGGTAAGTGCTTTACATTATACATAAATAGCAGTCATAAGTGGTATAAAGAAAAATGCCATTTCCTCCTCCCTGAAGTTAGGACAGCTGGACCACACAAAATGAAGAGGAGGTGTTTCAAGTTGATATTAATTAGATAGAGACACAAAAATGTGCAGAGAAAGAGCTATATTCATAAACTAGGATTCCTTAATAAATCATTCATTAATAATACATGACTTCTTGGTACTGATTGCACACTATGTTCTGTATGTTACAGAAATATACACTGTTGTAATGGTAATATAAATAGGAAGCTCTTTCCCTTCCATTAATAGGCCCATGTGACCTGCTTGAGTCACAAGTCTGTGATGGGAGGAGTTTGCTGAACAGGTGGAACAGAAAGGGGTGGAACATAAAGGGTGGAACAGGGAGCAGAGCTGGAAGAGAGACCAGAGGAAGTTGGTCAGAGTAGTTAGAACTGAGGGAGAGAGAGGAAGCAGGCAGCAAGATGTGAGTGTTTGTGAAAAGGCCCTAGCAGGGGGAAGGCTTGGGGATGGCAGTGCCCCCTGCAGTATTATTGTGTATAGATTTCTTTGTTGCTATGATGAATTTGGCTCTCTGCTGTTGGGATTCATCTTTCTGGCATCTGAATAAATGTTTTTGTTCTGTCTTCCATGTGGAAAGTCTGTTATATTTTGTGATTCAGAATTATGCCAGCATATTCATAGCTGCTGTAGGCTCTGTGAATATCATGTTGGTTCTACAACTGTGTTTCTACTCTTCCTCCTAATAGCTGTTATTTACATAGATCTCATTTTAAAGTGTACAAAGAACTTTAAATACATGATCTCATTTATTAACAACCTTCAGATCTACTATGTATTACAAGCATTATAATCACCATTTTACAGATGATATTATATTATTATCATTTTATTGGCCTTGGAAGTCACCCCCATTGAAGATGAACTCCAATAAACATAAGCAGAATTATTCTAGAATTATAGAAATTCCTGAATAATAGCTAATGTTTACTTTTGCTTTACATAGGTGAACCATTCAGGAGACCTTTACATAAAGCAATTTTTATATAATGCAAATTGGCCCCTACCCACCCACTTCACTTAATCTATTCATAGCTTCCCAAAGTGGGTGATACCAGCCCCTGGGGAACACTGCACCAATCCAGGGGGTGGTAGTAGCCTCAGCTGTGATTGGGAGCATTGAATAAAAATATGGGGGCAGTGGAAGCACAAGGAAAAAGAGAAGATGAGAAAATTTTGAAAAACTGTTCTTACATGTTTCATCTGTTGTGCAACAGAGTTAAAGTCGTAGTGATAACATTATTTTCCATATAAGCACACAAAATGCAAGTTATAACCAATCAGTGGTCAAGTCCCCCTACATGTCTTAATAAGCAAGTGATGGCAGGCTAGTGTGTGGTACATTGTGAGGAAGTCCAGCATGCCCTGGCAGGAATATGTGTGAGTAATGACTTCTTTATAATAAAATACTATATGATCAAAATTTCAATGTAGGAAAGATAACACAAATTTACAATAAATTATTAAATTTAAGATGCATCATTTAAAATTTTTTGGGTGGCTAGGTGGCGCAGTGTATAGAGCACTGACCCTGGAGTCAGGAGGACCTGAGTTCAAATCCAACCTCAGACACTGAACACTTACTAGCCATGTGACTTTGGGCAAGTCACTTAACCCCAATTGCCCTGCCTTCCCCTCTCCAAAAAAAGCCCAAAAATGTTTATTTTTTTAAATTGTTCAAATTTCCAAAAAAACCCCCAACATGTTTCCAGGGGGAGCACTGAGCAAATTTTTTTTGAAAAGGGGGCCATAGGCCAAATAAGTTTGGGAACCTCTGTAAGACAAAGGCATACACAAAATAATACCTTTATGTAAGTCATAAACTTACTAAAATAGAGACATATTAAACGCTGTGCCATGATAATAAACAGAATTATGAAAGGTAAAATGCAGAGTACTGTACAGTAAAGTTAACATAGGTGTGTATGTTGCCCCTTGCCCACCAACTACACCTAGCCATTATCACTTCACTTGACTGCACAGCTTTTTTTGTGAAGCTATCAAAAGATGTTTTGACCATGGCTCTCTTTTTTCCCTTCTATATCTGATAATAGCAAACAATATTATCTTTCAGAATTCTTTACCTAAAGTTGAATTTGTGTGTAATGAGAATTTACAAAGCAAGAACTGTCTCTAGTGTTGCTTTAAGGTTTCACAAAACGCTTTCTAAAGGTTATTTTATTTGAGTCTCATAACAATCTGTGAAGTAGGTACTATTGTTATCTTCCACTTTAGAGATGAGGAAACTGACTCTGAGAAAGATTAAATGACTAATCCAGGGTCACACAGTAAAATTAAAAATTCTTGTTGACTACCAGTTGGCTGAACTTAAGTCTTTCTGACTCTAAGCCTAGCACTCTATTGTATGACCCAGCTATCCATGTGAATGGAAAACTTCAACATGACCTTGTACTGTAACGTGTCACAAAAGGTTAAGAAATTTATCCGAGAAATGGAGATAAACATGTTTCAATGGCCTTGAAACACAATGAAAACCTATGGGTTACAATCAATGCCAGATATGAAAAAAAAAGATTGTTCATAAAAGATATACATATTATCCACTGGGATAAAAGTGTAGTTTCATGTTGAAGAATTCAAGAATATATGTAACAGGGGAGGCTAGGTGGCGCAGTGAGTAAGAGCACCAGCCCCAGAAACAGGAGACCAGGGACTGGTTCTGGCCTCAGATACTCGGCACCCACACAAAAATAACTGGCCGTGCAACCTTGAGCAAGTTACTTAACCCCGGTTGCTTAAAAAATATATATATATGTAACAAAATATTATGCACTCAATTGAGGAAAACAAATTATAATAAAAGGATGGCATGTTGCATATTAAGTTTTTTTAGAGATGTAGAAAGTTATAAGCACTTTACATACACTTTACAAAATGTATGAATAAATTTAACTATTTTACTCTGTCCCAAGTAATTTGCATACCACTATCACACACACACACACATACACATAAAAATGACTCAGAAAATAATTTCAGGAAAAAAAGAATAATTTCAGGACAAAATACAATTATAATACACAATAATGTAATACAGACTATGAACATAAGCACAAAATATAGTTAAAAAGCATAACGGAATCGCTGAGGCAGGATTATTCAGCAAAGATTTCTTTGAAGAAGTTACTGTTTAAGGTGGGTATGGTCTCCAGGGAAATGTAGGGTACTAGGAAGAAGGAAGATAACATATATTAGGAAGAGAAGCATCACAGTCAAAAGACAAAGATTTAATTAAGGGAAGTGGGAAAAGTAGAGATAAGGAGATTGGAACTGGGATATCTTGCCAACATTCAGCCAACTACTATGACTTTTAGGGACTTGTTCTAGCCTTGATTTTGTTAATATGCAACTTTCTAGACATCTACAGTAGACTAATGCCTTGTGTTTTGGCCTCTACAGTCTTGTGCCTTCATGGACATCAAGAAACAAAAAAAATGTCACATTTACCATGAACTGTGGATGTTCCTCTCCTAGGCTCTTTTTGCTGTTGTTCAATCATTTCAGTCATACCCGACTCTTCATGACCCTATTTGGAGTTTTCTTGGCAAAGATACTGGGGTGTTTTGCCATTTCCTTCTCCAGATCATTTTACAGATGAAGAAACTGAGGCAAACAGTGTTAAGTGACTTAGGGTGTCACATAGCTATTATCTGAGGCCAGATTTGAACTCAGGTCTTCCTGACTCCAAGCCTGGAGCTCTGTTCACTGCACCCTCCAGCTTCCCAGTCTCTTTTTTGTTGGACTCTTTTGGGGAATGATGCAAGCTCAGTGCTGCTTATAAAACAAAGCACCCATAAGCAAAGGAAAGTAAAGAGACTTCCCAACACACATAAGGCATATTAAAACACAGAGGATACCATTTATATTGGCCGTACCCACCCTGCATGGGGGGGGGGGAATCTGGGGTCTTCATCTCAGAAAATAACTCTTTAGCACCCCCTTTTAATGGGTAGCTAGTTGGAACAATGGATAGAATATTATGCCTGAAGTCTGGAAGACTCCTCTCCCTCACTTCCATTTGAATTGTCTTAGAAAGATTCTGAAGATCACCTGGCAAGATAAGGTACTGGACACTGAGGTCCTTTCTTGAGCTAAACTTCGAAGCATTCAAACTCTCCTGCAAAGAGCCTAGCTCCACTGGGCTGGCCATGTTGTTTGAAGGCCTAATGTACATTTCCCTAAAAGACTGTTTTATATAAAGAGAACTCACAAAAGGCAAGAACTCATATGGAAATCAGAAAAAGTGAGATAAGGACATTCTCAAGGTCTTTCTGAAGAACTTTGCATGACATGGGGGAGAGACACTGCAAAGAAATGACCAGCATGGTCAGCAAAGCAGAACTGCAGTAGCTCAAAAGAATCGTGAGACGTGTAAATTTAGAGACATCTCCACTCCAAATGTTCATTTGTACTATTTGCGCCCAACCTGCGGTAGAGCCTTCTGATCCTTATTGTTCTGATCAGCCACAGCTGAACACACCATACTCTTGATCCCGACATAGTGAGGTCAGTTTTGGTCATCTTTGGGAACGAAGGACAACAACCAACCAACTGGGAGTAATACCTTTGTCATGTAAGCTTAGCTGGCTTAGTTTTTCCCCCCTTTAAAGGGAAGGCAGCTGTCTCTAAGATCTGACTGGTCTTTAAAATCAAGGAAGCTGTACCTGAGACTTGATTGGTCAAGGGGGGAGGGGCTAAGGCCTTTGATGCAACTTCATAAAATGACTAGTACAAAGAGAGTCAGTACCTCTCAGAATTGATGGATGTCTCACACATGTTCCAGGGAACTACCTTTTTAACTAGATTCATCTTAGTATCTAGATGCATTTCAATATGGACAGGAAGAAACCTGTGTCTACCTTGAATGGCACTCTCTCCTTGATTATCCTCTCTACACCATGTTTAACTATTAGATCAATGATTCTTAGCCTGGGTCCATGAACTTTTTTTTATTATGCTAAATGTATTTTAATATAACTGACTGTCTTTAAAATTTGGTGTTTTTCTTCTATACATTTAAAAACATTTTTTTTTCTGAGAGAAGTTCATAAACTACATTGCCAAAAGGATTCATGACACAAAAAGGTTAATGACTTCTGTGTTAGATGGTCTAAAACAGAAATCTCAAACATAATACTTCCTGCAACACTGTGTGGACAGAACCAGATTAAAATGTAATTGGTAAATATTTAATAAAATAAAAATATATTAAGCATTGTTCTCCTTTATGATGGCTGTGGGGTCTTGAGTGGAAGCTGAGGCAGTGGTCTGAAGGGGGACTGCTACTTTCAGGCTCAGGATCCAGGGCTGTCTTCACTGAGATTTTTGTCTGAGATCATGAATACTATCCCTACTTTTTTAGATAATAAATTCTACTCCTGATCTTTATTTTGTTTGTATCTCTCATTTTTACATTTGTATTTTACATTGCATTTCCTGAAAGCAACACATTGTTGAATTCAAATTTTAATCTATCAGTTTCCCATTTTATGGGTAAATTCATTCCATTCACATTCTAACCTATAATTACTTGTTATATATTTTCCTCCTTCCTATTTTCCTCACTACCCTTGTCATGCTATTCCTATCCATCATTCTTTTACTTTACTTCTACCCACTACTTTGCTCTTATTCCTTAACCTACCCCCTGCAAGAATCTCTCCTTTCACCATAACCTCTTATTTCTTTTTGAATTCTGAAGACTTTTATACCTTTCTAGATATATATGTATTGTTCCTTCTTTAACCCATTCCTGATGAAAGTAGGGTTCCAGAACTACCAACCCTCCTCTCCTATCTAACTCCTCTGTATCAGTTCTTCCTCTTGCATTTCATTTGTATGAGAATTATTCTTTTTACCTTTTTCCTGTCTCATTCTGTATTTTAGAATCACATCATACTCAGCTCTACCCCACTCCTTTCAAACTACCCATTTACTCATAAGTCTTAGACATATAGTTTATATTTCAATGTATAAAAAGTAAATTTGTCCTTATTGAGTCCCTTGTAATTAGTCTTTGATGTTTACTCTATATTTCTCTTAGATTTTATGTCAAATTTTCTGTTAAGTTCTGGTTTTTTTGCAACACAATCCTAAAAATTTGCCAATTCATTGAATATCCATTTTTTTTCATTCAGGATTACACTTAACTATTCTAGGTATGATATTTTTGCCCGTAATCCCAGTTCTTTGACTCTTTGATATATAGTGTTTCAAGACCTAAGGTCTTTTAGTGTAGTCACTGCTAGGTCTTGTGTAATTCTAATTGTGGCTCCGCCATACTTGAATTGTTTTTTCTTGTTGCTCATAATATTTTCCCCTTAACCTGAGTATTTCAGAATTAGGTTATAATATTCTTGTAGGTCTTCTTCCTAGGATCTCTTTCAGGTGTTGATTGATGGATTTTTTTTCTATTTCTACTTTCCTTTCTTGTTGTAACATTTCAGTACAATTTTCTTTAGTTATTTCTTGTATTATTGTATCAAGATTCTTTTTTAGATTGTAACTTTCAGGTAGTCCAAATATTCTTATGTTTACTCTTCTTGATCTGTTCTCTGTATCAGTTGTTTTCTTATGTTTTACATTCTATTCTATTTTTTCATTCTTTATGTTTTGTTTTATTATTTCTTGGTCTCATAACTTTTCTGGCTTCCCCTGGCCCAATTCTAATTTTCAAGAAGTAGTTTTGTTCCTCATGATTCTGGATCTCCTTTTCCAGTTAGTTGATTTTCTTTTCATAATCTTCTTATTTTTCCTGGACTGTTCTTGTCCCCCCCACCCGCCAATCTCTCTTATTTGATTCTTAAAGTCTTTTTTGAGTTCTTCTATGAATTCTTTTTCGGCAGGTGACCATTTGATGTTACTCTTTAGGACAGGAGAGGCTTTTTTGCTTCAGTATCCAACAGCAACATCTTTAATAGAAAGATGCAAGAATCCTGAGCTGATAAGACTTTATTAGAAAAGTCAAGAAGCTTGGTTTATCATTAAAGTCAAGAAAAAAAGCTTGGTTTACCATTACAGTGCTCTGCACTTCCCCATATTGTACCTTTCTTGGGGAAGGACACCACAGAGGGTAGACATATCTGCCTTGAATGTTCTAAGGAGCTGGAGGACATTAACTACTGTTCGTGCCTTGACCTTAATGCTATACCATCACCCCACAGCTGGTTTAGTTCCCCAGGGACTACCTCCCTTTCAAGCTTAATCAACAAGAGTTCAATCCTCATGTGTCAAAAGGATCTTTTTTTTTTTTTTAATAGGGCGGCTAGGTGGCGCAATGAATAGAGCATCAGCCCTGGAGTCAGGAGGACCTGAGCTCAAATCTGGCCTCAGACACTTGACACACTTACTAGCTGTGTGGCACTGGGCAAGTCACTTAACCCCAATTGCCTTCTCTTCCTCCATCCAAAAACAAAAAAAAGTAAAATAAATTTTAAAAAATAAATTAAAATTTACTTAGCTTGTTTATTTTTCCCTGATTTTTTTTTTTATTATTTCAGGACACTAAGGAAAGCCATTACATAAATATAAAAAAAACTCTTGATAAGGTCTAATTAAACAAATTTCAGCTTTTATTGAATGAAATTTTAAATTCAGCAGAACATCTGGGTGTCTAAATTCATGCACAATACTTTTCATATGGAAACCTAAAGTAAATAAAGGGTTTGTCCAAGCTGTATGACCTTGGGTAAATTACTTCCCCTCTCTGGGTCTCAATATCCTCACCCAGGAAAGGAAGAGGTATGAATAGACTATCCTTAAAAGCAAGGGTGTGACAGGGGCAGCTAGGTGGTGCAGTGAAGAGAGCACCAGCCCTGGAGTCAGGAGGAGTCACTTAACCCCAATTGCCCTCCAAAAAGCAAAAACAAAAACAAAAAACAAGTGTGTGCTGGTGGTAACAACAACAATAATAACTAACACATATGGTACTTACTATGTGCCAGGTCCTGTAGTAAGTGCTGGATGATTACCATCTCATTTAATCCTCACAACATCCTTCCCACATCCTTCCTGTGGGAAGTAAATGCTGTTATTATCCCCATTTTACAAATGAGGAAACTGAGGCAGACAGTGGTTAACTGACTTGCTCAGTGTCACATAGCTAGTAAGTATCTGAGGCTGGATTTGAATTCAGGTCTACCTGACTCCAGACTCAGCATTCTACCTGTGTGAAAAGTATTTTGTAATTGTGTTTATATAGTTCCTGGGTTTGTCTTGGCAGGAGATGACTCCCAAGTATGTCACATTGTTTACAGTTATTTTAAATGGATTTCAAATTTCTTCATTAGGGAAATTGGTCTACAATTTTCTTTCTCTGTTTTTGCTCTTCCTGGTTTAGATATGAACTCCATATTTGTATCATAATTATTTAGGTAGCATTGTTATTTTTATTATATTGGCTTGGCCTACCCATGAGCAATAAAATATTTTTTCTAATTGTTTAGATGTGACTTTATGTGCAAAGTCCCAGCATTCCATCTACTGAGCTACCTAGCTGCCCCAGTAAATGGTAAATATTTAACAACTGACTCTCTGAAAATGTAGAACATACTTTTAAGCTTAATTTGCATTAGCAAAATGTTCTCCATCACTTTTTAGAAATCATCAAAATAAATCAAGTCCTGATTTGCAGCATTTACTAATTTCCAAAGTGTAAATGCTCACACTGAAAATTTAACAATTAGCTCTTCAGAGCAGGTGCAAGCTGGCTCCAGCACAACCCTGTTAAAAGTCCCTTGCAGCCCTAATATTCTACTTATAGAGAGTGAGGCATAGTGGAAAGAATACTGGGTGTGGACTCAAGAATCTGCTTCTAACACTTATTAGTTGTGTGTTTTAACCTAAACCTCCATAAAATATGAGCAATAATAATACCTGGAGAGAGGCAGCATGGCATATTCAGTCAACAATTATTCATTACTCACCTAGTAGCCACCAAGCATTATGCTAAGTGCTAGAGATCCAAGCAAGGCAGAAAACAGTGCCTGCTTTCAAGGACCTCAATCCAAAGGGGGAAGACTACATGCAAATAACTACATACAAATACAATAAATTCAGAATAAGCTGTATATAATCATCAAAGGAAACACTGAGAATTGGCCTCCGAGTGGGGAAGACCTAGGTTTAAATCCTTTCTCTGACACTTGCTCCCTTTGTGATCCTGGGCAGGTCACCTAATCTCTTAGTACCGCAGGTAATTCTCTCAAACTATATGCTGAGGGACAAGTGCATTTGTATGTGAAGATTTCTTAGAAGGGGCACCTTATACACTTAAAACTCACTAGTCCAGAGCAAACACACACACACACACACACACACACACACAACAGTAATACTAATCTCAACACATTATTGTGAGGCTCAAATATGATAATTAACCAAATACATTTTGCATACTTTGAAATACTTTACAGATGTCTACTATTATGGTTCTGCAACTGCTTTATGAAAGATGTTCCTTGACAATCATCATTCCTCAGCGGTATTAAAGACCTGGGGCAGTGGTGGTGCAGTGAATAGAGTACCAGACCTGGAGTTAGGAAGACCTGAGTTCAAATCCAGCCTCAGACACTTGACACTTACTAGCCATGTGACCTTGGGCAAGTCACTTAACCCCAACTGCCCTGCCTTCCCCCCTCCAAAGAAAGAAAAAGAAGAAGAAGAAGAATTAAAGACCTATTGAGTATTTACTTGAGGTCCACACTAGGACTATTTCTTCCCTAGCTCTTGAATCTCTCCCTACAGCCAGCACCCAGTCCTGTACAGTGTCCTGCATATCATGGAACATTTCTAATCAAGTCAAGTATATGTTAAGTTCTTACTATGTTCATATTAAAACACTTTGTTAATTGATAGACAAAGAAAAGCAAAACTGGGCTCCTACCCTCAAAGAACTCACATTCTATTGGGGAGACAATATGAAAACACTGAGTTGTTTTGTTTTGTTTGTTTTTTAATGTCAGTAGTGGCATGTGTTTGAATTTGCATGGGCCTGAATTCGTTATTTGTAGTCTAACCGAACACTGATGCCGTTTCTCTAATTCATGCATAATTATTTTCTGCCCTCCTGTACAACAGGGAAACAGCTCACCCCAGCTGCTGTACCCTGCCCCATATCCTATGAGGGTTGGAGGAGGGAAGGAGAGAACATAGATCAGCAAATGCCATGAGCAGATTAGGCTACATAAGCTTTCTTTTCCAGGGAAAAAAGTTGCCAACCTTGAGAAATGGATGATTCTGGCACCTTTGATTCCCCTTCAGGAGCTTCAGGGTGAGAGGGAAACCCAGGGATCTCACCACTGTTTCCTGGTGTTGTCGGACAGAAGTTGTTTTGGGGAATTGTGCAAGAGGGGCAAATTTCTTTCTCCCCCTGTTTAAGATACATATGGTCCCTGCTCCTAGGAGAATCCAGCTGGCTCTCTGGAAATTGGATGAAGAAACTGAAGCATGGAGAGCCTTGGCCTTGCTCAGAAATAACAGAGCCAGATGAGTGGCCTAATTACACAATCATACCACAACCAAGCTAACTTTTTAAAATGTTCTTGAGTGATGCTGAAATAATGTGACTACTTGGCTATTTTTAAAAACAACTCTGACACAGCCTAAATATCTTATTTTTTTAAAAATCAAGCATTATTTCTTGAACCAAGTGACAAGGGCTATATTAGGCATCAGGAGGAATTTTAAAAAATAGAGGAGAATATGTTTTCTGTCCTTAAGTGGCTTTCAATCTAGCTGAAGAGAAAACTCATAATGAAGACAGGGCAATACATCATCAATGCAGTAAGAGATGAGCTAGGCTTTCATCACAGGCCTGAATGGTCAGGGATAGCTTCATGGATGAGCTGAGCCTTGAAGGATGATAAGACTTACAGAGACAGAGAGGATGGGAAAGCACATTCCTGGCTGGAGGAGGATGAACAAAGGCATAATAGTAACAAAAATAAATTATAAAGCATGTAATGGTTGCAAATTGCGTGGTATACATTATCTAATTGTAGTCTACATGAGGCATATAGTATAAGTATTATTATCCTCATTTTATTGACTAGGAAGCTGCGGCTAAGGAAAGTGAAGTGATTTACTCAAGGTCAACTCTCTAGTAAGTGGCAAAGATAGGTCTTTGGCCCCAAAAGTCATGAGATCACAGATACAGGGAGCCTCTGAGGACACCTAATCCAAATTACTCAATTTCCAAATGAGGAAACTGAGGCCCACAGAAGTTGTATGACTTGCCCAAGGTCACACAGGTAATAACTGAACACAGGACTTCATATTTTAAATATCATGTTCTTTCCCTTTCATGATGCTGCTTCTTTCTCTATATAAAGAGAGAATATTTGCTCTTTTCTACTATATCGTCACTACCTCAAAGACTGGCATACCATGTCTAAGTGATTATAGCCACTTAGAGCAGAACATGAATGTAAGAAATAACCATGGATGGATAAGGGAGGTCTAGGTGTTGAACAGGCTTGAAAACGAAGCAGGAGAACTTAGAATGGAAAAGGTAGGGTGTGGAATGGGATTTCTCAGCATCAAAGACACAGTCTCTCCTGTTAAGTCCCATTCTCTGTGGATTAACCTTTGAAACAGGAAAATAAAAAATAAGAGAACCATAGAATCACGGACCATATGAAGGAAAAAAAGAAGTCACCTAGTCTTGGTTTCTCTCCCTAAGAGCTATACTTTCCATGTATTTGGATAGTTCACTAAATCTCACTGATATGGAATGGGCAGAGTGCTAGGGGAGTTGGAAGACCTCGGGACCTCCGTTTCAATCTTGTTCCTAACATATACAAGTTGGATGACCATGGGCAAATCCTTTAACTCCTCTGAGACTCTGTTTCTTCCACTGTCAAACAGGTACCATAAAACCCAGCCCCAGAAGGCTGTTGTGAGGCTCAAATAAGATAACGTATGCAAAGCGTTTTGTAAATTGTAAAGCACTATACAAATGATACAATTATTTTTCTAACCTATCCCTATCTCGTCATTCTGAGTGATCTTTCCATAAACCCTTCAGAGAGGACCTCCTCAAACTGTTAGATATTCCTTTTTGTGGAATCCTTTTTGGCTGCATCACAGCCCAGAATAGAACAAGACATCAATCTGACCATGGTCAACTCAAAGAAATAGTCCAAGCATTCCACACATGGAAAAACCAACTGGATAAAAAAAATAGATCACAGATTCTGATACACAGTTGAGAAGAGCAGCCCATTGAGTTAATTCTTTAGTGTGTATGTATGTGTGGATATCTTGGACTGACATTTCAGATGAACAATGAGCTGGGCTCAGCACTGAATAGGAGGGAAGAGAACAATAGGCTGAGAGATCTAGAAAATTTCAGAACATTCACCACATCTTTTAACTCTAATGTTCTCCTGATGATGTTACATGGCTGAAAAATCACAAAACATAATGGTCTCCCAAGAATCAGAACTACAGATCACCAAAAGTATATTGAAAGGATGCATAGTGAAAATAAGTAGGCTGCCAATGACACTTGTCCATGATAAAAGACACGTGTCTGGAAAAGTTGGTGTGCTAAGTCATATATTAAAAATGAAGTCCTTTATGTGCCCTCCAGTAGCACTTCCAAATTTGTCCCTCCACTTAAACCTCTAACATCCACACCATTCCAATCCATCCCCTCTTAGTACATTACTTTTCTTCCTAGAGTACTGAGAAAATTGAGGCCATCCATCATGAGTGGGCTCATCTCCTTTCCTCAAAACCTCTCTACTTTATCATCCATCCTTCCTTCCTCTTCCCTGGTTTCAGAAGATGAGATGGTCCTTTCCCTTGCTAAACTTATCTATTTGTGCCCTTCAAACTAACCTATCCTTCTCTAACAGGAGTTTGCCCCATCAGTTATTCCCTCTTTCATCTTTTGTAGCTTCCCCATTCTTCATTTGACCATGCTATTTCTTCAAACTACTATCCTCTCTTTCACTGCCAAGCTCCTATTCATTGATATTTAGCGCTACCATCTTCCCCATTATTCATTCCTCAACTATCACTTCCCAATCATTTCTGAAACATGTGGTCTGCACTCTAGCCATCCTCCTCCCACAAAGAATCTTGTACTCTTCCCTTGGGACGCTCTATTCTGATGGATAAAGTTTCACCTTTTATTGCCCAGAACCAAATCCTTGTGTCATTTCCTGGACATTACCAAGTGAGACTCCCGTGCATAAATTCCCCCCTCCCTTTCCAGCTTCTTTTGGGGAGCTATTAGAACATAAGCTCCTTGAAGGAAGGATTTCTTGCTTGCTTGAATTTGAAACCAAGTGCTTAGCATAGCATCTGACACATGCCACTTAATAAATGCTAAATATCTATATGCAATCTAAAAAACTGCATGATATTTTCTAACGCAGAGGTTGTTAACCTGGGGTCCATGAACTTTTAAAAATATACATTTTGACAAATATTTCATTATAGTTGGTTTCCTTTGTAAGCCAGTGTATTTATTTAATGTACATAAGGGTATTAGTCGGAGAAGGGGTCCACAGGCTTCACCAGATAGTCAAGTATGTCTAAAGCATAAACCTTTAAGAGCCCCTATGAGTCTAACCTCTTTTTTTCTGGTTTTAAATTCAGTTTTCCTTTATTTTCCATTTCAAATTTTCTTTTCTCTCCCCCTCTACCACCCACTGAGAAGGATGGAAAAATAAAACCCATTTATAAATATGTATAGTCATACAAAACAAATTTCTACATTAGCCATAGTCTTAAAAAAAAGAGAAGAAAATACACCCTAATCTTCACTAAATCCATTAGTTCTATATCTAGACATGTAGAAATAGATACCATGTTTCATCATGAGTTCTCTAGAATTGTGGTTAGTCATTGAGATGATCAGTTACTAAGACTTCCAAAGTGATTAGCTTTCTAATATCACTGTTGCTGTATAAATTGTTCTCTTGGTTCTGCTCACTTCACTATAGATTAGTTTATAAAAATCTTCTCAAAGTCCAGGAAGCTACACAGTACCACAGGACTTGTTATATTTCCGTACATTTCATAGATTGCTGCAACTACCACCAAAAATAAAATCATCACTTGGTGACTAATCTTCCAGTAAATGAACCCTTTTAGCTAGGTTGATCCTTGGGCAATAGATACATCATCTCTGTGGTTAGATATGAAGTGCATCCCCATGAGATAAGAGGTAACTCTAGGTCTCAAAGGCTCTCCCAGTAAAATTTAAATTGTGATGAGATCCTTTTTTTATGGAAAGATTTTAAGGATGGGCCTGACACCAGCCTGCATGTCCATCTTCTGATGACCAGCCTAGCTAAGTGCCAATAAGCTCATCACCAGAAGGTTGGCTCCCAAATGATGACCTTTTTTTCTTTCTTATCACAGCAACTCACAAAAATTGTCTAAGGCACAGAGGGGTTGCAGTTCTTTGTTTTGGTAGGAGGAATGCCTTTGCAGATGAATTCATGGATCTTTAGAAGTCTTGTATTATGAATGTTGCATGTTCCTCCAACTCCCCCCCCCCAGCTTCCGCATCTGGATCTACACCCCTCATAAATTATCCAAGCAATACAATTAACAAAAGTCAAGTATGTGACAGCTTCTGTGAAATTTATTTGAAATATTTTTTGAATGCCAAATATAAATCTTGCTTTCCCTTCTTGGTGTTCACTTTATTCACTGTTGCTTAAATGTTAGCTCTAGCAATGAAAATCACCTTCTCTCCTCCAAATCTGTAAAGCCATAAAGCTCTTGACAACTAAATGTATTCTTAACACTGTATTCCAACCATGGAAACAAAACACCAATCACATTCAAAGGCTTGCTGGAGCTCCCCTCACAATCTGGACTCACTTGCAACAATACCAATCTTATTCTTATACAGTATTCTTTTCAGATTAGTTTGGGAGGTCTTAGCTCACTTTCAAACAATTTTTTCCATTAACTGGCAAAAGTTCCCATAGTACTCCACCCCCTCCATATCCTTCCTGAGCTGGGTCACTTAAAAATAACTATCCACTGAAAAAAAAAGAGTCCAGGAAATTATTTTAATGGAAAATCATTGGCCCTACAAGTTGTCGGTAGGTGGAAAGATATCCCAGGTTTGTCCTCAAAAGGATTCCAAATTAGAAAAGCCTGCATCCATTAGTAATAGTACCAACTTGCTCTTCATTTCCTACATCGCTTCCTACTGCACCTTGTTTGTGGTATAGACAGATAGTTTAGAACAGAATGAATCGCATTTGGAGAAGAGGACCCTTTACAACTCCTATCATAACAAAATGAAGATTACAAACCCTTCCTGTTTATGCATACTGCATAACTTTATGCTCTCTTAATTGTTCATGTTTCACATTAGAGTTATTTCCCAAAAGGGAATTCTCTCTAAAAGATAAATCAGAGTCTTTTGTTTTGCATCAGTAATAACTCATAAGGAAAGAGGAGAGAAAATAAATCATTTTTAAGTACCTAATATGTGCCAGGCATGTGCTAGGAACTTTGCATATATTAACTCATTTGGTCCTCAAAATAACCCTGGGAGGTAGGTGCTATTGTTATCCCCATTTTACAAGACAGGAAACTATGGCATACAGAGGTTAAGTGACATGCCCAGGGCCACACAGCTAGACAGTATCTGAGGCCAGATTTGAGCTGACCCAGTGCTCTATCAATTACACCACCTACCATAAGATATATTCATGATGCCTAAGACCAAAAGGAATTAATGCCTTGGTAACATACCTAACTTTAGCAACTGGCCGTAAAATCTTTTGGCTTCAAAATATTTCTTTGGGTTAATGCAAATTTTTTTAGCTTATTTTATCTCAAGAAAAAATTCCCAACAGCTAGTTTTATTAAAAATAGGACCAAATCAAAAGGGAAGGCTGTGAAATCTATTCAGCAAATAATTAAGGGACAGGAGAGAAAGCCATCTGTCTAGGATGGCTTAGGTACAATACTATCTGGAGTCATGAGAATGGGTGCAATTGTTTCTGTTCATTCCAACTATATAAACAATTTATTAATTTTTTTAAAAACTCCTTTCTCCTCCATCCCCCATATCCAAGTTAGTCACAAAGTCTGTCAATTCATATTTCAAAATATCTCTTCTATCTAGCTTTTTTTGGTTACTGCCATCTCCCCAGTCTAGGTCCTCATCACCTCATTTCTGGATGGCTGTAACAGTTTTGTATCTGCTGGGGATACACCTTCACAGTTTTTACAACCTGCTCACTACGTCCAGATTCAACTTTCAAAAATACCTATGTCATACTAGTCACCTATTTGACAACTCCCAATGGCTCCCCACTGCTTACAGGGTGATGTCTAAACTTTTCAGCTCAGGATTTAAGGACCCTCCACAATTTGGACCCACCATACATTTCCAAACCTATCTCCCACTATTCCCACAAACTCCCACTACTTCCACTACTTTAAGTATCTGGTCTCTTGTCTTTAAAAATACTCCTTACTCATTCCCAACTCCATGCCTTTATTCATCATTTTCCCAAGGCCAAAAATTTCCTTCCATCTTCTATCAAAATCCTACCCATCCTTCAAAAGTCAGATCAAGTCAAGTCAGTGGACACTGTGCTGAGAGATGGGAGACACAAAGAAAAACAAAATAGTCCCTGCTCTCAAGGAGTTTACACGGCAACAACTATGTAGAAACAAGACACATACAGGGTAAAGGGAAAAGGTATTCGTTGGGGTGGGGGGGAGGCCAAGAATACTTTATTATTTTTAACATTCTTTTTTTAGAATTCCAATTGCTTCCTCTCCAACCCTTCCCTCACACACTGAGTAGACAAGAAATATGATACCTATTATACATGTGAAGTCATACAAAGCGTACTGCCATATTGGCCATGTTGCACAAAAAAAGCAAGAAAAACAAAGAAAGATAAAAACAATATGCTTCAATCTGTCCTCAGAGTTCATCGGTACTCTCTCTAAAATTGGATAGCATTTTTCATCCTAAGTCTGTTGGAACTGTTGTGGATGATTTGTTCTGATCAAAGTAGCAAAGTCTTTTACAGCTGATTGTTTGTACAATATTGCCATTTCTGTGTACAATGTTCTCCTGGTTCTGCTCACTTTAACTTGCTTCAATTCACGTTAAGTCTCCCTGGTTTTCTGAAACCATCCCCTTCATCATTTCTTAATACTCAGTATTGTTCCATCACAGTCATACACTCCAACTTATGCAACAACTTAGTATGAGCACCCTCTCAATTTCTAATTCTTTGTCACTACAAAAAGAGTTGCAATAAATATTTTTGTATAAGTAGGTCCTTTTCACTTTTCTTTGATCTCTTTGGGATACAGCCTTAGTAGTGGAATTGCTAAGTCAAAGGGTATGCACAGTTTTGCAGTCCTTTGGACATAGTTCTAAACTGTTCTCCAACTGAACCAATTCACAACTCTACCAAGTGGGCATTAGCGCCCCAATTTTTCCATATACCCTCCAGCATTTGTCGTTTTCTTTTCTGTCATGTTAGCCAATCTGATAGGTGGGAGGTGGCACTTCAGAGTTATTTTAATTTGCACATCTCTAATGATTGTAATTTACAGCATTTTTTCATATGCCTGTTCATATCTTTTGACCATTCATCAAGTGGTGGATGGCTCTTATTTTTATAAATTTTGGTCCAGTTCCCTCCAAGAGAAACAAGGATAGAAAAGCATTAGCTTTAAAGAAGTCTGGGGAAAGGCTTCTTGCAGAAGGTCATATTTTAGCTGAGACTTGGAGGAAGCTGGGAGAAAAAGAATGAAGAAGGAGAGTATTCCAGGCATGGGGGACAGCCAGTGAAAATATAAGGAGTCAAGAGATGAAAGATCTTTTTCAAGGCCACATCCCAGTGAAATCTTCCTTCCCTGGCCCCTTCACCCCCTCAACTGAAAATGAACTTTGAAATCCTTAAAAAAAAAAAACCAACCAATTGTCTGAATCACTGGGCATTTAATTATATGCTGCCTTCCATTATTGATGAGCTCTTTCACATATGTAAAACCTGGTCTCCTCAATGTACTCTACTTGTTTGCATCCTACTAGAATAACATTTTGTACATAGAAGGCACTCAATAAAGAATTACTGAATAAAGGAATACGGCATCAGTGATTAAACAAAGGGTTAAGCCCACAGAAACCTGCCCTACTGATAGCCCTTTAAATCCCAGCTGCATAAAGGCTGAGTTAAAAATGTATCTTGTTCTGGTCCCCCTGATAACCCCTCCCATTTCCCCATCCCATATACATATTTGTAGTCAATCTATTAAGTTTATAAGTAGCCAGTAGAAAGTAGCAATAATAGGAAGTAAGACTGCAAAGGAACCTAGAAGTCACATACAGACTGCCTGAAAGATCAAAGGAGCATAATTTGTCAACTATATCATATATTAATTAAAAATCACATCCTGATAATATGTGCTGAATCAGGGGAAGGTTTTGCTAGGCTTTGTTGTCAGGACTTTTTTATCTTATGATGTGCAGTTCCTGGACAAGTTCCAGACATCTGCAGTAAGACCAGCATAACATCAAATGGTGCTGATAATTTTGAGAGGATGTGGAAATGTTACTTTAAACTTTTATTGACAACTTTGAGATGATCTGGATATTTTAATGAACTAGCCCCAGTGTGGTACAGATATGAGTTAGTCTGTCCCCTTTCCCCCCCAAAACGCGCTATAATAACAAGACCTCAAAGCCCTCCCCTATCTCAGCGCTCCTCCACTCCACTGAGGTCCATAGTGCTGAGTTCTCCCAGCTCTAACCTATGGTTATATGAGTGATTCTTTGTGACTTTCCCCTCCCCATCCTGCCTGTCTTACTTCACCATTCTATCACTGTCCCCACACCACCTGCCTCTGTGCCCTGCCCCTTTGCCATTTGTTTCTGTACTTTCTGTGTCATTTGCCCCTATCCCCTCTGTGCCTTATTAGAGTGTGATTGCAGACTCACTTCTCTAGTTTCTCCTGGCAAGTACCCAAAAAACCCGGTGCCTGCCCCCATTTCATAATTTCATAAATTAATTAGCAACTCAATGGTCATGAAACTCATTGCCAATTCAACAGAGGCCAGGTCAATAAAGAACTCATGGAAGTGAAATACCAGAATTAATTTGCCTTTCTTCATTCATTTTCTGTTAGCTAAGATACCAGCTTATTCTGACCATGTCTTTGGACTCTGAAATAGCATCTGGTTATCCAAACCTAATGCCTATGTCTGAATTTGATATCAATCATCTTGAGAAAGCTGTCTCATGAGCACTTCCTGGACTTGTCATCACAACTTATATCCTTCCCTCTGAGAAGCAAGGACCAACCGAAACCTGGACCAAGAAAATATGCTCTATCTTAATCGCTTCAGCACTAATATTCACTCATTATCAATCCATCCATCCATTTAACAATCCCTGACTAAATTCTTATCACATGCAATGCACTGGTGAAGAAACAGAGATTAACTAGACAGTCCCTATTTATCCTCATGGATCTTATAGAGAATAGGAGAAGATAAGACACACACAGGTAAGTCTAATAGAAATGAAAATATGACAAGTGCATGGGAGGAGGATACAATTTGAACCTTGAGTAAGAGATATGTCATTTGTATCTGAGGAGATCAGGGAATGCTTCAAAGAGAAGAGTCAACATTCAGCAAAAACTAAATAAACATCCTAAGCAAAAGCATCAAAGTGCCCTGCAAAAATAAATAAATAAAAATATAATACAACATAAAGTTAATTGGTGTTTTTCCAAATCAATAGCCAGGAGGGATTCATTTCTGTTTAAAATCACTGTTCTTAACAAAAATAATTTCATTTTCTTATTGTTGTTGTTAACAATCAAATTTAAAAAAACAACTCTGTACGTAACTGGTTTTGGTTCCTTGGAGCCATCACAGCACTAACAAGATATGCATTAACTGCCAAAACTTTAAATCAATTGCAAATATCTTTCAGGCAAAAGTGCAAAAGAGATTACTGAGTGTGTGAAGCCACTTGGAAAAATCTGTCTAAATTTTACTTAAGTCTTCTATCTGGCAGCAGTGATGGAAAAAAAAATTCTCTAGGAGCAGTCTAAATTCTGAGCCAATAATGCTATCATTTGTATGGACAATGGGTCTCTCTCTCTCTCTCTCTCTCTCTCTCTCTCTCTCTCTCTCTCTCTCTCTCTCTCTCTCTCTCTCTCAAAATGACAGGTTCTACAAACAACCCTTCCATCAAGTCAGTGAAACAATTTCCAAATAGAATATTTAATCTAAATACCAATTTCATGCCTGCCTATTTATTGAAATGCAAAGTTAGCATGTGAAGGTTCATAAAATACAGGGGGACATAGATTTAAGACAACTACTATAGTATCAAAAATCTTGTTTTCAGTGGCTCGTTATCAAAATCAGCAAGGGGAAAGAAAGCAGTCTTGTGGGATCCTCTGGGAACCACTGTTCTCCTACGTGAGGATAACAACAGCCTCAGGGAGACAAGGCAGCTGGTGCCTGCATTATC
The DNA here is from genome assembly GCF_028583685.1 of Petaurus breviceps papuanus. Taxonomy (NCBI): domain Eukaryota; kingdom Metazoa; phylum Chordata; class Mammalia; order Diprotodontia; family Petauridae; genus Petaurus; species Petaurus breviceps. The sequence continues at coordinate 31,075,371 of NW_027185764.1, read as the reverse complement.
ACATTATCACAACAGGAAAGAATGAGCATCAAACCCCAAGTGAGTTGATTTTTATTCTTATTCCTTTATTTTTATTCCTTTATTTATTTATTTTAGAGAAGGTGGTAGCATTAAGGACCCAACTTTAAATTTTACCATGATCTGACTACCAATGAAAGAATATGAAAAAATGAGCACACTGATAAATGGCAGAGAATATTTGAATTGTGCAAGATTCTTTGGTGTCTATTGGAACGGCTGGTGAGCAAAGATCTCCTATTTTATAGAGGCGAGGGGGAGAAAAAAATCAAGAAACTATTTTAAGACTGGTTAGGATAACATCTAACCTTTTTCCAAGTCTATCTGCCAGGCAGTATTTAGACCTACTGGATTCAAGAATCCTCTCCCCAAACACATTAATGCTCCTCATTCTAAGACTTGCTTTTCCTTTAAAAGGCCATGGTAGGTGTGAGAAGGCAAAGGCTTACATGCCAATCAAGAAATTACATTTAAAAAAGGCAACAACTTCTTTTACTCCAGTTTTTTATATGAGCAAAAAGCACCAAGCTCCCCATTTGGCCAGATAAAAATTGAACTGATAGACAGCCTGGGTGTTCCACTCTACCTGTTGTAACCCCTTTCCTTTTCCCCACACCCCACAGCCTCAATCCTTAAGGCACACTGGCTTTGGGCTAAGCTGACCAAAGGCCTGAGCTAAGAAAAAGGTGTGGGGAGAGCTGAGAATCAAGCATTTCTCCCTCTCTATGGCCCATTACACTCTCATGCCAGAGTAGAACTCTGGGAAAAAACCTCTAAAACAAAGCTTAGGAATGATTCATGTCTACAGTCTCTCCCAAAAGGGTTATTAACAAGAGTCCCTTAAAAAAAGTGTCCAATGAACAAGACAGAACAGGTATGGGACAGCTATTATTTCCTCTGCCACAAAAGTACTTAAAATGTACAGGATTCTTAAGTGCACATTGACAAATGAAAACAAGATATAGTAACTCATCATTCCTATTACTATCTTCCAGGATGTTGATATTTTAACCATAAAAAATGAAATACTTTTTAGGGCTGACCAACAGACATCTCTCCTTTCCAATGTCAAAGCAACTCAGCTCAAGGTCAATGACTCGGGCCAATTGCTAACGGTAACTCATTGCTGTCAATAGCTCATCTCCTCTAAGAAGTTGTTGTGATCAACTGATATTACCTGCAAAGAAACCAACAGCTTTTGAATTCTTGAATTCATGAGGTGGCTGCCAACGCTACAAATTCATATTTCACAATCACTATTTGGTCAGCTGAGCTCAAAAAAAGAAACACAAAGCAAAAGAGAGGACTAGAGACTTGAGATGTGGTCTCAAGTTCATCTAAACCAGCACTTGCCCTAGCTACGCATGGTTACCAAAGGGGAGTAAAACTCCTCCCCGACCTTCAGTGGAGGTGAGAAAGAACTCAGAATCAACAAATAAGAAGAAAACAATGTAATTTGTATCTGATTTTAAAGTCTTAGTCAGTAGCTCTTAAATTCAGTAGCCAGTTCTCTCTGACACTATTCCATTTTGTGATCCAAAGGACCAAGAAACCAACCAGAAGCCTATTTTCACACATGACTTCATTCAAGAGGGCCAAAGAACATATGAAATTGGAAATGACCCAAACACAATGCAATCTGAAAGCCTCAATCCAACTAGAGAATTTATAGACAATTACTAAAACATATTGAAAGTCTGTTTATTTATGTACACTGTATAAAATTCATCTGTGGATATGCAAATAGACCTGAAAGAAGTTCAGTAACTTTAAATTACCTCTAGCATAAAATCTAAAATGTATCCTTTGGGATTATCATCTTTACTTGGCCTTTTGTCAACATTTTCACTGGTATAACAGCATAAGTTCTAAGACTAACGATATAATTACAGTTACCATAATTTCTTTGAAGTATATTCTTTACTCATTGCAAACCATTTGGAAGCCAATCACATATATCTATAGTCCAAATTTGTTGCCTTTCTCAAAGTAAGGATTACTACTCAATTGAGAATGAGAACTTTTACATCTTCATCAAATATCTTTATATTTTATACTATCATGGGAAGGGGGGGTATTTAAACAGAAAGAATTGAGACTGTAGAAACAATCTTATATACCTACCTATATACCTGAATATATGGCTGTTAAATCACTGAGAAAGGAGATGGCAAATCACAGAAATTATTTGTTCTATTAGCCTATTTTAGGAGGTTGAGACAAGTAATGGCCACAAAAATTTAGAACAGCAGAAATACAGTTAATAGGGTCTTTTATACTTCCATCCCATTATAGAGGCTCAAGGATGCCAGATGTTTGGAAAAATAAATTCATTACAAAATCTTTACAATTCACCTGCCATGGTCAAAGAACTGTACTGTGAAAGGAGGAGGAAAGACATAGAACAAAACTCCCTCAGTTCTGTTTGATTTCAGACAAAAGTGACAAATATCTTTTGGAAAAGCCAATCATGCAACAGAATTCCACATTACTCAAAGGGTCTCATAGCAGGATTCCCATTCCTCCAGGTGGGAAACTTTCCTGTTCCAAAAAGAAACAATACAGTGGGGAAAATGAGTTGAGAGGATCCTGCCATTACTTTCATAAGACATCTACTTTTCCTACTTTGTCAATCATCTTAAACCATTTTAGCATTTTTAGATGGTATTCTCTTTGAACAACTCCTGGCATTTTCCTTGAATGGTGGATACCTTGCAAGTTTAACAACAAACCAATCAGATATACCTGGATTCAAAACTAGAGCAAATCAAATTATTGTCCTAAGAGATTTCACCTCCACTACTTACAGCTTAGGAGAAGGTATCCAATTGTTTCTGCAGGCAATAGTAATATCAATAAATAACAATTACTAAAAACACTCATTCTTACTTAAAAGTATACAAGACCTTTACAAAAGCCTTTAGTTTTTCAGTTTTCAATTAACATATCCTAATGCAGAAATCAATCATTAGAAATTAAGAAAATGGTCACATTCTATTTAACACATAAAGTAAATGAAGGATAGTTAGCTGTAGATAGCCTGGATAACTTAAAGTACTTCATATCAACCCCTAGGGGAAAAGGGAAGTCCTTTCCATTTTGTTCTGGTGGAAAGTTGACTCAGAGATGCAACAGTTTATTATATACCAATTGAGTTACAATTTACTCAGTTTCCATAGATTTCATAATCAGTAGACAAACAATTCACCAAATAAATAATTTCTAAAGTATAAGTAAACTTTTAAGCCAGCTTCCTTTGGCTGAGCATATATGTTTGTGTTGAGTGATGAGATAAAGTCAAAGTCTTAATTATACCTAGTCTTAGGGTAGAATTCACAAGGCTTCCATACAAAATCAGTCAATAAGCACCTTATCAAGCTCCTACTATGTATAAGGCTGTACTAAGTACTGAGGAATTCAAAGACATGCTAAGACAGACAGTTCTGGGACCTCAAGGAGCTCACAATCTAATAAAGGAGAAAACAAGCAAACAACTATGTACAAACAAGTTATAGACATATAAGATAAATAGTAATTAATAGATTAATTAGATTAATTAATAATAATAAATAAATAATAGAGAGAAGACACTATAGCTACGTGGGATTGGGAAAGGCTTTCTCTAGAAGGTAAGATTTTAGATGGAACATGAAGGAAGCCAGGGTGGCCAGTAGGCAGAGATGGGCAGGGAGAGCATTCCAGGCATGGGTGATAGCCAGAGAAAATGCCCAGAGTCAAGAAATGGAGTGTCTTATTTGTGAAACAATAAGGAGGCCAGTGTCACTGGATCAAAGAGACTGTGGAAAGGAAGGGAAGTATAATATGTAAGAAGACTAGAAAGGTAAAGGATTGGTTAGGTATTGAAGGATTTTGAATGCCAAACAGCATTTAGTATTTTACCCTGGAGGCAATAGAGAGTCAGTGTAATTTATTGAGTAGGGGGTGATATATTCAAGCCAAAGCTTTAGGAAAATCAATTTGGTGTCTGAACAGAAGATGGACTAGAGTGAGGAGAAAGCTGAGGCAGGCAGGCTCACCAACAAGTTATTGCAACAGTCCAGGTGTGGGGTGATAAGGGCTTGTATCAGAGTGGTGCCATAGTGGGGGAGAGAAGGAAGCATTTTGGAGAAATGATGCAAAGGTGAAATTGACAACATATTGGATATGGGGGTTGAGGGAGGGTAAGAAGTCAAGGATGACACCCATATTGCAAGCCTGGTGAGTGGCAAGTTTGGAATGGGGGAGTGCTCAGAGGGAAAGATCAGTTAGGGAGAAAGTTCAGTTTTAGACACAGTTAGTTTAAGATGACTACCGGACATCCAGTTCAAGGCAGCTGAAGATGTGAGACTAGAAGTCAGAAGAGATGTCAGGGCAGGATAGGCAGATGTAAGAATCATCAGCATACAAATAATGATTAAATCATGGGAGCTTCAGCAAGTGAAGAAGTAAAGAGGAAGAAGAGCAGATGATTCAGAACAAAGTCCTGTGTGACACCTGTGATTAGTGGGAGTCACCTGGATGAGAATCCAACAAAGGAGAAAAGAAGGACTGCTCAGATAGGTAGAAGAGAACCAGGAGAAAGTGGCATTCCACTAGAGAGAAGAAAACACCAATGAGAAAGGGGCAGTCAACAGAGTCAAAGGCTGCAAGGAGGTCAAGAAGAATCAGAATTGAGGAAAGATAATTGGGGCTCATTAGTCACTTTGAAGAGAGCAGTTTCAGTGGAATGACACAGTCAGAAGTCAAATTGAAGGGGGTTAAAAATAAAATGAAAGAAGATGGCCTTCTCAAGGTGTTCAGCCACAAGGGGTAAAATGATATAGTTAGTGGGATGGAAAAATCAAGGGAAGGTTTTCTGAGGATGAGCAAGACATGCACATCTTTGTAGGCAGTAGAGAAAGAGCCAGTAGATAGAGGAAGACTGAAGATAAGCAACAGGTTGGGGATGACAGCGGATAATCTGTTGGAGAAGACAGGATGAAACGGAATAACTTGTGCAGGTAGAGAGGTTTGGCTTAGCAAGGGTCACCTCCTTGCGTGACTGGCTATGGAGACAGGGATAGCGAATTAATAAAGGAGAGATAGTAGGATTGTCTAGCTTAGTTTAGGGCTATGTGACGCAAATTTATAGGAGACCCAATTTTAACAGTTACATGATTATCTCCACCTTAGGTTAGCAGCATGTGTGTAGGAGTGAAGCCAACAGATGGTGGAAGTCCAAGGCTGAAGCTTGGCAGGGCACAATCAATGACATGATAAAGGGGCCAAGTACTCAAGAGAAGACAAAATAAAGTTGAACTGGTTCACCAGGGGGTCAAGGTGAGGAAAACAGAAGAGTAGCTAGTGCAGAGCTGATGGTCTGGAAGACAAATGGGGGTCAAGGAACTGGAAGTCATGGTATGGGTGAAGGGTAGAATTTATTAAATGAAGGTAGAGGGAGAGATGATAATGATAACGGTCTGATTTCAGAGTTCTTAACATGAAGGTGGTACATTTGTGGGTGATGACAAGATCAAGGTATGGTTCTTTTTGTGAGTGGCTGGAATAATAATTGAGATGAGATAATATTTGTAAAATGTGGTTAGTATAGAGCTTGGCACTATACTATGTTTATTCTTTCCCTTAGCTGAGATAGAGTGGAGGAAAAGGTTACAAAATGGGAGAAGGTTGAAGATGTGAACAGCTTGGGTGTTTGAGTTAATGTCAATATGTATGTTTAAATACCCTAGTATGAGGGCATTAATGAGGGAGGAAAGATTGTGAATCAGGACCTGAATTAATTGAGGAAGGAAGAAGATGTCCTGAAGATCTGTAGACAATAGCTACTAAGATTTTGATTGGGCAGAAAATGTGGATCATATGGAACTCAAAGGAGGAGACTTTACTGAGTGATGGAAATAGGGGAAGAACCTGGAAGTAGCAATGAGGAGGATAAGACCAAGAACACAAGAGATAGGTAAGGGAGCCATGACAGAATAAGGAAGAAGGGTAAATACAGCGTGTCCCAAAAGTCTTAGTGCCGCTTTTAAGCTTTAACTGCATTAAGGCTTCTGGGATACTCTGTATCAGCTCTGGGCTCAAGCTGCTTCTTTTCTTCCCTCATATTTAGATTATATCTGTAACAGATCCTTTGCTGCCTAGGCATTATTCACCTACACATATTTTATCTTTATTCTACTTCATTGTGTTTATTCTAGAAAGGCAGTGTGACCTAGTAGATTTGCTTCAAAGTCAGAAAGATAAGGACTCAAGTCCTACCTTTAACACATATGAGGTGTGTGATCCTAGGTGAGTCACTTAGGCCACTCCCTAAGGCTATCAGTTAGAGAGAAGGTGTTAGAAAGCATTGGTATAGAGTTTGCTCACCTGGAAATTCTCTCTATCAATGAAACCAGTCAGTCTTACAAGGCACTAAGGATACAAGTACAAGACCCCTCCATTCTAATGGGAAAGACAACCACAAGTAAAAGTAAATACAGAATTAACATAAAGTTCAAACTATGATTTATTTTTATATTTATATTTATTCTAATTGGAATGAAACTCTCTACAGGGAGAAGTATGCCATACCAAGTAAAATACCTTTATTATGCTAGTAGTAATATTTAATAATAATAATAATAGCTAACATTTTATAGCACTTGAAGATTTACAAAGTGCTTTACAAATATTATCTCGTTTGATCTTCACAACAACCTTGGGAGATAGGTGCTATTATTATCTCCATTTTACAGCTAAAGAAACTGAGGCAGACAGATGTTAAGTAAAGACTTTCCCAGGGTCACCCAGCTAAATAAAACATCTGGGAAGGAATCTGAATGCAGGTTTTCCTGATTCCAAATCCAGTGTCCTGTCCATTGAACCACCCAACTGCAACATTTAACTATATTTAGTAAGTCCACACCCAAAGTAGTTTTTTTGGGTTTTTGGTTTTTTTTTTGGGGGGGGTTGCCTTTTGGAAGGCAATTGGGGTTAAGTAACTTGCCCAAGGTTACACGGCTAGTGTTTGTGTGTGTGTGTGTGTATGTGTGAAGTGTCTGAGACCGGATCTGAACTCAGGTCCTCCTGACTCCAGAGCCTACGCTTTTACTCACTGAGCCAATGTAGCCGTCCAAATATTTGTCAGTTTTTAAGATCTCTCTTTTTTTTTTGGAGGGCATTTGGGGTTAAGTAACTTGCCCAAGGTTACACGGCTAGTTTTTTTGTGTGGGTGTTAAGTGTCAGGCCGATGGGTCCTCCTGCCAAAGTCTTCTTAAATAATTTCATCTCCCCTTACTATTTTCTACTACAACCTTTGAAAACTTTGAAATACTGAAAAAAATATCATGAAGAATGTATCTTACAGGTAAACACTAAGGACATTGTAAGACAATAAAGAACTAAAGCCTCTGGTACTTAAACATAACTAGGGGGCAGCTGGGTAGCACACTGGATAGAGCACCAGCCCTGGAGCCAGGGGGAATTGAGTTCAAATCTGACCTCAGACACTTACTAGCTGTGTGACCCTAGACAAGTCACTTAACACAGACTACCTAAAAAAAATAACCATGAAATAAATCCAAAACAAACTTCCCTTGGACTGGATATCTAAACAAACTTGGAATATGTGACAAAATAAAAGCCATGTATTACTTCAAATAGAAGCTACTACATGAACATGTCAAAGGATCACAGGATCATAGAGTTAAGGCAGTGAAGGGCTAGAAGCCATTTAGTCTAATTCTGCAAATGCAAGCAAAACGAAACATGAAGTCAAAGACTTGCCCCAAGGTCACACAGATACTAAGTTAGAGAGGTAGGATTTGAACCCAAGCCCTCTAACTCTATAGCTGCTGCTCTGTCCACACTGCCATACCAGCTATAATGCACAGGTGGGGAAAATGTTCTCAGATGTTTTCAGATTCAACAAGTAGGCTGAGAAGGAGGTCCCAAAGCAGGACTTCTTAACCTTTTATGTGTCACAGACTTCTCTGGCCATCTGGGGAAGCCTATGGACCTTTTCTCAGAACAATGTTTTTAAAACACATAAAATAAAATATGTAAGATTACAAAAGAAACCAAGTATGTTGAAATATAGTAATCTAAATAATGAGTTCACAGACTCCCCAGCTTTAGAATCCCTGCAGGATAGACAAGTTAGGAGGGGAAATAAAAATACAGGTGCCCAGTAGCTGAGCAGACATCATCTTAAGATAATTCTATTCAAGTGTTTAGCAGGACAACTCAAAACAGCACTGCTACAATGGATGAAACCGTACCAGCAGGATAAATACAAAGAAGAAATTATTTTAAGAAATGGAAAGATTTAGGGCGTGTCCATGGCACTTCCCCTTCAGTTGTAGTCCTTTTGTTCATCTCTGCTGGAAATCTGCACCTCAGGTGTCCAATGTGCCAGGGAACAGTGCTTGCTGTTCTGCGTCAGTAAGGAAAGCATGAATCTGAATAAGGCGGTCAGAGCTCCTGAAATGGGAGCTGGACCCAAGACCCTCTGCAGGGACACTCTAAAGAATAAGAATGTCTCTGGCGTAGGGGGCACAGAATGTGCATTGTGACTACTACAGACTTGGCAAGGGTAATGTTCTTTCTCCCAGTCATGATTCTGATGTTTTCTGTTACTTGTAACGGGTATAGGAAGAAGCTTTGCTGCCTGTCTTAGGGGTTGCTATTTCAGGATAAGACATTATCCACTCAAATTAATAATAATAATAATAATTGTTGCTGCCAAGTTGTTTCAGTCGTGTCCAACTCTTCTTGACCCCACTTGGAGTTTTCTTGACAAAGATCCTAGAATGGTTTGCCATTTCCTTCTCCAATTCATTTGACAGATGAGGAAACTGAGGCAAACAGAGTTAAGTGACTTTCCTAGGGCCACACAGTTAGTAATATCTGATGCCAGATTTGAACTCTGGAAGATGAATCTTCCTGACTTCAGATCCAGAACTCTATGAAATTGTACCCACAGGATAAATACAAGGATGAAATTATTTTAAGAAATGAAAATATTTGGGACATGTCACCTAACTGACAAATAATAACAATAGTTAACATTTATAAAGCACCTGCAATGTGCCTGCACTGTGCTAAGTGCTTTACAAATATTATCTCATTTGATCCTTACAACAGCCCTGGGAGATGGGTTATATAAGCAAACAGAGGTTAAGTGACCAGCCCAGGGTCCCACTGCCAGTTGTCTCTGAGGCCAAATTTGAACTCAGGTCTTTGTGACTCTAGACCCAAGGTTCTATCTACTGTGCCATGTAGCCAAATATAAACCCACTTCAAGCAGAGGATAATGGCTTAGGAGAGAGAAAAGAAATAGTAATAACAATAATAGCTAGCATTTTTATATAGCACTTTAAAGCTTCCAAAGCACTCTACATAAGCCATTTCATTCTATATGGGACTTGGAGTCAGGAAGACCTAAATTCAAATCTAACCTCAGACACTAGCAGTCACACTCTGGGCAAGTCATTAAACCTCTCTTTATCTCAGTTTCCTCATCTGTAAAATGGAAATAATAATAGCTCCCACCTCATCGGATTGTTGTGAGGATTAAACGACAATGTATAAAACACTCACTTTGCCAACTCTAAATGCTACGTCATGCAAATTATTATTTCCATCAATTATTACATCCTGGTAACATTCCCATGAGGTATATGCTATTTCATCCCCACTTTACAGATGAGGAAACTGACATTGAGAGCAACCTGGCAAAGGACAGCACCACTAGTGTCCGAGGCTCTTCAAATCTAACTCTCCATCCACCAGGCCACCTACCTGGGAATAAAGTTCAGCCATTCTTACCTACCAAACTTGGCAGCAACATGCTGGATCCCCTGACGCATCTGTAATTTCACCAACATGAATATTTCAATAAATGCAGTCCACCATCCTCATCTTATGCAACTTATCTATATTTTCCAGTAAATCTCCCTCAAGGCATTAACCCAACATACTGGAGACCTCTCTCTAGATCCGTCAACACTGTGGCTACTGTAACCACAGAGGCACAAGGACTATCACTGGCTATCTGCCTCTCATTGTGACCGCTTGACTGACCAACGTCTTTTCCCAACCAACTGTCTGGAGGACATCCTTGATGCTTCTTCCTTCAGTGCAAATCTCTATTGGTAATATGCTGCAGACATGGCTACAAGTGGGTACCTGTAATGGGAATGTAAATTTTTAAGATCTTCCCTGCCCCTAGGCTAAAGTGCACCTGGAGCCTGGGGTGGGAGGCTTGTTTTTCAGTAGATACTTTTTGATTGGCCAGTGAGTCCAGAAGGTTGTTACATTCTCTGAGCGAGGAGAAGGCTATATAAGCCCTGATGTGTAGCTTTGTTTTGGGGCTCACTTTGAGAAGTGTTCTGTGATTTGAT
>NW_027185764.1:31050769-31064871 GCF_028583685.1 Petaurus breviceps papuanus | reverse complement strand
CCCAGATGTTGATTTGGTATGGATGTAATGGTTGGACAGTTTGGAAAACTGTCTACTTGATCTGTCTCTGTCTTGATAATTCTGTCTGTATACTCTGAAGTTCGGGGTGCTGACCTTTTTCCCCTGAACTAGGTAAACAATACATATTTGACTGATTAAAGTAAGCTTGTTAACCCATTTTGAGTTGCTTTCCTTTATCAAAGCAGATCCAAGAACCTGTGTTGGCAGGCACCCTGGGGACGCTGGGGTGCTTGCTGCTACAGTACCCCACAGCTTTTAATTCTTTGGACTGTGAAGTGTTCCATTACTCACAACCATATAGCATGACTGAAGGAATACTGATGTGAAAAGAGAGTTTGTATAATACCAAAGAAATCAAAGAAGAAAAAGATCCCTATATACAGAATCATTTAAAGCAACTCTTTCTGTGCTGGCAGAGAACTAGAAACTGAAGGGGTAACCATGAGTTGGGAAACGGTTCAACAAATTATGACATACAATGTAATATGATTTTGCCATAAGACATAATGAAAGGAATAGTTCTATAGAAACCTAAAAGGACTTGTATAAACTGATACAGAATGAAGTGAGGAGAACCAGGAGAATGTTTGCAGTAACAACATCACTATAAGGACAAACAACATTGAAATAATCACAAAATCTTAAAAAACAATGCAGGGGCAGCTAGGTGGCACAGTGAGTAGAGCACCAGCCCTGGAGTCAGGAGGACCTGAGTTCAAATCCAGCCTCAGACACTTAACACTTACTAGCAATGTGACCTTGGGCAAGTCACTTAACCCCAAGTGCCCTGCCCTCCCCCCTCCAAAAAGAAAAAGCAAAAAAATCAACAACAAAACAATGGAATAACCAATCATGACTCCAAAGGAAACCACAACAAAAAACGCTACCCTTTCTCTTCAATAGAGAGGTGATTGATTCGGGGTACAAAATAAGGCATACAGGCATACATTGGAGATATTGCAGATTTGGTTCCAGACTGCCACAATAACGCAATTATTGCAATAAAGCTAGTCACAAAAATTTTTTGGTTTCCCAGTGCATATAAAAAATATGTTTAAACTATAATGTAGTCTATTAAGTGTGCAATAGTATTATGTCTTTAAAAAAAAAGTATGTACCCTAATTAAAAACACTTAATTGCAAAAAAAAATTGTCAAGCATCATCTGAGTCTGCAGGGAGTTTTAATCTTTTTGCTGGAGGTTCTTGTCTCAATGTTGATGGCTGCTGAATGAGCAGGGTGGTGGGTTGTTGAAGACTGGGGTGGCTGTGGCAATTTATTATAATAAAGCAACACTGAAGTTTTCCTCTTAGATTGACTCCTCCTTTCATTTGAACACTTAGAATTCGTTGGAAGGTTATTAATTGGCCTAATTTCGATTTTGTTGTGTTCCAGGGAATAAGAAGGCCCAAGAAGGAGGAGAGAAACAGGAGGACATGCAGATGGTGGAACAGTCAGAGCACACACAACATTTATTAAGTTGCTGTCTCATGTGGGTGTGGTTCACCGAACCCCCAAACCATTACAATGGTAACATCAAAGATCGCTAGTCACAGTTCGCCAGAACAGATATAATAATAATGAAAAAGTTTGAAATACCATGAAAATAACCAAAGTGTGACCCAGAGACACGATGGGATCTCATGCTGTGGGAAAACTGGTGCCAATAGACTTGCTCAATGCAGGGTTACCTCTAACCTTCAATCTGTAAAAAAACACACTATCTGCAAAGTGCACTATGGCAAAGTGCAATAAAGTGAGACATGCCTGTATGGTTTTTGGATACAGTCAATCTGGGAATGCATTTTGCTTGATTATGCAGATTGACACAAAGGATTTGTTTTTCTTTTCTTTTCTTCCCCCAGTAGGGGTAGAGAGAACTGAGGGAAAAAGAAATCAGTTTTTGTTATTTGAAAAAAGAATATTTAAAAGTGAATTTTTTTTTAAAGATGGGCCTTTGTATAGGGGGTAGCTTAGGTTCATTAAGTCAATTCCAAATTTGCTAAAGTGATTCAATCCACTCTCCTCTTCTTATTCAATTCTAGAATCAATTCATTATTCATTCATAATATCTAAGATATACTGGGGAACCAACTCCATGTGGTGTCCATGTAATTGCAGATCACGGTCTGAACAACAGGAATTCTTCATCCACTTTGTTTTTCTAGTGTGATTCATCACAGAGCATTCTTCTGAATGTTTACAGATCTCAATGACAAGGCTCAGCAGTGATCCTGGCTTTCATGCAAGCAACAAAATGGCCATATGCTTCTGACTCTCCAGAGTTTTCCCCATGCCTCAGTTTCCTTCTCACTCTGGAATTTCCCTCAGTGCCTGAGGCCTTCCTGCCCTGGAACGCTCCACCTGTCCAGCCTTTTTCTCCCATTGGTGAGATCCTCCGGGGGGTTACCACTTTGGGTACCAGTCCAGGCTGGTCATGGTTCAGATCCTTCCTGGCTCTGCTTCTGAACCTAGACTTAAGACACCAGGCTACCACCGTCCCCTGACCCCCATCCCACACATTTCAGTCTGTCCTTCTGTGTATAGTGTTTTCCCATTAGAATATAAATTCCTTGGGGGAAGGACTATCATTCTTTCTGCTTGTTTTTGTATCTCTGGAGCACACCATAACTGCTCAATAAATGCTTGTGAACTGCGGGCCTACAAAGAGGAGCGTCAGGAGGACTTCCCCATCCGTGGTGAATTCTGTCGCCTTTTGGACTCTGTGCACAGCACACTCCATGATAGTGGTAAACACGTTTGGCGACTCAAGTTACTATTTTACACTCTGCTTCATCTGACAATACAAACAAGTTCAATGTTACTACATGAAATGTATCTTTTTTTTTTCAACCTCATTAAGAAAGGAGATTGAGTCTAGTGATACTTGTAGAAAAATGATGTTCTTTGAATCAGATACCCACTATGTAAGTAGACAGGGGCAGCTAGGACCCCCAGGACTGGAGTCAGAAAGAACTGAGTTCAAATCCAGCCTCAGGCACTTATTATCTGTGTGAGCCTGGGCAAGTCACTTCACCCTGTTGGCCTCAGTTTCCTCATCCATATAAATTATTGTTTTTAGGGCAATTGCCCAAGAGCACACATCTAGTTTTTGTGTTAAGTGTCTGAGGCTGGATTTGAACTCAGGTCCTCCTGACAACCCCATGTTTTCTCATCTATAAAATTGACTGGAGAAGGAAATAGCAAACGACTCCAGTACCTTTGACAAGAAAACCCCAAATGGAGTCAGAAAGAGTCAAAGACAACTGAAAAATGGCTGAACTACAAGTAAACAGGGAAATAAACCTTTGATGGTCCAAGCTACCCTTATTAAAAGAAGGTATCAGAAAGGAAAGTTAAATTAACAAACAGAAGCATGAAAAAGTACCAAAGCTAAAGCTCATACTTTGGACAATATATGGGCTAGCTGTTAAGGGTCACTGTTCACCTAAAAGATGTCAGAACTGGTGAACATTAGAGAATTCATGCTTTAAAATTCTATATTCTGTCAAGTGAAAGTACCATTGTCTTCTTTTCTTTCTTTTTTTTAATAACAGCCCTCAAAACTTTATAATTAGTGATAAGGCAATCCACGGATGCTTACAATTGGTTTGGCCTCTTGGTTCATTGATTGCCACTCAACCAGAAATACCCATCAGTAGCAAGCTCTCAGAAATAAATGAAATCAATTTCTATTCTTTTTTTTTCCTGGAGCCAAGTACATTATTATAATTCAGTGATGAAATGTTTTTAAACAACATTTCAAAATTTTTAGAAAACTAAACAGCAAACAGAAATTATGAACGATAGCCTTCTAAATTGTGCAGTTTGAAGGAAGAGATGAATTGGGGGAAATTGGTATAAATAGCTCAATGGCAGGGATCAAAATTGTAAGGACAATGTGAAAAGTTGTTGCTGAAGAGATCATGGAATTTATCACATCTAACTGAATGCCAGTATGGCAAAAATGGAAGTGTTACCCACATGGTGTAAACCAGGTCACAAAGAACAAACTTGCACAATCTCTTGAAATGAGCAAAATTCTTAGCAGAAATAATCTAGAGTCTCCACTGACATGCCTTTAACAAATACCTTTAAAATTTGCTTCAGATACTTACTAGTCACATGGCCCTAGGCAAGTCACTTAACCTCTGTTAACCTCAATTTCTTCTTTTAGAAAATGGAGATAATGACACCTTCTTCATGGAGTTGTTAGGAAGACCAAATAACATATAAAAAAAAACATTTTTCAAATCTTAAAAGTAGTATCTAAATGCTACCTCTTAATAAAATGATAGCAGCTGAGTCTCACAAATGACTGAGAAAAATGGTTGAAAAGCAAGACTGTAGGTAAAATCCCCCAAATGACAACATTCATAGAGAAAAAAATTGGGGGTAGGGAAAGCATAGTAGCAAACCACTGAATGAAAACAAAAGTTACTGTCTGGCATGAGGAAAAAGAAGTCCTCTAGAATTCCCAGTTCTAGGATTAAAGTCGGATTTTGGCACAGCTGGGAGACCTTAATCACTGAACTAATAAGAAAAATCATCCTCTCAATCAATACACACACACACACACACACACACACACACACACACCCCAAAAAAAAGTGATTTCCCCCTATAGTGGAACAGTAAAAAGAAGATGGAAACCTCTGCTCCATGGAATTAAATATCAACTGTAACACCATCTGGATTTTGTTAAACAAATAGCTTTTTATGTTTTTTTTTCCCCTTCGGTATTTAACAAGTTAGGGCCAGCTCCTACAACCCTTGCATAAGTACAACTCCCAGTGATTTCAAAATGTCACAAGTGCCAAATCACAAAGCAAAAAAAAAGTCAAGTTAAAAAATGCACAGGAATATTGCTTACTACACAACTTGAACTGTGGGTAACAAAGTAACTGTTCTGCTGTGCTGAGGAGTTAGAAGGATTGAGGAGGAATATGATTGTAATTCCCATGCAGGAGTAGGAGATTTGCACCCCTTTATATGGATGTAGAGATTGTTTTACTACTGGATTCCCTTCTTTTTCATATATATATATACATACACATATATATATGTATGTATACTTATATACATTACTTTGTAAAACTTAAAAGTGCTATATAAATGCCAGCTATTATTATTATTGCTATTCCTTGCTTTTAAAAAATTCCTTTTATGTTTTAATTAAATGCCTTGGTTATGGATGTTTGTGTCTCCTGTGTATGACACTCAATGTGGGGTTATCACCTCCAATGCGTAATAGGAGGGGCACAGCGTCGTTTCAACTCACAGTCCAATGTTAAGAGTTTAGAGTAGAGAGTGGAATGGTTCTTACAATACTGCCCAGTAAGCCCTTAATGCAGGCTGGATGACAATTTTTGCCCTGGCTCTGTAACCATCAACACCATTCAGATCGGACACAACCATTACCCTATGCGGCTTTTTTCTCTCTCAAACCCGACTTTACATCTTCCAGTTCTCATCTCCTCACCACACATACCTCTCACTTTGCAAACCTCCCACCTTGTAATCAGTGTCTTTGCCTTGATAGTGCTAGAGCTTTATGCACAAACCTCTGGTTAACGCTCTCTCAGGCCCAAGTGACTCCAAATTACTAGAGGGGCTATGGGATCTTATCACTTATCAGAAATTCCCTCCAGTGGTGAACATCTCAAGCTACCCATGCCTGCCCCTGTCAGCTCCTGTCAATGGCCTATCATCAGTCCAGTAGGACATGCTGGAGGTCTTCCTTGCTTTCTCCTGACCCTCACAGGGTACTCACGGAGTCCTCTGACAGTCCCCCTTTAATTACCTACCCTCAACACCTGGCCGGTCCATCTTCTCTTTAAATCATTTAATTCCTCAGTGACATCCTCTGCCATTGTTCTTCTTTGGGGTTCCTCATTGGTCATATGTCACATCCCACTCACACTCATCATGTGCCTCTTCATCATGACATCACCCTCTCTGGGGCATTCATTTTTAACTGTAACACCTACATCATTCTTTGGGACTGTTGTATTTATTCCGTGTCTACTGCTATAAATTAAAGCAGTAGACTGTTTGGTATTAAAGAGATTGGCCCTGGCTGATTTGGGAAGACTGCGATCCTTAAAGGAGCTCTGCAATCTCCTAGAGAAAAGCAACTTTCTAAACTTTGCCACCATGCTTCAACAGTGATCTCACCCTGTAACATTCCTCTGACATGCCAGCCCTCTTCTCCCACTGGTGAGTTCCAACTTGGGCTTCCATTCTGGGAAGGACCCCAGGCAGTCAAGCCTCATTTCTCTTCAGGTTCTGCTTTGGACGTTCTGTACTTTGACACAATGGTCCCTCAAGGGTACCTTCATTCTCCCTCACTTTTCAGCTCCCTTTTTGTTTGTTGTGTGTAAGATTCTTGAAAGCAAGCACTGTCTTTTTGGTTTGTTTGGGGTTTTTTTTGCTTATATTTGTATCCCTAGTGCTTAGAAAGGTGTCTGGAATCCAGTAAACATTTAATAAATATTTATTGTCTTGCCTTGTCTGAAGGCAATCCGACCTCCTCTCCTCTTCCTGTTCAACTGTCTATCTTTATTTACTGTCTGTACCAGATGAACATAATGAAGGACAACCTCTATAACATGTCCATCCAAATGCATTTTGTAATCTGGGCAGAAGGTATTCTAATCCCAAGTACTAGGAACTTAAGTCCTAGGTGAGGAAATTAAGTCCTAGGTACTTATAATTTGCATACAGATTTGTTCCCTCACTGTCAAGGAAAGAAATATCCAACACTATCCAATCATTCTAATACATACATACAAACATACATACAATACAGGAAATAAGAGATTCATCTTGAAAGTCAGGCTCTAAAGAACATAACCCAAGAGTGAAACAAAGGTGGAATGGATTCACTTCACACAGAAAGACTTCAATATTTCAAAGTGTAAGATATTTCATAGGTATGATTGCTATTCTACCAGTGCATACTGAAACCCCCTCCAAGCCAAGTCAAGGTCAGCATGCATTTATTAAGTGCTTACTATATGCTGAGTTCTGGGAATACAAATAACAAGCAAAAAGATAGACAATAGGAACTTACTTTCTACGGAGGGAGGGGGAAACGATACATTAAAAGGGGATAAAAAGCAGTGGAAATTGGGGAGGAAAGGCAGTGAGAAAGAATAGAATATGTCCAGAGATGGACATATGGTAGAGAAAGAAATCCAGAATCAGGACTGGATCAAACAAAGGAATGAATGACCACAATTCAGATGGGGCGAGGGGGAAGTACATCTTCCTTTTTACAAACCTCTAATTGAAATTTAGGGAAGCAAGGTGGCACAGTGGAGAGTGCCAGATCTGGAATCAGGAAGATTCATCTTCCTGAGTTCAAATCTTAAACCAGACACTTACTAGCTGTGTGACTCTGGGCAAGTCATTTCACCCTGTTTGCCTCAGTTTCCTCATTTGTAAAACGAGATCAAAAAGGAAATAGCAAACCATTCTAGTATCTTTGCCAAGAACCTGAAAGGGGGTCATGAAGAGTCAGATACAACTGAAATCACTGAACAACAAAAAATAAAATTTAGCATTTTGTTCAGTTAGGAACCTAGGCAAGAAAACATTTTTCTGAGAAGTTCATAAGTTTCACCAGTCTGCCAAAGGTTCCCATGGATACACCAAAAAATGTTAAGAATGCCTACCTTAGACTAACTCATGCTGTTTAGGTTTAATTCCTTAAACAAAGTCTCTCTTCACTTTAATTCCCTACTTACTGTCAAACTTAAGTGTCCACATTCCCAATAGACTGGGAAGATTTCTTTTCCCAGTAAGACTCCCATGCTTGACTGTGATTATTCAAGTTTTTTTAAAAAAATATATTCCTCATCACCACGTCCAAAATCTAGTCCCACAGCTTATATCACTCATGCAAATTAGCAAGGGTTCACAAACCCACAGGCTTTTAATAGAAATCGGGCCAAGTTTCAATTAAATAAGTCTGGGAAAGTAAAACTTTTCGTAAACTTGAAAAGATACGCAGTAATCTTATTGCTGCTTTTCAGCTATTATTCCTCAATGCCATCAAACATTTCACCATTGTTAAGTATAGGAGGAACTAATGAAAGCTACTGTGGTCACAAATTTTTACAAACGAAGAAGTCAAATTACCTGTGATGCTGATTTTCAAATCCATTTGTACATAAATTCAGTTATTCTTATCAAAGCTACTACTTTCAGAGTTGCCTCCAACCTCCTTATTTAAAGGAATGTATCCCAGCAAAAAGTTTAAAGGCATACTTCTTTTCATTTAGACAAAACCTTTAGCTTGAAACCAGAGTCTCTCACATGAAACTATACCCCCCAACTCATAAATATTTTAAAAGAACAAAAACCTAATCTTTTTAAACATTTTTTTACCTTAACTGGAAAAACCCAGTAAAATAGAATAAGGATCCGCCAGGAAGGGCAGGAGAACTAATATTCTAGTCCTAGTTTTCACATTAACTAGCTGAGGGACCTTGAGAAAGCATCAGTGTCTTCATCTATAAAATGAGGGAATTGAAATGATCTTTAAAGTTGCCTCTGACATTCTATGGTACTTTAAATTGCAAGTTTTTCTTCCTCCTTTCTTTCCATATCCGCCTATCCACCAAGGTCTGGGTCAGAAGCAACTAGGTGGTCTAACCTTGGGTCAAATCCAAAATTATCTTGGAGTGTGGGGAAATCAGGCAAGAACACTGCTCTCCACCCCTGTCTTCTTCTCTGGGTTGATGCCTTTTGGCAGAGCTCCAAGAAGTGGATTACAAGTATATAGATATACACAAAATAGAGAGTATTAAGGGGAGGGATACTAGTTGTGTGAGTTAGGAGGGGAGACAATCTGGAAAGGCCTCAGGAAGGAAGTGGTGGCTGAACAGAATTTTGAAAGAATTTATGTAATGTAAGAAGTGGAGATGAGAGAGTGTATTATTTTGCCTATGAAAAAGGCACATGGATAGGAAATGGAATGATATATCTGAGAGGCAACAAGCAAGAAATCTAGTTTGTCTGGACCAAAGAGTATGGAGTAATGCTGAAAAGGTAGGTTGTGATCAGTCTGGGAAGGGTTTTAAATGCCCTCATCATTCCCCAATAGATAAGCAGTCAAAAGATTATGGACAAACACTTCTCAAAAGAAGTGCAAACTACTAACAAATATATAAAAGAATGCCTCAAATAAACCATAAAAACAAACTTTTTGCAAATAAAAACAGGTCTTAAGTTTCATCTCACAACACAGCAAATTGACAAAGATGTTTAAAATGGGAAATAGTCAACTTTGGAGTAGTTGTAGAAAGACAGACACACTAATTCACTAGTGGGAGAGCTAGGAATTGGTCCAACCATTCCAGAAAGCAAATTGGAATCACATGAAGAAAGTGACTAAAATATCCATACATGCAGAAAGGCACCATATGCACCAGCATAGTTGTAGCTGCACTTTTGTGGTAGCAAAAAATTGGAAGCAGAAGTCCATTGAATAGGGAATGACTAAGCAAGTTGTGACACATGAATCCAATGTAATGCTACTGTAGTGTAAGAAATAATGAATACAGAGAAAGAAGAGTCAATATAAATAAACTGATGCACAGTGCAGTAAGCAGAAAAAAACATGTTGGTGGAATTGTGAACTGATTCAACCCTTCTGGAGAACAATTTGGAACTATGTTCAAATAGCAATCAAACTGCATACTTTTTGATCCAGCAATACCAATAATAGGGCTATATCCCAAGGAGATCATAAAAAATGAAAAGGACCCATATGTACAAAAATATTTATCACAGCTTTTTGTGGTGGCAAAGAATTGGACATTGAGTGGATGCCCATCAATTGGGGATTGGCTAAACAAGCTGTGATCTTGGAATGTAATGAAATATTATTATGCTATAAGAAATGACTAGCAGGCAGATTTCAGAAAAACCTGAAAAGACTTACATATATTGATGTAAAATGAAGTGAGTAGAACCAGGAGAACATTGTGCACAATATCAGCACAGTGTGATGATCAACTAGGACTGACTTAGCTCTTCTCAGTAATACAAGTGCAAGAGTCTCATGATGTTCACATCCAGAGAAAGAACTGATGGCGTTTGAATTCAGGTTGAAGCACACTATTTTTGCTTTCTTTATTTGTGTGTGTGTAGATGTGTTCCCCTTTTGTTCTTCTACTATAACCTATATAAAATGATTTCTCTTATGGAAGGGAGAGGGAAGGAACTCAGGGAGACAATTTGGAACTCAAAATTTTACATGAAAAAGAATGTTAAAAATTTTCTTTACAAATAATTGGAAAAATAAAATACTATTTAAAAGAAACAATAACATATACACAATGACTAGAAATATCAGCAAAATAATGGAAACTGAATGTTGCAAAATTGTAATGACCAAGCTTGGCCCCTAAGATGAGATATCAGAAGATCTTTCCTCACACTCCTTTACAGAAGTGAGGGACCATGAGTGTGGAATATGAAATATGTCAGACTTTTTTGATGTGGAGGTTAGTTCTGCTAAACTTCTCCCCCTGGCCCCCCACCACCTCTATTTTTTATCCTTTCTTATAAGATGTTCTGGGAAGGGGAGAAGAGAATACACTGGGAAATTAAGGTGGTGGAAAAACAAGTTATACAAAATATTTTTGTACAAATAGTCAGATTTCAATAATTTGAGAAATATTAATTGTTCATGGTTAGATGTAACCAATATACTATAAATGACAATTTTACCTATATATTCAATGCCATCCCATTACCAAAAAATCATTTTAATGAACTAGAAAAAATAACAAAATTCATTTGGAAGAACAAAAGTTCAAGAATATCAAAGGAATTAATGAAAAAAAAATAAAGGAAGGAAGTTTAGCAGTGCCAGATCCTAAACTATATTATCAGGCAGTAATTATCAGAGCCTGGTACTGGCCAAGAAAACAAAAGGTAGATCAGTGGAACCTAATAGACATGCAATACACAGTAGCAAATGATTATAGTAATCTTGTGTTTGACGAATGTAAAGATTTAAGTTTTGGGGGTAAGAGTTCATTATTTGGTAAAAATTTGTAGGGAAAGCTGGAAAGCAGTCTGGCAGAAATTGGGCACAGAACAATGTCTTATACCATTTACCTAGATAAGATCAAAATGGATACGTGATCTTGATATAAACGGAGATATCATAAAAGTAGAGGAACATAGAACATAATATCTATTGGACTTATGGAGAGGAGAATAATTTGTAAATAAACATGATACACAGAGCAATGTGAGGTATAAAATGGATAATCTCAATTGCATTAAATTAAAAAGGGTTTGTGCAAATAAAACCAATGTAGCCAGATTAGAAGGAAAACAGAAAATTGAGAAAAAATTTATAGAATTTCTTAAATAAAGGTCTCATATCTCAAATATATAAAGAACTTTGTCAAATTTATAAGAATATGAATTATTCTCTAATTGACAAATGGTCAAAGGATATGAACAGGCAGTTTTTGATGAAATCAAAACTATATATATAATTATATGAAGAAATGCTCTAAATTTCTATTGATTAGAGAAATGCAAATTAAAACTTTGAGATATCATCTTACACCTATTAGACTGGCTAAAATGATAGAAGTGAAAAGTGACAAATGTTGGAGAGGATGTAGAAAAACTGTAACACTGATTCATTGTTGGTGGAACTGTGAACTGATCCAAACATTTTGGAAAGTAATCTTGACTTATGCCCAGAGAATTACAAAACTGTGTATACCCTTTGACCCAGCAATACCACAATTAGGTCTGTTTCCCAAGGTGATCAGGAAAAATGAAAAGAACCTATCTAGTATAAAATGTTTAGAGCAGATCTCTTTGTGGTGGCAAAAAACTGGAAATTGTGGGTACGTCCATCAATTGGGAAATGGCTAAACAAACTGTAGTATATGATTGTGATGGAATACTACTGTGCTATAAGAAAAGATGAGCTGATTGATTTTAGAAATACATGGAAAGACTTGCATGAAACAATGAAGAGTGAAATGAGCAGAACTAAGAGAATACTGTACACTGTAACAACAATATTGTTTTAAAAACAACTTTGAATGACTAAGTCATTTTGAGTATTATCAATAGTCAAATCAACTACAAAGGACTTTTGAAGGAAAATGCTATCCACATACAGAGGAAGTACTAATCAATGGAAGTATGCATGGTATGGTTTTGCACACACACACATGTTTCTAATGGTGGGGGGCAGGGAGAAAAATAAAAAGTGCACAACAGAGAACAAAAGCATACTTAGAAGGAAGCACAAAAAAGCAGAGTAGGTTTGGAAAAAATGTTTAGTATTTATTACATAGTTTTTTGAAAAAATAAATTGCTATGAAACAGAAATTCATGGTTTTATATTGAATTCTCTTTTTATGTTGTGCTGTGTGCATGGAAATGTTCTCTATTTTGTCTTTTTGTATTTAAGTTCAAAATGAATAAAATATTTAAAAGAAACACAAAAGATATCAATTTTTAAAAGTCATTATTTTTAGCAATGTCAAACAGGAATTTGTATTTGATCCCAAAGGTAATAGGGAGATGCTGGGATTGCAACAGGCGGGTGACATGGTCAGATCTGTACTTTATAAATAGGACTTAAGCAGATGCATGGTACATGGGTTGGAGCAGGGAGAGACTAGAGGCACAGAGATGAATTAGGAGACTAGTGCAATATGATGAGGTTTAGAGCTAGGTTGGTGGCTCTGTGAGTAAAGAAAAGGTCAGATGTAAGAAACATAGTGGAGGAAGAAACAAGATTTTACAAAAGGTTAGCCGAGTGGGGTGAGGAAGAAAGACTAAGGAGTGAAGAAGGTTCCTGACTAAGCACATTCTAGCAATCTTTTGTTTGGGTTGTTCCAGTCTTCCACCAACCCAGTTCTTTCCTATATACATACAGCAAACAAAGAAAAATAAAGACAAATTCATCTTCCATCATTCATCTTTGGCCATCCTAAGGACTCCTGCCACTTGATCAACCTTATACTTATTTTCTCTACATGTACTCATTTTTGTACTAGTATGTAGAGAATATGGTGAGAGTAAAAGATACTTAAGTCTGGGAAATAAATGTATTAATAACTACACAAAGAAAATATACAAGATGAAAAAACAGAAAAAAGATTAAGTGTTGAAATAGGAATTAAACAGGAAACAAAATACCTGGATTTTTTTTAGCCATTTGTGAATATCAACATATTTTATGATATAGATCTACAAGTCATGAATATCAAAGTCCTCAAATAATAATAATTGAAGGTCACCCAAACAGCAACAGAGAGGTGCATGAGTAAACTACAACACATTCCCAATTGAGAATTGAGCAGGAGAAACAGCAAAAGAATTTCATCAGAAAAATGGAGGACTATGAGGAAAAAAATGATGGATCAATCACATAGAATAAGAAATGACTGGTAGATAACCTACACACACCACTGTAACCACTTCAAATCAAGAGAGCTATAGAAAAGTCCCCAGCACACTGGGTATACTCCCCACCCCCTTGTGAAGGATTTATGGAAAGAAATTGACAAGAATCTCATAGGATGGGCAGTCATAGATGGATGGCCTGTGATCTGCACCAATGGAGTGAATGCCCACATCAATGTGATCAAAGAGTTAAAACAACATCGGGTCTCAGCTATACCTTTTAAATTTCTATTCTCCTTCGCCCCGTCTTGATGCTATGTCAGTCTAAAATTTCCTGCGTCATTTCTTCCCATATACATTAAAAGAGAAAGAAAAACCATATTGTTTAAATATACCACTCTTCAATTTGTTATTTCTTTCTGGCATTTTCCCTGGAAGTATTTTTTGGTGTTTTGCATCCACTGTTACCAGTTTGGAGCAAATTGATTTCATATTTCTAATTTTCATTGAAGCATAAATATCTCAAGTGCCAGTAACAAGTAAAAACTGTGAGAACAGCTGCTCTCTGGGTCTCTGCTCCAACTACCAATGTCATTATTTCTGCAAGAAGCTGCCAATATGTGTTTTCTTTACACACACACACACACACACACACACACACACACACACACACACACA
>NW_027185764.1:31009606-31050759 GCF_028583685.1 Petaurus breviceps papuanus | reverse complement strand
ACACACACACACACACACACACACACACACACACACACACACACACACACACACACACTCCTTGGAAAGAATATGCCAAATTTGGCTACACTGAAGAATATAATTATTAATGGATTCCAACTCCTTAGCCTGCTAGAAGTAGAAAGTTGTACCACACCACTGGAAATGTAATTAACAGATTTGGAATAACACTTAGAATTAACCTCACAACCAATTATTATAAAATAATATTTAAACATCTAACATCTTATTATCTACCACAGTGCTGAGCACTTGACAAATATCTAATGACACTTGAAAAGATTAAAGATTTTATTATTTAGGTTAACTAATTTTCTAAGAGGATTAATTCTGATTAATTTAATAAATTGTGCACACATCTTCAAATGGGCAAATCCACCAGTTGTATACATGCTGGATTTAAAACTCATTTAACAGATTTTTGTTCACACAAAATAAAAACCTATAAGCCTCCATGTTTTTTAAGCATGCCCCACTCTTCATGATCCCATTTGGCATTTTCTTGGCAAAGATATTGTAGTGGCTTGCCATTTTCTTCTCCAGCTCATTTTACTAATGAGGAAACTGAGGCAAACAGGGTGAAGGGACTTGCCCAGGGTCACATAGATAGTAAGTGTCTGAGTCTAGATTTGAACTCATGAAGAATCTTCCTCACTCCAAGTCTGGCAGATATCCATTCTGCCACCTAGCTGCCCCATAGCACAAGGTACAGAATGGCAAAAATTCAAATAATTGGATTTTGCTAATCTGTGAGGATATAGATTAGTATTGTATTTGATTTTGCAAAGTGAAAGGATGATTACAAAGCACAAATAATGAGTCACTTCTTCCCTCCTAATATTTTAAATTCTGTGTACTATTATTTAAGTATCTGTTTTAATTCTAGACATTGTTAATCAATAAACAACAGCTGAATTGGTTTCTGAGCACCTATCAAAGACCATAAATTAAAAGTTGAGTCCCAAAAGAATAGTTTTAAAATTTATATGCAACCAGCTATGCAAGGTTCTATAGAACCCTCTCTTTGAAATACGAACAAACTGATGAGGACGAAAAGACTAGATGATAATGAGGTGACAAACTGAGGTCACACAATTTTTAATCCATTCAGAGTTAAAATGAAGTGTTTAATCTGTCATTGATAGGACAAATGGCTTTTCCCTTAAACCTCTGGAACTAAAGAGATATCTCCCTCACGTAAATGAGATCACACTTGAACAAATGCTTTACTGAAGCTGGAT
The DNA here is from genome assembly GCF_028583685.1 of Petaurus breviceps papuanus. Lineage (NCBI taxonomy): Eukaryota > Metazoa > Chordata > Mammalia > Diprotodontia > Petauridae > Petaurus > Petaurus breviceps. The sequence goes on along the minus strand of NW_027185764.1, from coordinate 31,049,497 downwards.
AGCAAAAATGATGTTGGCCCTGGCTGCATGTGGAAGAAATACATGGTAACAAATAGGTTAGAAAGCAAAGAATGACAGCCTGCATTTCTCTATCCCTTTCAAGATGCAGAAGCACCTTTTTCACAACAACCCTGTAAGCAAGATGTTTGAGTAAGGAAAGATCTTTGATTTCATCAGTGTAGAGAACTCCAGGTCTGCTAACTCCCTCGGCAAGCATGCTGCATATATTTACATGTTAGAGAAATACATGAAACACCAAGAGATTGTGACATACCTAGGGTCACAGAACTAGAATGCCCAAGTATAGAATTTGAACCCTCTTTATTAAGGTCTTCCTGAATATACGACCATCTCTCTATCCATTATGTCATCATGTTGTAAGTCATTTTTCAAAATTTATACCTGTGTACTTATCTTTTTGAAAGACCCATGTTGAAATAATGTCATTTTTTAAAAGATTCACCTTTTGCAAATCCCACTCTTCTTTTAAAACATAAGTGTTTGCAAATAATATTTTTCAAGATTTGGCTATTTTGCCTTAAATATTTTCTAAGGTTTGTTTTATTTCTAAAGACAATGGCAACAGCAAAATACAATGCTTGATCTCCAGATCCTCAATTTTCCTGCAGTTTCTATATCAAATACTTTTATCTCTGAGATTTATTCTACATCACGTTACACAGTCTATCCTGTAAAATAAAGCAGGTCTATGTGATCAGTCCTAACTAAATGCTTTCCTTTCCTTTTCTGTAATACCAGAAACGTAACTTTTCAAGAGAAGCAAAAAAGCTGCTACTTCTTAAAGAGAATTTTTTCATCAAAACTCCTTTGATGATACTGTAATTACCGTCCTTGGGAATTAACCCACCATGAAGAGACTGTAAGCAAACCAACGGACAGCACCAACTATGGTTACTTACTTGGAGCCGACTGTGAAAGTAAGCCTTTCTTTCAAGACATATTTGGAGGGTGAAACATACCAACATTTTTTCTGCTAACTTGGAAACAAAGATCAAGTTAGCTAAATTTGGGAGAGCTTAAAGAATGTGGCATGCTTCGTGGTATTAAAATAACCAGATGAAGGTCTTGAATGAATTGCATAGATTGGCTATAAAGCATTTATGGAAGAAGTGAAGAATTGCTCAGAACAAGTAGTCATGGATGGGTTGTAATCTGAGATCCATGCCACGGGTGTAGGAACTAGCCACACTGAGGCTATCTATCACAGACCCACTGAAGCACAAAAGAAAGAATACAAGAAAAATTTAAAGAGTACAAGAAAACAAACAAAAATCTCTAGGATCCCTCTTAGCCTCTTTTTTTTCTTCCTGGAGGGCAATTGGGGTTAAGTGACTTGCCCAAAGTCAAACAGCTAGTATGTCAAGCATCTGAGGTCAGATTTGAACTCAGGACATACTGACTACAGGGACGGTGCTCTATTCACTACGCCACCTAGCCACCACTCCCCCTTAGCCTTTTAATCTACAATCATATGCCTCCTGGGTCTTCAAAACAGAATGAACACTCTTTAGAAAAATACATGAATTTCTGATATGGCCCAGTATATTCTCAGCTATCTGATCTTGGACAAGTCAGGAAGGTAATATAGCATAATTCAGTGGCTCTCAAACTTTTTGGTCTTTAGGACCCCTTTATACTCTTAAAAATTATTGAAGACCTCTTTCCCTCCCCCTCAAGAATTTTTGCTTATATGGTTTATAGTATCTATATCTACCATACCAGACTTTAAAACATCTTAGTATTATTATGGAAATAGTTTTGACCTTAAGGACACCCCCTTCACAGAGGGTCTTGGGATCACCAGGGGTCCTGAGATCACACTTTGAAAACTACTGGTATAGTGAATAGAGTTCAGGAATTAGAGTCAGGCAGACCTAGGTCTACCACCCCTGTTTTCTCATCAGTGAAATGAGGGGATTGGCCTATATCATCTCTAAGGTCCTTCTAAATCTATATTAAGTCACTTCCCTTCTCTAGACCTCAATTTTCTCATCTGTAAAATGAGACAGTTAAACTATATCATCTTGTAAAGTCCTTTCATCTCTATTAAGGTGAAATAGTATTTGATTCTAGGTTCAATAAGGAACCACTGGAGTTATTTGAATAGAGGAGCAACATGGTCAAATGCATGCTTCAGGAAGATCACCGTGTGGAGGATAGATTGGAGAGGGCAAAGACTTGATACAGCGGAGGAGAATTAGGAAGATGTTGCAGTAGTCCACTAAAAATGGGATGAAGGCCTGAATGAGATTCTATTATTTTAAGATTCTCTAATACAATGGTCTGCAAAGTGGGGCCCAGGGATTGATCTCCAGGGTATGGGAGCAATCAATCATCAGCTGGAAAAGATGAATTGCATCTCACCCTCCCAGCAGTGCCAATCATGGGTCTTGTTTCCAACACAACCACCCTTTATCCTTCAATACTCCCCCACTCTTCTCCCTCCCTTGACCTAGTGTGTAACCTACCTGATTCTAAGCTGGTATCCCCTCAGGGCAGTTATAACCTAAGCACATCCTGGCACCTACAGTCACAGCTACACATCACCTCTTCTCCCCCAACTTCCAGATCACCCTGTGACTGGAGGAGATGCAATAGGAGGGTGGGCTCTGTTCTCTTCCATAAGAACCTTCCCCTTCCTCCACACACATTTTTCATTTTAGATGGAGCAGAATAAGGCACAAAAGAGGAACGGGTAAGGATGGGCTGTGATCTGCATTAAAGATCTCACCACATCATCTTTCCCTCAGTCCACCCTCCTCCAAACTTCTCTATTTCTGTCACCACCATCCTTCTAGTTTCCAGTGTTTGCAAGACTTGAGTGCCACCTTCGACTCAGCACCTTCCCTCACACCACTTATAAATCATTTGTCAAATCTTTTCAGTTCTACTACCCCAGCATCTCCCACATATTACTTTCTCTCTGCTTACACAGCTCCCACTCTCATTCAGGCCTTCATCCCATTTTTAGTGGACTGCTGCAACATCTTCCTAATTCTCCTCCCTGTATCAAGCCCTTCCCCTCTCCTATCTATCCTCCACACGGGTGATCTTCCTGAAGCATGCATTTGACCATGTTGCTCCTCTAATCAAATGACTCCAGTGGTTCCTTATTGAACCTAGAATCAAATACTATTTCACCTTTATCTCAGCTTTTTTATTTCTGTTTTTCTGTAAGTTTTATGATGTTAATGCTACTAATATAGCATTAAGACAGCAATGCATTATAATCATGTAAATATACATAAATCGTGTAAATATACACTTAGTGGGGTGAGGGTCCATGATCAAGTATTTTTTGCTGATGGAGGGCATGAACAAAACAAAAAAATGGAGGGTTGGAGACTACTACTCTTATAGTATATGCTATGCTATAATACTCTAATAACTGAATTGGGTTTAGTGAGTTCTCTCAAGACAAGTGCAATAAAGAACTTAATCACTATATACAAAGCACTGTGCTAAATCCCAGGGGAGATATGTTCATGAAAAGTCCAAGATCCCCATCTTCAAAGAATTCAATTATATCTAGTATATTTCCTCCTCCTATGTCATTCTATGTCCCCTGCAGAACTCCTCTACATCTCTGGTCTCTCATCTGCAAAACCAGTCTCACAGGGATGCTAGGTGAAATTATAGAAAGGTACAGGGAAAATCCAGCATTATGCCTAAGGCACAGTAGTTTTTCAATAAATATTTTTGAATAAACTAAAGGAATATTCAAAACAATTTCTAGTATTTTATTTTACCTAGAATTTTAATGGTTAAAAAAAAGTGAGATTTGCTTCTGCAGAGACTATCCAAGGTGAATTCCCTCACTGAAAATAACCACCATCACCCCTGCCCACTCCACCTTGAAAACAAACTGGCTTCATGAGAACCTAGAAAAGATTCCTTCCACCCCTTTGTTCCTTTTCCTTAACCTCAGCATAAATGGTAAGTTTCTCAACTAAAGGATTTACAGATAGGAACTGGATCTGTGCTTTTACTGTTGTAGGAAATTCCTGGACAAGAAAATTATCTCTGCCAATGCAAGTCTAGAGTTACCTAGACTCAGGGTTATAGAGCACTGAAAAATTAGGTAACTTGCTCAGGGTCACACAGCCAACAGGTATCACAGTCAAATACTGAACCCAGGACTTCCTGACTTGTAGTCTGGCCTCTCTATCCACTCAGCCAGAGTGCCTCTGTGGTCAACTAAAATCACGCTTATATTCTATTTCTATATTTGTAAAAGGGGTGTGTGAGTGAGGAGGAAAGATAAATTTCCAAATACCACTGGAGAAAAGTGCTCAAAAACCAATATGTTTATCACTTCAGTTTTCTTCTCTGAATCTTTCTTCAAAAAGTTTGTTCAGCTTACTGAAGACTTGAATCTGGACTGCCTAAAACCAAAGTAGAAAAATGAGAAACTTTCAGTTTAATTAGTTTTCATCTCCTTTTAACCCCATTACAAGTATTCATTGTTTGGCATTGAGAATTCAGCTAAGAAATTTGCCTATGCGGCTCAGATAACCAACCTTTGTTCTTTGGCATGGATGTTCACAAGCAATCATAGTGGAAAAATTTTGGACAGTAAAATTAATCAGCTATAATTCTAAGACCCAAGAGGAATAAAGCAGCAAAAACTGATGTTTTCCAGTAACTTTCTGGAGCCATAGACAATAGAATTCCTAGAAAGGTACAAAAGAACTTAAAAACTATCACCCAGAATTTATAGGGGAATTTTCCCCCACCCCCTAACCCAGGCAGTACAAAGAACACTCTCACACCGAATACTTTTTAGATTCTCAGTTTAGAAGAAGAAAAAATGGGCTCAGTCTACACTGACTGAATACACAACACATTTATTCTCAGGAAATTCACCAGATGCCCTTTAATTAGACACAACAGATCAAACGTTAGCATGGCAAACTGTCACACACCACGACTGACCAGAAAGCAACCTACAAAGCGTTTTTTCACTTTTACCAAGATGAACCAGGCTTTTTAGCCCTACGTTACCACTAGCAGTGTCTATGTACTTCAGGGACACAGACATATTAAATAGGAAACTAAACTTTCCCAGATTCGTTAGCTCATCTCTTCTAGCCACGTGAAATCCAACAGGTGCCTTCACGTGTCATCGGACGGAACTCTTCCAGGCAAGACACTGGGGGAAGCAGCGAATCTTTATCAGTGACACTAACAATGACCACTGAGCGCTATCAAGCGCCTAGAAGAAGAAAAAAAAAGCCCCCTCCCCTCTAAATTACAAGGCAAGGGGGGACTACTACCCTCATTTTCAGTTCACCAGAGGAGGAGGGGATGAATCGCCCAGATGGAGGTTTTATATTTGCTTTTTCGATGGTGGCCCTGGCAAATATCCCTGGACCTTTACCACAGCATTACCCTAACCTTGGGCAGTTGAAGTTCGCCCTCCTAAGGTGTCCTACTGCCGGAACTCAGCTTCTGGGCTGCGCGCACCTCTAAGAAGGGTACTACCCTGGTGCCCCCAGAACCCCCAAAACAAGAAGCGGGCTCGGGACGGGCGGGAAAAAGGAGGGCACAGAGGAAAGGAAAAAGGCAGGAATCTGGAGAGGGGAGCCTACCTGCTTGTCCAGGGCGTCCTTGCCACCGGCGGCCCCAGACACCGCCTTGGGCGGGGCGGGCGCCCGCTCGCAGCTGCAGCCCTCCAGCAGGTACATACCGGCAGGCCGGCCGCTCTGCTCGCCCTCGAAGTAGAAGAGCACATTCTGGTAGAGGGCGAACCACTTCTCGTGCCAGCGGCTCGCCTCGGCCGCCTTCTTGCTCAGGAAGCCGCGCTTCGTGCCCTCCTTGCGGGCCAGGAAGGCCAGGTACAGGGCGTGCCCTTCGTTGTAACGCACGCTCTTCTGCATGGCGAGGGGGAGCCAGGTCGGCCGATGGGTTGGGAGCTCGAGTCCTCTGGGGGCCCCTAGCTCGGGGCGCCCCCCAGCATAGCTGTGCAAGTTCCCCCACTCCGCCCCCGAGGGGACGGCCCCAAGCCGCTTTCTGCTACCCCGTAGTGGGGTGCAGTGCAGCCAGGGGCTCCTTGGTTCCTCCCCGGGGAGCCGGGAGCCCCTTCCCTCCCCTAGGTCGCTCCCCCTTTGGGGGATGGCCCGTGCCCTGGCCTCCCCTCGGGCACGGACGTCAGAGGGGCTCGCCCGCTCCTTTCTGCTGCTGCTGCTGTAGCTGCTGCAGCAGAGGCTTCAGTCCCCGGGCTAGGCGAGAGGGACCTCTGGGCTCCCCGGGAGGCCGGGCTGTCTGCGGCCAGAGCCTCCCACTGGCTCCGCCCGGCCCTCCCCGCTGCCGTCCTGCCACCACCCCCCCCCCCCCCCAAAAAAAGTTCGTGCCCCAAACAGCGATGGAGTCTAGCTGGGGAGACGCACGGCAGCCCAAGGAGGATTGTCCGCGAGCAATTCGCTCTGGGGGAGACAGAAGGTAAAACGTCACGTGGGAGATCAGCTGTAATCGGCTTTGAGACCAATTTAAAGAGCAAAGTCGGCGAGGCTGCGAAGCCCTTGCTCTGTCCTGTGCAGTCCAGTCCCCTCCTCTCTCGGACTGCGCTGGCGCTGGCGCTGCTCAGGGTTTATCCTCCTGCCTGCTCATCAGGCTGGGGGAGAATTAAAGGAAAGCGCGCGCGATCACACACAAACACACACTCACACACACACACACACACACACACGCGCGCGTGCGTTTCCATGGCAGTGGGGTGGAGTCATCTCGCCCCAAAATATTGTGTAGAATTTGCATAAAGTGAAAGTCCCCCTCCTCCTTTCTTTCCTTTTGTTACCTGTATTTTAACTAGCCTGACAGAGGTGAATATATTGAAGCAGCTAGCACTTAGGCGGTTATCGTTTATTCCGTCTGGCAGACTTCGATTCATGGGATTTTAAAGTGTGCTGAGTTTAGAAACAGAAAATCCTTTCGAATATCTCTAATGTCCAAATTTTCCCACATCTATAGGAATGGTGAGTTTATAGACTGTTTTCCCTAATAACCTCCCTAGAGGCCACCCTAGGACATGTACTGTTTCGCTCGGATTGCTTTCATGTTACTGTAATTCATTTGGCTAAGAAATCTTGTATGGGTGGTCAGAAGGACAAGGTACCAACTGCTATAAAATCTAAGTGGGAAAATATTTGGTTTTGGGGGGGGAGAGAAGCTGTTGAAAAAGCCAGTATGTCACTAGGATTTGATTCAGTGATGTACATTGAAACATTTTTACTATGTCAGTTAAGAAAAAAACAAAGCTTACCCTGACATAAAATGTTAATTATTGATACAAAGAAATAGAATGTCTCCCACCCACCCCCAAAGAAACACGGTTATATGTCCTTACAGTTTTTATATTTACAGAATCCAGCAACCTGGGGTTTGTTCTCTCATTTCTGTTACTGCAGAGTCTCTCACAGAATCTTGTAGCAATCTTTTCTCCCAGTCTCTCGGAGTGGTTTGCTATTTTGCTTATAGAAGATTTTTATTTTCTATTTAAAATTTTTAAAGCACATGATATTGGGAAAAAATATTTTGAAATGACAGTGTAAGAGCAAAGACGACCATTCCTCTTCACTTTCACCACCAATATCTGTTAGTCAGCAAAAGAAGACCTTCCGTTGTTGGCTTTTTGCTACCTTGGGAAGAAAGCTTAGACATTTTATTTCAGGCAAGACAGGGACAGTCAAATAAGTTTATACAAAGAGGAACTCAGTCTACTCTAGATAAAGGAAGCATCACACTAATGACATTATAGATCTATCTAAGGATTTATATAAATTAGTCATGTTGATTAAATGGCAAACTCCTTTCCCTTCTTTTTAATTTTTTTTTTTTACTTTGTGTCTCCTATCCTTTAACACAATTAATTCCCAGTAAATATCAGCAAAGACAGTGGAAGACATCCATAAAGTGGGGAAAACTGACCAGTATGTAAATTCAATACCTCTTTTCAATGAGTTTTGTAACTTTAAATGAATTTCTGCAATGAGAATGAAAACAAGATTTTAATCACTTTTATTCATTAGAAACTGAGTTTATGTACCGCCTATGTAAAATATTATCTTTGTGCTGAGGGCTAATTTCTGTTATAAGCAATTGCTCTTCCTAATACATAAATTTCCTATCATAATGTCAATAAAGTGTTATTGTTCTTCTTGCCTGGTATGATTCTGGTTTCACTACATTATAGGATTGTATGTTTCTGTAATGCTAAGTACTATATGTGATCCATTTTCCTGGAATAGTTGATGAAGGACTTTCAATGGCCAGGGTACCAGATTTAGAGTCAGAGAATTTGATTTCAAACCCCAACCATGCCATTTAACACCTATGTGACCTTGGGCTAATGACTTCCCCTCCCTAGGACTCATTTTCTTCATCTGTAGAATAAGTAGGAAATAAAGATGAACACTGACATTCCCTCCGGCTCTAAATCTATTATTCTGGTTTACTCTTCAATGTCAGTGGTCACCATTTTGGATAAAGAGAGCTTGGAAAATTGTTTCATTGCTATGCATTTACTTTGGTAGGTTATAGGTAATGTTCAGACAAGATTGATAAATGCTTTATGGATAAATGAGTTAATCTTTAGCTACTGGATAGTGGGAAAGATAGGACTGCAGATAAGTAGCTAGGAGATAATCTGACTGCAGCTGGAAGACAGGCACAAATGAGCAGAGACTCAGACAATGACCTATGGAAGGAGGAAATTTCACAGTAAACATAGACTCATGGAACTGGAAATTTAGATCATAGAATCTCAATCCTTCATTTGTTACAGATGAGGAAATTGGTTCCAGGGAGGAAAGGTGACTTGCCTAAAGTCACTCAGTTTGTCAGTAGCCAAGCCGGAACTGCATAGCCTCTCAGGAATGATTGCTTGTAGTGTGTTAATCTTTTCTAGACTCATTTGTTCATGTGACAAACAGCATCACTGGGACTATTCTTTTTTCAACAAAAGGGACAGTAGTGATATTTTGTGATTATGTTTTTATTCTGATTGAGGAGATTTGAGTTAGAAGACTTGGATCTGAACACTGGTTCGGTGATATACTATGTAAACTTGGGCTGGCTTTTTCCCATCTCTAGATTTCAGGATTCTCAGCTGGGAAATGAGGGGGTTGGGCTAGCTGACCTCACAGGGCCCTTCTAGTTCTAATAGTTTATAAAACCTAAGATCATTGAGTAGGGATCTACTGTTCTCCATATTTACTGCTCACTTCTCATTTTCATGTAGTCTAAGGGCAAATTATATAATACCATTTGTTCAGCTCTAGAGTCAGGGATATATTGGTCTTTGAGGCCATGGACCTGTGGTCTAATAATTATTACCAAACCCCTCAAAACTAACATTTATATAATGCTTTCAGGTTTGCAAAACAATATGTGCGTGTGTATAATCTCAAGTCATCCCCACAACCCTGTGAGGTAGGTTTTATTATTATCCTCATTTTACAGATGAGGAAACTGAGGGAAACAGGGTTAACTGACTTGCCCAGGGTTACAGTCAGTATCTGAGGTAGGATTTGAACTCCGTTCTTTCTAATTCTATGACCAGTATTCTATTTACCACACTATCTTTCTCTTCTTTCAATTCTTTTGTAGGTAAGGAAAGAAGAAAGTGATTCCTGGGAGCTCCAAAAATTGGTTCATAATCTCAGGATTATGTATAACCTATTTCATGGAGTCAGGTTCATTAGGTCTTGCTTTAAGCAAGACAAAAGAGAAACTACCCAGATAATGTGGCACAAAAAGAGAATTCTATTTGAAAAGGCCTAATTAGCAAGAGTAAATTTTTCTACAAGTGAAAACAAGAATAGTTAATATTTATATAGCACTTTAAGGTTTTTTGCAGAGTAATCTACATATGTTATTTCATTTCATAGCTATGTTATGAGGTATTTTATTATCCCCATTTTACAAATGAGGAAACTAAGGCTGAAAAAAATTTATATGAATTACTCAGGGAAACATCTAGATGGCAGTGGTGTGACCCCAGGCAAGCCACTTGGCCCTGCTTGCCTCAGTTTCCTCATCTGTAAAATGAGCTGGAAAAGGAAATGACAAACCACTCCAGTGTCTTTGCCAAGAAAACTCCAAAATGGGGTCACAGAGAATCAAATACGACTGAACAACAACAAGTAAAGGCTTGCAAAGTGATTTTACATATGTTATTTCTTTTGACACTCACAATAACCTTGTGAGGTATATTATTATACAGATGAGGAAACAAAGACTGAAAGAGTTATATGACTTGCCCAAGGACACACATCTAAATCATCCTGACTTTATATCTACCACTGTGCCAGCTAGCACTTAATCCCAGGGTTCAGGTCTGATTACCTGATAATTTTATCATTCTCACCCCTGTGCATCCTTCACTCTGGTAATACTGGCTCAGCTTTTTGAAGTCCCACCCTCCACCCTCTTGAATTGGTGAAGTAGCCCATCTCAAATGCTGCCTCTTCTATCAAGCCTTTCCTAATCCCTTTTGTTGGTTCATTTTTTTAAATTGAAATGCTTTCCTCTTAAACTTCACATCACAATTTCTAATATAATTGAAGTTCTCTCTGTTGGTGCCATAATGTTACTGCTTAAATATTGAGTTAGACGAAGGAAGGAGAGCTCTTTATCTAGACTTGTCTCTCCCAGAACCTAACATAGCTTCCATCATACAATTGTCATCTAATAACCATTTGATGAAAGAATGAATACATTTTCCATTTCATTTTGAAAGTGCGGATGTGACCTCTGTCAAAATCTCCAACTTATACATTATCTTCCAGACACAGAAGACAGGATTTTTAAAAAGAGTCTTTTTTCCAAAATACTTTTAGTTTTCATCTTTGTAATAGAATTTGCATGTGTTGTGCAGGTTTCTGTAGCATTTTTTCCTATTGTAACTGTGATTCTGAAACACATTGGCTTTATGTCCTTAGGGATCAGCTGTGCCAAGTAAAACCAGGACATTGCAAAGATCCCATCTCTGGTCTGAAAGAAGGCCATTTGGGGATTGTCATTTTGATGGCTGGTAAATAAAAAGGCCACTGAATTTTATAATGTAGCCACTTGAGCAACAACCATAAGCTATGTCTAAAGATCTCTGTGTCATGTACATAAAGAGTAGCTATCTTCCTCTTAGTTCCTCATACTGTGCATGCCTCCCTTAATGTTACATTAATACAAATAAACTGTACAAATTCATCCTCATCCCACCCTGAAGCATTAAATTATAAAATGCACATGCTTTCTTACTGCTGATAGACAAAAAATAGTTTTATGTTGTAATATTATTTTCTTATTTATGAAAAGCTAGATTTTTAAAATTTCTTGGATGTAACAAATGCTGAAAAGTCAACACCACCTTATTTATCCAACATAGTTAAAGAAAAGTGTTTCAGATAAATTAAATATCTGAATTAATTAAGGCATGCCCTTTTAAATGCCAACTGTTATACTTTATTTTTATTTGTTTGGGAGAGATATCTGTCTAAAATATATGTTTCTTTCTTTCTTAAATAGAATACCCGAACATTGTTTAGTTGTTTTTTTTTTTTCTTAACGACCTAGGGTCCCAACTGTATGCCTCAAAAATCCGACAATAAAAATTAAATGGATGAATATTTTAAAATGTGTGTGTGTGTCCCAGATTAACAGAACAGGAAATAAGATGCTTAAGGAATCTTATCTTGATGACCTAGAGGCATCATTATGAAAATCAAATTTTATTTCAGCAAATTGGAATAATATCTTTATAAAATATATATTCCTTGCCTTCTTAAACAGAATACACTGAACGTAATTTAGTTTTTATTCTTGTCGATCTTGGGTAATCATTATGAAAACCAAATATTATATTGGATTGTCAATCACGTAATGGTGTTTGTTGGGCTGCTAGGGTGGCTGCCTGTAACACTACATAGCCCTAAAGTGTACCTAAATGATACACTCAAATAGTTTAGGGTTTGGGTTTTTTTTTTTCCTTTGGGGATGGGGTTGGGAGGCATTCTGTAGTATTTTCTGTATCCTGCCTCTCCTGGTGAGGCTGTCAACTGTTGCTTCTTGCTGTTCTCACCAAGCCTGTCTCTGGTATTGCCACAATCCCTCCTCTACCCTCCAGGAAATGAGCTAGGACAGGTAGGTGTCAAGCAGATAGAGTGCCAGACCCGGAGTCAGAAAGACTTATCATCCTGAGTTCAGATCCGGCCTCAGACACTTACTAGCCATGTGACCCTGGGCAAGTCACTTAACCATGTTTGCCTCAGTTTCCTAATCTGTAAAATGAGCTGGAGGAGGGAAAGGCTAACCACTGCAGTATCTTTGCCAAGAAAATGTTATGAAGAATCAGTCAGAACTGAACAACAAATAACAAAGGATATAAGCTTGTTAGAACCTTGCCTAAAATTAAGAGTATAAAAGGTCTGAAGAAAGACCAGAGGGGCTCTCCTATGAGGAAAGTTTTTGAGGTTTAGTGAATTTTGTGCTATATTTTGCGTCAGAAAGTCAGCACAGAATATCCAGGCAGGAAGGGGTCACAGAGGCTACCTCGTCCCACCTATGCCTGAACTAAGCATGCCTTCTAGGACATATCCCTCAAAAGACCAAGCCTTTGCTTTTTTCCATCCCACTTTTAGATTTTAGCTTTCATTGTTAGGAAGTTTCTTGGTTTTATTTGGTTCTGTTTTGGGTTTTTCCAGACATCAAGCCTAAACTTACCACTACAGACACCCACCCACTGCTCTCACTTCATGAAACTGCACTCCAGCCATTATCTTCTTCCTTGACCACCATCAGCCCACCTCCATCATCGGAACTTTGGATTCTGCTTCTGGTCACTGGGTGATGATAATGGGCTCTTCCTTTATCTTGCTCAGAACCAGGACTTCACATCTTTTCCTGGCTGGTTTGAAACCATGCTGCCTGAGACTTGTGTACACTTCCCCACCACTTTCTAGCTCTCCTTTATGTGCTGTCTTCCTTAATTAGAATGTAAGCCCTTTGAAGACACCTCCTTTCTCCACTCTGGGCTGTCCCCCCATGCTGGAAAGCTCTCCTTTCTCTGTTCTGGCTCCTAACCTCCCTTTCAGTCCTAATCGAAATCCTAAAACCTCCCCCAAAACCCTCTCAATTCTAGCACTTTCCCACTGTTAATTTTTTCTTATTCATCTTGTATATAGCTTGTTTTGCATGTATTTGTTTGTAAGTTGTCATCCTTATTAAGATTGTAAGCTCCTTGAAGGACTGTCTTTTGCCTCTTTTTGTCTCCCCAGCACTTGGCACAGTGGCTGGCACATCGTGGGCACCTCATTGACTGCCCAGATTGGTAGAAAGTTGCTAAGAGCTGCCCAAGCTTGTACTCAAGCTTAGCTTAGACTTCAAGAGTCCAGGCCATCTTTACATCACAGTAGGTATTCAAAGGGGGAATGTTCTGGGCTGTCTAGTCATATTATAACATGGTTATCTTTAAATATTACAACCAAAAAAAATTCATGCTAGTGGAAGCTCTGGGATCCATGGCAATGTTTTTTGTGTCAGCAACAGTCAATAGAAATAATTTCTCTTTGGATTCTGCCACTATGAAGTCTACTGTTTCTAAGTGTGGCTATCTTTTAACAGTGTACGAGGGGTGGGGAACCTGTGTCCTTGAGGTCACATGTGGCCTTTTAGGTCCTCGGGTGTGGCCTTTTGACTGAGTCCAGGTTTTCTAGAACAAATTCTTTTCTTAAGGGGTTTGTTCTTTGAAGTTTGGATTCAGTCAAAGGGCCACACTTGAGGACCTAGAGGGTCACATGTGGCCTCAAAGCTGCAGGTTCCCCACCCCTGGTAGACCAGAGACAGTACCTCAATATGACCATTATGGAAATGTTTTGCATGACTACACATGTATAACCTATATTGAATTGCTTGCCTTCTCAATGAGGAGGAAGATGGGAAGGGAGAAAGGGAGAGAATTTGGAACTTGAAGTTTTAAAAATGAATGTTAAAAATTGTTTTTTCATGTAACTGGGGGAAAATAACATATTAAATAAATATACAAAAAAAAAGACTGTGTGCCTAACTTAAGATGTACATGAGAAAACTTTGCCTACGGGGCAGCTCCTCACTTTTTATACCAAATGTATATGAAAAACAAATTTTTACATAAAGTTTATTTTTAAAAGAATTAAATGAGGCTGGGTGTAGTGGTGTATGACTGCGGTCCCCACTGCTGGGGTGGTTGAGGCTGGGGAATTGCTTGACTTTAGAAGTTCTGTCACAGGGCTAAAAGCTAATCAGGTGTCTACACTGAATCCTGCGCCAATACAGTGAACCTTCAGGAGCACAGAGTCACCAGCTTTTAAGGATAGCTGAACAAGCCAGGCTGTAAAACCTGAGCAGGTTAAAGCTTTGCTGCCAGAGGTGGGAAACCACATGTGGCCTTGAAGCTGTAGGTTCCCCACCCCTGTAAGACTATGCTAATCGTTATTGGAATCAGGCCAGTGAGAGGCTGCTATCCTTTCAGCCTCTCCAAGATAAGGAGACCCACTTTAAACAAAATAAATAAAAGGTGAAAAATAAATAAAAGATTACCTTATTACTGCACATGCTTTAATTCCTTTGGGAACTGCAAAAGTCACTATCACTCCTAATTTTTTGTCCTCCTCAGACACCTTCAGTGATTCCCCATTGTGGACAGTTTGAAATTGAATTTAATTCAATCTTGAACCTTGAGTTACCTTTCTAGCCTTCTCTTCCATCACCCTACCTCATGAATCCCCTCCCCCCCATTCAATGTAGACTGAGATATGCATTTATTCCGTGCTCCTTCTTACCTCCAAGCCTTTGCTGGTTATTTCTCTCATCTCTAATACCTCCTTTCCTCTGTCTGCCCATGACTTCAAGGTCAGCTTCAAGTCCTACAAAGCTTCTCCTAGTCATTCTAACAGCTGTCCTTCCTTGGAATTCATTTAGTGTTTAATCACCTGTGGATTAGTTGATACCTCTTGTTATTTAACTCTTGGATGACACACTCTCAGTTAATATTCATTGAATTAATGAGGCTATCCACATGAGCACCAAGGTAAGGTTCTACTGAAGGATGTTAATGCTATGTTTTCCAGTACACCAGTTGTCTTTTCCATCCTTTCTTGTAGTCTTCCACCCTGTCCCCTCCTCACATTCTTCTCGCTTTTTTCAGTTTCTGTGATTTAACCAAATGTTCTGCCCAAAGCTGGGGTGATCCAGAGCTGTAACCAGCAGTTTGGGTGCCTAGAGCAAGCAACATGAAATGTGTCCTCAAATCAACTTTATAATGGGTGATGAGAAAATAATACAAAAAGTAATTAAGATTAAATTCAGCTAAGCAGGAGGAGGAATTGGATACGATAGTGTCTCCAGATGGGTACATCTGGTAGCTTCATATTTAAACTAATTACTGCTACAAACTAGCTTCCAGACTCAGTTGTTTCTAGCTGCTAAAGGAATACACATATTAAATTTTGATGTCTTCTCTATTTTGATGCCCTGCAGCCAAGTCCCAGTCACATCATCCTAGTTACAGCGTTAGGATGTTGTTATTCAGTTATTTCAGTCATGTCTAATTCTTTATGAAGCTATTTGGGGTTGTTTGGTGTTTTGTTTTTTGCTTTTTTATGGTGCAGATACTGGAGTGGTTTGCCATTTCCTTCACCAGTTCATTTTACAGATGAGGAAACTAAGGCAAACAGGCGTAAGTGATTTCTAATGAGTGTCTGAGGCCAGATTTGAACTCAGGAAGATGAGACTCCAGACCTAGCACTTTATCCACTGTGCTATCTAGCTGCCTTTTGCTTTAGGGTGATGCCATAGCTATTCTCAGCTCCCTCCATAATCCAGTAAGTAATACCAAACACTCATGCATAAATCTCTGTGATGACAGCCAGGGTTGAACTCAGAGTTGTCTGTGGCCAAGGTCCCCTGGTAATAAAAGCCATAATTTTGAAGGTATTAACGTTTTTGCAAAGGAGATTTCTGGAGGAGCTTCACAAGACTTGTTTATTACTTTAATGAACACATCAACTTTAAGAAGTGGAGACTGTTAGATAATAGAAAACACTTTATCTCCACTCCCATGTGTATGAAGCTGGGGACTAGTATAAGATGTTAGTTGAGGAGGAAATTGTATGTTTTCAAGGGGAATAAATTTAAAATCCAAAGGGAGTGGAGGAGAAAGGGTACCTGACAGAGATAGGTTAAGGAGATTAAGAAGCTTATCTGGAAAAAACAAGAGTTGAAGAAGGGTATAAAGGGTATGTGATAAAACTACACTAAGCCATAAAACATGACTGGAGTAAACATAAACTTCTTCACCAACCCCAGAACACTAGAACTAGAATTTTAATCTAAAATAATGAACTGAGGAGACCATAATGGACACAATAGGTAAGAAGCATGAAACTTAACCTTAAGAATTAGAGAAATTAATCCATCAGTAAACACTTATTAAGTGCCTACTATGTGGAGGTTCTATGCTAAGCTAGGGATACAGAACAAGGCCAAGAACAGCACTCTCAAAGAGTCTTCCCTCTAATGGGAGAGACAACATACAAACAGATACAAAGAAGGCTCTATACAGGATAAGAGAAAGATGAGGAACTTTAGAATTTATCTAAACCTCTCATTTTATAGAAATATAGAAAGAAATTAAGGCCCAGGGACAGCTAGGTGACACAGTGAATAAAGCACTGGAGTCAGGAGGACCTGAGTTCAAATCCTGCCTCAGACACTTAACACTTACTAGCTGTGTGACCTTGAGCAAGTCACTTAACCCCAATTGCCTTGCCTTCCCCCCTCCAAAAAAATAAAAACAATAAACTTAAAAAAAAAAGAAATTAAGGCCCAGAGACTAAAAATTATTTATCCAAGGTCACTGTATGTGTCAGATCTGATATTTGAGCCCAAATTCTCTGCCTCCAAATTCAGTTCTTTTTCCACTAATATCACTTTGATAGAGATACAAATTATAGGTCAAATAAAATTTAGATAAGAAAACCAAATTCATAAACTCCAGAATTAGGTTTTCTGAGGGGTTATTGCTATAACCCCTAGTGCAATCACTATCTATATCTATACCTTCTGTCTATACCCTCTCATATCTGTATGTCTATACCCTTTCATAAAACA
The DNA here is from genome assembly GCF_028583685.1 of Petaurus breviceps papuanus. NCBI lineage: Eukaryota > Metazoa > Chordata > Mammalia > Diprotodontia > Petauridae > Petaurus > Petaurus breviceps. The sequence continues at coordinate 31,032,334 of NW_027185764.1, read as the reverse complement.
TATACATAATCTTTGGTCTGGACCCAAGTTTAAGAATTCTTGCTTCTCTTTATTTATGAGTAGTTGAGAAAATAAGGATGCATTTTTCTCTAGATAGTGTTGACCTCATAATAAACAGTAATATTAAGTTTGGAAAACTGTTCATCATTTCTTCAGCTAATGCATTATCTGATCTCAACCATTTCCTCCAAAAAAACCCACAATTTCTCCACTGTAAGAAAATGCAAGAACCTTGAGCCATATTCTCAGTGTCTGATACTGCCTGAGGATTTTGCTACCCAAAGAATTCACCCAGAATGACATTCCTTCAGACCATCTGTATTCTTTTATTTCCTAGTTCCCAGATTATGTCTCTCTAGAAAGAACATTTTGGATATCAATTTAAGTGAAACATTATTTTTGCTAAGACTCATCCATCAAGATGACAAATCAAAACAATAGGAAAAATTTTGATCATCCATTTATATAGTCTAGATTTGAAATTCAAACTTGGATTGTTTCTACACAGGCAGAGAGAAGAACCAATCTCAAATAAACTTTAACAGCATGGAGAATTTTTGCAAATTGCTGTCAGACTGTCTCCTCTTAGCAGCTACCAAATGTCAGTAAAACCATACTAATGATAGTAGAAAAATTATTTCCAATGTACATGGTCCTCTAGGAATTTCCCCTGTGTATGTGTTGGGCAGGAGGAGGGAGGTCCTTTGGGGAGGTCCTTCTGTTACTAGAGCATTCAACTGCAGAAATAAAAAGACCTGGAGTTTATTAATTGTGACAGTTTTGTATGAAATGTACTTGAGCTCTTGACCCAATAATTCCATTATTGAGACCATTCCCTGAAAGTGTAATAAAAGAGAAACATGAAAAAGAGCTCTCTGTTCAAATATTTTAAGAGCTGAATTACATATAATTGCAAAACAAAACAAACAAAACCTGGAAGTGACCTTAATGTTCAATAGTAACAGAATGGTTAAATAAATTGTGATATGTTAGTGTATTGGAATAAACCAAAGGAAGAATCAGATTGATCACAGGCAGGAAGGAAGGAGGGGAAAATGCAGAGAAAGGAGGAAGGAAGGAAAGAGAGCAGATATTTGAAAGATTAGTAAGGGTACCTTGCTGAACAAGGGAACAATCCAAATGACAGAGCTTATTATCATCGTATGTTGAAAAGATCTAAGAAAAGAAGGATAAAAATCTTTCAGTTTCTATGCTTTAGAAAAAGTGAGAAGGATTATTTACATTTTTTTATTTTATATGGGGAAAGTGTACCCTTTAGGGATAGGGCAGTAGCTTGAAATTTTGCAATTATGTATACCCTTCAGTAGAGTAAGTCAGGGTGTCTGCAAACAAGGTTTTGTATCTTTTCTTATAGCTGAAAAAAAGTGAAAGAAATAAATGGAATAAGAAGTTTCCTATTTCTTTTTACTTTCTGTAGTTATACCTGTTTGTCAGATTTTTTTCTTAATGGCATTTGTCATTGTATTCATGATTCCCACAAGTAAGAATAAAAAAAAACATTCTGTGGTGCAGTGAATAGAGTACCAGCCCTGGAGTCAGGAGGACCTGAGTTCAAATCCATCGTCAGACACAACCCCAAAACCTAGCCGTGTGAACTTGGGCAAGCCACTTAACCCCAATTGCCCTCCAAAAGAAAAAAGAAAAAGAAAAATTCTAAGGTACAATAACTGTAATATTATAAAGACAAACAACTTTTAGAAACATGGGATTTCTGATCACACAATGACCAATCCCAGCTCTAGAAAATTTTATCAAATTTTGATAAAACATTTTGCCTACCTCCTAATAGAGAGGTGATAGATGCAGAGTGCTGATTCAGGCATACATTTTGGGGCATGGCCAATGTGAGAATTTTATTTGTTTGACTATATGTATGTGTTAGCAAGATTTTGTTTTTCTTGCTTTCTCATTGGGGGGGGAGAAATCAGAAGGCAGATCTTCATTTGAAAATTAAAAAAAAAATTCAATTCAATTTAATTTTTAAAACGTTCCAAGAGCAATAAAGACATTTAAATGTTGAAAAATATTCCACTTCCTAACATCTATGAGAGTCAAGTCCATTTCTAAGTAGATTAGCTGAAAGAAAAAAAAATTTTTTTTAAAAAGGACTTCATTTAAATAGTCAGATAAATAATGTAGATAATGGGCACAGTAGATAATTGACTGGGCCTGGGGCTTGGAAGACATGAAGTCAAATTTGACTTCAGACACTCAATCTCTGTATAATGTTCTATGAACCTAGACAAGTCATTTAACCTGTCTGCCTCAGTTTTCTAATATTAAATGGGGATAATAACAGTACCTACCTTTCAGGGTTGCTGTGAGGATCAAATTTTTGTAAAGCACTTAATATAACACCTGGCACATGATAGGCACTGAATTAAATTACAAGACTTTTTTTTTCATGAAACTAAGTGTTTGCATCAATACAGGGATATTGATTTTGTATCACCTTTTTCTGGTTTAGGTATCAAGACTATATTTGTGTCACAAAAGGAATTCAGTAGGGCCGTGTGTGTGTATGTGTGTGTGTGTGTGTGTGTGTGTGTGTTTTAAACAACTTGTGTAATGTTAGAATTGCTTTTTAAATCTTTGGTGAAATTCACTTGTACATCCATCTAGTCCTGGTTTATTTTTTTCCCCTCACCTTTGAGAATTTATTTTTGGCTTGTTCAGATTTTATTTCTAAAACTAGAATATTTACATTATTTATTGTTTTGATAATCAAGGTATTTTATGTTTCTGTAAATTTTCATATATTTATCATTTTGTTGGCATAAATTGGGCAAAATAGTATCTAGTAATTCCCTTTATTTCCTCATTCGTTATCAATTATCCTTTGCCATTTTTAATACTGGGAAATTGGCTTTATTCTTTTTTAAAAAAAATAAGACTAGCCAAAGACACATTTTACTAGTTGTTTTGTTTGCCTTTTTTTTTTTGGAGGGCAATTGTGGTTAAGTAACTTTCCCAAGGTTACATGGCTAGTTTTTTTTTGTTTTGTGTGTGTGCGAAGGAAGGGGGGGGGGGGAGGGGGGGTGTTAAGTGTCTGAGAACGGAACTCGGGTCCTCCTGACTCCAGGCTGGGCCGGCGCTTTACTCACTGCACCACCTAACTATCCCATTTTACTAGTTTTTTGAAACACTGGATTTTAGTTTTACTTTTTTCCTTTCAATTTCATTAATCATTTCTTTGATTTATAGAATTTCTATCTTGGCAATCAGTTGGGACTTTTTGATTTGTCACTGTTCTAGTTTTTTTTTTAAAGTCATTTGTTGATTTGTTCTTTCCCTCTTCTTTTGATAAAAGTCCATAAAGATATATATATATATATATTTTTTTTTTCTTAAGGATCTCTGGCTTAATCCCAAAAGTTTAGTACTTTGTCTCATTATTGTAATTTTCTTTGATGAAGTCGTTAACTGTTTCTATAATTTGGTTTTTGACTCATTGATTCTTTAGGATTATTCTCTAGTTAAGTTTAAATTTATTCTTCAGAGGCTCTTTATTGGTAATGATTTTTAATGTGTTGTGGTTAATAAGAGGTGGGTTTAATATTTCTGATTTTATGCATTTTATCAATTTTTATGTTCTAGCACAGTTTTTATATGTGTGCTACACATAGATGAGAAATGTGTATATTCCTTTTGATTCCCACTTAGAAATGATCAGAATATATCTTGCTTTTCTAAAATTCTAGTCAGCTACTTAATTTCTTTCTTATTGCTTTTACTATTGCTTTTCTTACTGTGGCTTTTCCTCAGGTCTGAAAAGGGGTACATTAAGGTCCTACCTAAAATATTTTGACTATTTATTTCTCTATGTAACTTGATTAGCTTTCCCTTTAAGTACTTAGATTGTATAATATTCATTGAATATATATTAAGTATTGATCTTACTTTATTATCTATGTAACTTGATTAGCTTTCCCTTTAAGTACTTAGATTGTATAATATTCATTGAATATATATTAAGTATTGATCTTACTTTATTATCTATGTTGCCTATAAATGTGATATAGTTTCCTTGTTTATTTCTTTTAATTATTTCTATTTTTACTGTTGCTTTGTCAGAGGTTGTTATTGCTACTCTGAATTTTTTAGTTCACTAGAGGCATATCAAATTCTGCTCCACTTCTTTATTTTAAATCTCTGTGAATCTTTATTTTTTCAAGTGTATTTATTTTTCTTGTAAGTAACATTATTGTTGGATTCTACTTTCTAACCCATTCTGCTATCCTCTACCATTTTAGAGATGAGTTAATCCCATTAACATTTGTAGTAATAATTGTTATTCATGCAGCTTTTTATATTGTTGTTAAAAAGCAACTAGAATGGCAGAATGGACAGCATATGGGATGGCGAGTCAGGAAGACCTGAGTTCAGTCCTGCCTCAGACACTTACTAGCTGTGTGACCCCAAGCAAGTCACATAATCTCTCTGTGTCTCTATTTCCTCACCTGTAAAATGGAAATAATGTCACTTACCTTATAAGTTTGTAAGGATCAAATGAGTAAAGAGCATATTTTTACATGTGTAAAGCACTTTCCAAATCTTAAAGTACTACATGAAAACTAGCTGCTATTTTGTATTTTCCTCCATCCTATCCATCCTTTCTCCTCTCTTTTGCTTGCCCACACCACCACCCCTTTTACAAGTAAGCAAGTAGTGGTGAAAAAGGGGCCTGATTGATTGGATGCTATAATTGGAGGAATGTGCTTCCATTCCATTGTTCATCTTCTTTTCCCCTGACCCAATCTTTAACCAGTGCTCTTACCTTTCTTTTTTCCTTTTTCCTCAACCCTCTGAAGCTGCCATTTGTTTTGCTTCTGCTTGTTCCTTCCCTGATACTGTCATCCCTTTTAAACTCCCTCTGTTCTCTCTGTCCCTATCGTACACCAAACTCTGTGTTCAGTCTTCCCATTTCCAGTTCCCATAAGAATGAAGTTCATGTGGTGCCCATTCCCTGACCCCTTGCTTCCTATGTGTATACTCATTTCACTGACTGCCTCCAGGGCCATCTGCAGACATCCTAATCTATATCTTGCTACTGGACTCAGATGGCTCCCGAGGAGAAAGTAAGGCTGGTGACCTTGCACAGCCCTCCCTCACTTAAATCAAATTCTCTTGCAAGTCATGGCATCATCTTCCTGATGTCTTGGTCCTCTTTGAGAGCAAAGGACAAACAACTCATCTCATCTCAGTATGAGAAATAGTAAGTTTCCCCTTCTTCCTCCTTTCTTTAGTGTATTTCTTTTTCCATCCCTTTTATTTCCCCTCATTACTAATAAAAGGAACAGATCTGCTCCCCCATAGTTTTTGCTTGTTATTTGTAATTCCATCACTGACCTTTGAAGACATTAACATTCTGAAAGGACATTTAGTTCTTCTTGCCCATTAGAATAAAAGCCCTTCATCATCACATTGTCCCTTTAATTTCCTCAAATGTTATTTTGCTCAACTATTAGATTGTTCAAGTGGTATTCCAAAAGGCAAAAGATAAAAGCTTACAACCACAAACAATTTAGCCTTCTTCTTTTGAATCCTCCATTTGAATTTCAAAGTTCTTACTTAGCTCTGGTCTTTTCATTATGAATGCTTAAAAGCCTACCATTTTTCCTCTGTGCAATTATACTTTGTTTTGCAAGGTAAGATATTTTTGGTTTTAAGACTTTATCTTTTGCTTTGAAGAATGTAATTTTCCAAGCTCTCTTTTAATTTGTACTGGTAGTTGCCAAATGCTATATGATTGTGACTTTGGCTTCTTGATTCTTTCTAGCTGCTTAGACTGTTGTTTTGTATGTTTTTCTTTGATCTGGAAGGTCTGGTTTTGGGCCACAATATTCCTGGAAGTTTTTATTTGGGGGTTTCCCATTTGGAAATGACTGGGGGTTTCTCTGAAATTTTACTTTGCCCCCAAATCTCATGGAACTAGGTGGTTATATTTTATGATTTCTTGAACTATGGTATACAGTGTTTTTGTTTTTAATTTTTGATTATAATATTTTGTCTCATTAAAACATTGATTCAATTATTCTATTTGATCTATTTTAATTTTCAGAATCTGTTTCTTGAATAATATTTATCACCTAAACCCAAGTCTTCCAATTCTTTCCTCCATAGTTTTCCTCTCGTGCTTTATTTCTTCCACACATTCTTGTGATCTTTATCGTCAAGCCATCTTCTTCTCTGAATCTCTGCATGCAGATGTTGGGCCATTAGTCTCTTAGACTTGGTTTTCCTCTTGTATGGTTCTTGACCCATAATATTTCCCCATGTTGTGCAGTATCTTCTTTTGTTTATCCATTTCTCTAGTCTTGATTTTGACTTGGGGCTTGCTATTAGGGTTAGATTCTATATCTTTCCACACTTTTGAACAGGGTGGTAAGGTCCTATTTGGTCCTAATATTACTTTTATTACTATTATTATATATATATTACTATATTACTAATATTGGTTCTGATGACTTCGTCTTCCCATGGTATATTTGTACCTAGAGTGCTGGAAGGTTTCAGTATCCCTATTCAGATTGATGTGGTTGACTATCTCTAATCAGGGCACTGGGTGGTTCCCAACTTCCTAATCACTTTGTGATTCCTCACTTGAGATGCTAGATAATTTTCTGTTCCCCTTTGGTTTTCTGTAATCAGAGTGATGGATGGTCTTCTGTTCTCCCCCCACCCAAGATGTCTATGTTTGGAGCATTGTTTCTTATGTCCCTTCTAGGGATTACCCAATTAGGGTTCTGAATGGTCTTTTGTCCACCATAGGACTCTCCTGATCCAAGAATTTTTGCTTTATCACTTTCCTTCTGGGGCTTCTCCTATCAGAGTGCTAGATGGTAATCTGTCCTATAGGGTTTCCTTGATCATGAAGCTAGTTGGCCTCTGTATTCCCTAAGGCAAGGGTGGGTGATCTGTGGCCTTCTAGGTCCTTAGGTGCCACCTTTTGACTGAATCCAAATTTTACTGAACAAATCCTTTTATTAAGGGGATTTGTTCTGTGAAGTTTGAATTCAGTCAAAGAACCACACTTGAAGATCTAGAGGGTCATGGATTTCATGTTTTACTTGGACTTAACATGGCTTCTCTGGAATGACTTCTTTTCCAATGTTCACAGTTTAGCAGTATTTTTGTATAGTTCTGGAGCAGATGAAGTTGCTTACTTGGTATTTCTGTTTGGATTTATTGATGATTGTTCAAATATGATGCTCTTCTTTTGTAGTGCATCAGTGAAAAAGTTGGGTTCTTGTGTAATTATGATGCCACCATCTTAGCCAGAAATATACTTTGAATCTTTGCAACTTCAAATAGAATAATCTTTTTTGGCTGCCATATCATATTGTTGATTTGTGTTAAGAGTATAGTCCACTAAAACCCCCACCTTCTTTTCACATGAACTCATATCTAGTCATGAGTACCCTGCATTTTGCATTTGTAAGTTTATTATTTTTACTCAAGTATATGAGTTTACAATTATCTTTATTAACCTTTATCAACTTAGATAAGTGCCCCCCCCCTCCAAATTCTAGTCTATTGAAAGCTTTTTGGATTCTTATTCTGTCATCCAATTTTTTTTATTAAAGTGTTTATATTTTTTTAATTTATTTACTTATTTTTAGTTTACAACATTCAGTTCAACAAGCTTTTGAGTTTTAAATTTTCTCCATCTCCTGACCCTCCCCCCCACGATGATAAAGCTGATAACGGTTCTATATATAAATTCTTATTAAAAATTTTCTCATTAGTCATGTTGGAAAGAAAAATTAGAGTGAAGGGGAAAAACCATGAGAAAAAAAGAAACAAAACAAAACAAAAAAAAGAGAGAGAACAAATAGTATGCTTCAATCTGCATTCAGACTCCATAATTCTTTCTCTGGATGTGGATAGCATTTTCCATCGTGAGTCTTTTAGAGTTGTCTTAGAACCTTGCATTGCTGAGAAGAGCGAAGTCTATCAAAATTAGTCATCATACAATGTGGTTATAACTGTGCACAACACTCTCCTGATTCTGCTCCTCTCACTCAACATCAGTTCATATAAGTCTTTCCAGGTTTTTCTAAAGTCCACCTGCTCATCATTTCTTATAGTATTCAATTACATTCACATACCACAACTTGTTCAGCCATTCTCCAATTGATGGACATCCTATCAATTTCCAATTCTTTGCCACCACAAAAAAGAGTTGCTATAAATACTTTTATACAATTGGATCTTTCCCCCATTTTTAGTATCTCTTTGGGATAAAGCCCTAGAAGTGATATTGCCAGGTCAAAGAATATACACATTTTTAATAGCCCTTTGGTATAGTTCCAAAAGGCTCTCCAAAATGTTTGGATCAGTTCACAACTCCACCAACAATACGTTAGTGTCCCAATTTTCCTACATCTTCTCCAGCATTTATAATTTTCCTGTTTTGTCATATTAACTAATCTGTCAGTTGTGATGTGGTACCTAAGTGTTGTTTTGATTTGCATTTCTCTAATCAATAGTGATTGAGAGCATTTTGTATATGACTATAGATATCTTTCATTTCTTCCTCTGAAAACTGCATGTTCATATCCTTCTACCATTTATGAATTGTGAAGTGTCTGTCATCCAATATTACTAGTCCCTTCCAACTTTGCATCAGCTGGAAATTTGATAACCCAGTCATCTACACCCTTATTCAACCACTTGATTAAAAACACAGGACCAAAAAAACCTCTCTGGAGGTACTCCATTGGAGGCTGATCACCAATTTGTCATGAAACCATTAACAACTGCTCTTTGGGTCTGAACAACCAACCACTTCTCTTTTTTAATTAATTTGTTTAGCCAAACAAAAATCCTCATTCTGTTTGCCCCACAGAGAATTAAAGAAAAGCAAAACCTCTGTTACAAACAAAAACAAATTTCCGCATTAAATATGTCCCCCCAAAGTGTCACTTTGTACTCTTAGTCACTCGTCTCTCTTTCACAAGGTGGGGATAATGTGATCCTGTTTCTTTATTGGTACTCTGGAATATATCGGTCTTTACATTGATGTATGATTCTAAAAGAAGAAAAAAAAAAGTTGTAAAATTGGTGCCTGAATTTATTCAAAAATGTTTAAATGATTATTTTGCTTATATCACCACTTTCCAATCTGACATTTCTGAGCCCACCATGACTTCTAAGAACCTAGTTACTTCAATGAAGTGATGAAGCAAGCATTGGAATGATGGTTGCGGTTGTGCTTTGTCCTTCATTCTTGAAGAGAACCATGACATCAGGATGCTGATGTCATGACTTTCAATTGACTTTGATTTGAGTGAGGGAGGGCTGTACAAAGTCACCAGCCTCACTTTCTCCTCCAGAGCCATCTGGGTCCAGTGGTCAGATATCAGTCAGGATGACTGGAGATGGCCCAGGATGCAGTGGGAGACCTTGGCCCTTCTAATCTAAGGGATTTTCAATTTCTCACCTTGAGTGAGGCAGCAACCATTCAGTGAATAGGCCACTTTAAGAAGTGAGTCAAGGGATGGCCTCTGTAATAAAAAAAAAAAAAGTTGGAATAGAACTTCTTAATCGAAAAAAATAGCTGAGGTCATTGGGAGAATTAAAGAAAGAACAAAAGATTAAATTCAAAACCTTGTAGAATACTCTTATTTAATGGGTGAAAGCAAATTAGGAGTCAGTAAGAGAAACAGGAAAAACAATGTTCTGAGAGGTAAAAGATTCAAGAGAAGGGAGTATTACAAGTTAACCAAAGTAGGGATACAGCGTCAAGATAGCAGAGTGAGAGGAAGTTCACCCAGCACACCTCCTCCACCACAACTTAGAAAGTGTGTGAGACCAAATGCTGGTGGGAAAGTCAAGAAGAAGTCTCAGAGTCATTTTTGCAGCCCAGAGCAGCTTAGGAAGATAGCCGGGTTTGTGAACACGGAGATAAGGGCTGTCCAGAAATGCTGTGTGACAGCAGCAGCAGACGAGGAGCATTCCATTGCTCAGGGATGAAAAGAAAGCTGAGACAGAGCACCAGGGTAGGAGGCACTGGAGCAGAAAGAGATCACAGGAGACTCTGAACTAGTACTGGGTATGGGAACAGCTGCCATCAGGCAATTCTGTTGCCCATTAGTATCCAAAGGGGAGAGGACCTACCATGAAGAAGTATGGGGCCTCTTTGATTACTAAGCAAGAAAAAGTTCAAGAAACTTAGTTGTCTGATCCTAAGCCTAGGAGCAAGGAGTGACTCGGTTCTAACCCTTGGCCCAGCACGTAAACCTGCAATGGAATAACCAGGGCAAGAAACAAAGACCAAAGCAGAGCTACTATTCAGTCACTCTGAACATGCAGAGCCTTCCAGTAGGGTAAGACTGACTGAGTCCAGCAGCAATTTTCTAAAACTCAGCTTACAGAACTCAGAACAAGAGGGCAATGAAAAGACCTCTCCACAGATCACACCACCTTAGAAGCACCAAATGCTTGTAGGACCCCGGACTGAATTTGAAAGTAGAAGAAGAAAATTAAAGGATAAAAGTTCAGGCCAGATGTCCCCAGAAGTGAATAAAGCCCAACATTAACATAAAATCCAAAGTTAAAAAGTAGTCTGGAAGAATGAACAAATAACAACAACAAAAAAGAGCCTGACCGTATAGAGCTACTGTGGTGACAGGGAAGGTCACTACTCAAACAGAGAAGAAGAAAATGAATTGAACATATCTTCAAGCAAAGCCTCAAAGAAAAATGCAATTTGGACACAGGCACAACAAGAATTTCTAAGAGAATTAAGCAAAGAGTTAAAGAAGGAACTAAAAATTATTTTTAAAACCAAATGAGAAGTATGGAAAAAAGATATGAAATGAGAATTAGCAGCTTGATAAAAATATGTTTAAAAAAAACTTACTGAAGAAAATAACTCCTTGAAAATTAGAATTGGGAAAAGGTGAGTTAATGACTCCAAAAGACATAAAAACAATAATTTAAAAAATCAAAGGATGGAAAAAATAGAAGAAAATGTGAACTATCTTATAGAAAAAACAATTTACCTGTAAAATAGATTGAAGAGAGATAATTTAAGAATCTTTAGACTACTTAAAACCATAAACAAAAAAGAAATTAGACATCATATTTCACAAAGTTTTAAAGGAAAACTGCCCAGATATCTTAGAACCAGAGGGCAAAATAGAAATTGAAACAATTAATTGGTCACATCCTGAAAGAAATTCCATAAAAAAAAATTCCCAGGAACATTATACTTAAGATCCAGAGCTCCCAGATCAAGGAGAAGATACTGAAAGCAGCCAGAAAGAAATACTTCAAATACCATGAAATGACAGTCAGGATCACAAAAGAGTTAGAACCCACCACTCTTAAAGGAAGGGAGGGCTTTGAATATGACATTCTGGAAGACAAAGGATTTAGATTTACAACCAAGAGTAACCTCACCCCCCCCCCAAAAAAAAAGTATAATCCAAAAGGGGAGAAATGGATTAGTTAGTGAAATATAGGAATTTACTACATTCTCTATGAAAAGACCAGAACTGAATAGAAAATTTAACCTTCAAACACAAGATTCAAGAGAAGTACAGAAAGGTAAACATGAGGGAAGCATCACAAGGGATTAAACAATATTAAACAGTTTATATTCTTATATAGGGAAATAATATATGTGACCCCTCAGAACTTTATCATCACCAGGGATCTTAGAGGAAACTTATTTAGAGTCATAGGGTCTGGATGTGGTTCTTTTATTTTTGGATGATCTTAAAGAAGAATGAGAGGGTGGGAAAGAGGGATGTACTTGGAGAAGGGGAAAAGGGAAAGGAAGAATAGGGAAATTTTTCTCACATGTATGGGACATGTAAAGAAGGGTTTATATCATGGAGGCAGCAGTGGGAAGGGGGAGCAGAAAACACTTGAACCTCATTCTGATTAAACTAGTTCAAGGAAGGAAGAAACAAACATACATATGCAATTGTGTACAAACACTCTTCTAACCCAACAAGGAGGGGAAAGGGTTAAGGTAAAGTGGGGAGGGGGGCAGTGTTAAGGGGGAAGGTAGATTTTATTTTTTTTAAGCAATTGGAGTTAAGTAACTTGCTCAAGGTTACACAGACAGTTATTTCTGGGTGTGGTACTAAGTATTAGACCCCAGATTCGATCCCAAGTCATCCTGACTCTGGGGCCAGTGCTCTTACTCACTGTGCCACCTGGCCACCCCTAAGCAATTGAGGTTAAGTAACTTGCTCAAGGTTACACAGCCAGTTGTTTCTGGGTGGGTGCTAAGTGTCTGAGTCCAGATTCGATCCCAGGTCATCCCGACTCTGGGGCTGGTGCTCTTACTCACTGTGCTACCTGGCCACCCAGGAAGGCAGATTTTAAAAGGCAGTGATCAGAAGCAAAACAGACTCATAAAGAGGGGAAGGGGTATAAAAAGAGAAGAACAAGTATAAGATAATAGGAAGGAGAGAAATATACAGTTGGCAATCATAATTGTGAATTTGAATAGGAAGCACTCACCCATAAAATGAAAGGGAATAGTAGATGGATTAGAAATCAGAATCCAACAATATGTTGTTTACAAGAAGTACACTTTAAACAGAAAAATATACATAAGCTTAAAATAAGGAGCTTGAGCAGAATCTATTATTCTTCAGCTGAAGTAAAAAAGCAAAGACTGGCAATCATGATCTCAGACAAAACAAAAGTAAAAATAGACCTAATAAAAAGAGATAAACAGGAAAACTGCATTTTACTAAAAGGTACCATAGACAATGAGCTAATATTAGTACTGAACATATGTGCACCAAATGGCATAGCATCTAAATTATTAAAGGCAAAGTTAAATAAATTAGATGAGAAAATAGATTGTAAATCTATAATACTATGGAATTTGACCTCAATTTACCTCTCTCAGACCTAAGTCAATATGACCATAAAATAAACAAGAAAGAAGTTCAGAAGCTAAATAGAATTTTAGAGAAGTTAGAGACAATAGACCTGTAGAAAATATTGAATGGAAATAGAAAGGAGTATACTTTTTTTCAGCTGTACATGGCATTTTCACAAAAATTGGTCATATATTAGGGCATAAAGACCTCACCAGCAAACACATAAAAGTAGAAATATCAAATACATTTTTTATGACCACACTGCAATAAAAAATAAATGCAATGCAAATTTTAAAAAAGGACCTTTGAAGTATGGATTAAAATTAATTGGAAACCAAATAACTTAATACTAAAGAATGGGTGGGTAAAAGAGAAAACCATAGGAAAAAATCACTTTCATTAAAGATAATGACAATAATGAGACAACATTCCAAAATTTGTGGGATGCAACCAAAGAAGTACTTGGGGAAATTATATATCCCTAAATACGTAAATCAACAAAATAGAGAAAGAGCAGATCAAGAGATCAGATCTCAAACTATGCTATGGATCTGTAAAAGAAAGAAGAAAAAGACTCATATATACAAAATATATTAGCAGTTCTTTTTGTAGCTTTTTGAAGCTGAGGGGATTCCCATCAATTGAGGAATGATTAAACAAGTTATGGCATAAGAATAGAATGGAATGCTATTGTGCTATATGAAATGATGGTTTCAGAAAAACCTGGAAAGACTTGTGTGTACTAATGCAAAGCCAAATGAACAGATCCAGGAGAACAATTTACATAATAACAACAATATTATAAAGATAATCAATTTTGAAAGACTTCATAACTCTGAACAACACAATGACCACCTCAATTCTAAAGAACTTAACAATGAAACAAGCTATCTATCTCCAGATAGAGACCTGATGGACTAAGAGTACAGATTGACGTACATTTTCTTCTTTTCTTGTTTTTATTTTTTTCCTGTGTGTGGGTTGAAAAACCCCATTAAAATTTTAATCAAGAACATGGAGGTTTCTCAGGATAAAAACAGAAAATTTTTATTCTCTTCCCCCAGGGGAAAAGGGCAGTCCTCTCCATGATGGATCAGGGAGAGGAGGCTCACAATATGGGGCAAACAGAGTTTTTAAGCCCTAATACAGCAGGGTCATATTTCCCTCATTGTCCCTCATTTCCATTGGCTGGGAGGCAGGCCTACAGAGGTTGGAAAGAAGACAAAGAACTGAGCTAGGTGGGGGTCAAAAGACTTCTAAAAGGGCTTCCTACTGATTGACAGCAGCAATGAAGGGGGTGGGGGAAGCTGACACTCAAATTCCAAGACACATTCTGAGAAGTTTTCACATTCTACACACCTGAAACATGGCTAATGGAGAAATTTGTTTTGCGGAGTTATATATGTTGGTAATGACCTTTATTTCTCTTACTTTCTCAGTGGATGTGGGAGGGAGAGAATTTGGAACTGAAAGTAAAATTTTTCAAAATTTTAAATGGGAAGGGGTCCAGAATTAAGAAGGTGGTCAGATTTTTAAAAATAAGCCAAAAATACCAAAGAATATAAGTACGAGGAAGAGGTTGGTAAAGGTAAAACAGGCCATTAATTTGTCATGAGAGATATTGTATTTAGGATCATTGAAGAGAATTGTTTCAGTAGAGTGGTGAGGAGGAGTAGATTACATGGAGAAAGCTCATGTAATGTTTCTAATTATTTGGCAGTTAATAGAAGGGATATATAAGAGAATAGCTTGGGGGAGGCAGGAAGGGGAAGAGAGAGAGAGAGAGAGAGAGAGAGAGAGAGAGAGAGAGAGAGAGAGAATGTCAGAGTCAAGCAATAACCTTTTGTAAGATGGGAAAACCTAGGCATATCTGTAGGTGAAGGAAAGATCACAATGGAAGAGACGCTGCATTTACATGAAAAAGGAGAAAAATGGTAGCTAGGGTCATACAGGAAGCCAAAGGGGACAGGATCAAAGGGTACAAGTGGAGAAGTCGGCTTTATTTAGCAGAGAGTACAGCTGCCTCTGCCCTCTGAAGCTCTGGGGAAGGGTGAGAAGATGTATGAAGATATTCCAGTGGAAAGAGGGGTGGAGAAATTTAAAGGGATTTGCATTGCAGCCTCAGTCTTCCCAGTAAGGTAAGAAGTTGAGCTGTCACTGAGAATGAGGAGCTAGCAAAGTTAGGAGACTTGAAGAGAAAGGAAATCTGTAGTATTTTTGTAGAGTACCATGAGAGTCAATAAGAAATAGCAAAAGGAGTTAGCATGTAGCAGTGAGAACCATAGATGAAGTTGGATAGGACAAATTTGCTGTGGATGCAAGCAGCACTATTTTGTTATTTCCTCCAGCAGGATTCTCAGCTCAGGAGAAAGAGGGCAGGTGGATGGTGCTAATTACCCAAGATTAATGGTTAGATCAGTGGAGAAGGAAGAAAATCAAGGAGGCACAGAGGCAAAAGGACCATTATTGAAGCGGTTGACCTAGGAGCCAGGAGTGGGTAGGAAGGAAAGTAAGACCAGAAGATTTGTGGACTGGGGGAAGAAAGAATAAGAGGGCAGCCTGGTAGGTAGAACAGAGGGTCATAACAAGAGCAAAGAAGAGTGTGAAATGGAAATGATACGCTATAGCTCATAGAATTGAAAGCTAGAAGGGAGATGAAAATGCAGTACAGATGCAGCTGGTGTCTGTATTACTACATATTTTAGCTTGTCTCTCTGCAATGATACAATATCACACAGCTGACTCATACCAAGCATGCAGCCAGTTAAAAAGCTTGTATAGTAGTCAATTTCCCCTTAAATTTAATCTGTTTATGGGCAGTCCCTGGAGGAGTGGGTGAGGGAGGTACTAGAAGACTGTGTTTCTCCCTCGTTCCTTATCCAGAATAATTCAACGGAAAGTCGGACAAAAGGAGGTCTATAGTGCTTCCTCCTCCTGCCCCATTCAAATTGCCCAGAACATCAGTCCAAATTTACTCCATGAAATGGCTTAGCTCAGAGACATACAGGGCTTACTGGGCAATATGTCAGATCTAGAGGGGTTTTCTTATTATTATTATTTTTTTAATTTGAAAGCAATCAGGGTTAAGTAACTTGCTCAAGGTTACACGGCCAGTTATTTCTGGGTGTGGTGCTGAGTATCTGAACCCGGGATTTGATCCCCAGGTCATTCTGACACTGGAGCCAGTGCTCTTACTTGCTGAGCAACCTGGCTGCCCCAAGAGGGGTTTTCTGGCTTTGTATATTCTATGTCTCTGAATTCTCCACATAAGGACAGGTCTAAAATACTGCACTGAGGGGAGAGTCCACATAAGGAGTATTTCCACATCAGCAAAGGGCAAAGCTCTTGCTCCCCTGAGAAATTTTTTGCTTGGGATTCTAAAATTTTAACTTGAGCCTCTGGGTTAAAAAAAAAAGGGAAAGGAACAAGCATCTATTAAGTTTTCTACAATGTATCAGGCACTGTGCTAAAAGTTTCACAAATATTTTCTTATAACAACAACACTATGAAGTAGGTGCTATTATTACCCTTATTTTACAAGTTGTGGAAGCTGAGGCAGAAGTTAAAGTGACTTACTTGCACAGGGTCACATAGCTAGGTAAATATATGACTGGATTTGAACGCAAGTCTTCCTGACTCTAGCAGGGGAGTTAGATCTTGCAGTGGAGAGAGTACTGGGTCTGGAATCAGGAAGACATCTTCAGGAGTTAAAATCTGGCTTCAGGCACTTACTATGTGACCCTGGGCAAATCACTGAAACCTGTTTGCCTCAGTTTCCTCATCTGTAAAATGAGCTGGAAAAGGAAATGGTAAACCACGCCAGTATCTCTGCCAAGAAAACCCCCAAATGGGGTCATGAAGAGTCAGACTTGACTGAAAAATGACTTGACCAAGCTATTTGACTCTGGGTCCAGCACTCTATCTATCATGTCACCTTGTTGTTTAGTTGTTTTACAGTTTTGTCCAACTTTGGAGCTCTATTCGGGGTTTTCTTGGCAAAGAAACTGGAATGGTTTGTCATTTCCTTCTGTAGCTCATTTTATAGATGAGGAAACTGAGGCAAACAGTTACATCTCTTGCCCTGGGTCACACAACTAGTAAGTGTCTAAGACCAGGATTGAACTCAGGAAGATGAGTCTTCCTGACTTCCAGGTCCAGCACCTTATTCACATTGCCACCCAGCTGCCCAGCTATGCCCACCTACCTACACTACTAGCACTAATAGGAATAATAATGATTATAGTGATGATGATGCCCAGAAGATTTCAATAATGCTGATGAACCTTCTCTCTTTGGTAAAGAGGGCAGAATTCATTTCATTTGCTCTGCTGAGCAAAGGAAAGACTAACTAAGCAAGGCAGTTGAGTAATGAAGTGATAATAAAGATTATCCATACTTAAGAAGGGTGGAGGGAAAATAGTTTGGCCAAGGCAAGATGTGTGTGTTTTAAGAGGACAAAGGAGATCTGAGGATGTTTATAGGCTTTTAGGTTTATCTCCCATTATTCTCCTGCATAAATCATCCACTCCAACCAAATTATCTGTCTCATGAATTCAATTTCCTTCTTTTGCTTTTTAAAATGCTATTTCCCTCTTTTGAAATGCACTCTTCCCTTTTGTCTATTGAAATCCTACCCATCTTTTAAAATTAGTTTAGCTCTCAGCTCCCTAATAAAGTCTTCCCCACCACCCCAGTGCAAAGTGATCTCTAAAGTTCAATATCAATCTTTTCACGGTTATGTTCAGTGTCATCCCAAACATATTCCTGTCATACTTCCTTGCTGAAGCTGCTACAGCATCCTCCTAATTGAACCCGCAGAGAACCCACAAAATGACACAGAGAAGCTAACCTCCCACTGAGGACAGCCCAGCCGGCCGGCAGGAATTGGCCAGCACAGCTCTCCTGGAGCCGACCCCAGCCCCACGCTGAGGTTTTAGACCCAGGGCGGGCCTGACCAGCTCCCAGCTGGAGGGATTCCAGATCACCTGAAGCTGTGGTGATCCAGAATTATCAACACATAGATGCTAAGGACAAAGTGAGAAGTCAGTGCAGTGTGGACTTTGGGACCCAGTAGTTGGGAGTCCATCAGCTTTGGCCCCCACAGCGAGAAGCCACTGAGGGCTGCAATGCAGCCACTTCCACATGGCAGCTTCAGATCCTGGCCTGCAGATTTTAGGGGGACCAAGTGACTAGTCTGAGGGGTAATCACTCTTGCTTTAACCTGCTTGGATCTGGATTGCAGTCTAGGGTGGAGATCCTGGGGTATGTGACCAGCTTTGCAGAGCATGTGGAGACCTCAAAGAGGGAACCCAACTAATACCTCTGGCAGCTGAGAAAACCCCAGCGTTTGGTACAAAGCTCCCCTGTCTGGTAGCAGAGTCCTACCATGGCAAAAAGCCCAAAAGTCAAGTAATTGAGCGGCAACACGACCAGGCAAAGGAAGCAAAGCAAACAGAATAATCCAACATTAGACTCCTATTTTGGGGACAAAAAGGATCAAACTATGGAACAGAAGGAAGACAGTGAAGTCAGAACTCCTGCACCAAAAGCTTCAAAGGAAAATACAAGCTGGTTACAGGCCATAGAGGACCTTAAGAAGCAGATAAGAGACGTGGAGGAAAAATTGGGAAGAGAAATGAGAACAATGCAAGAGAATTACAAAATGAGAATCAACAGCCTGACTGAGGAAAATATCACCTTAAAAAATAGAGTAACTCAAATGGCAAAAGAGGCTCAAAAAGGCAATGAGGAGAAGAATGCCTTAAAAAGCTGAATTTGCCAGATGGAAAAATAATCTCAAAAGCTCACTGAGGAGAATCATTCCTTCAGAATTAGATTGGAGCAAATGGAAGCTTTATGAGAAATCAAGATGCTGTTAAACAGATCCAAACAAATGAAAGAATAGAAGGCAATGTGAAATATCTCATTGGAAAAACCACTGACCTGGAAAATAGATCCAGGAGAGATAATTTAAAAATTATTGGACTACTTGAAAGCCATGATCAAAGAAAGAACCTAGAAATCATCCTCCAAGAAATTCTCAAGGAAAACTGCCCTGATGTTGTAGAACCAGAGGGCAAAATAGAGGTTGAAAGAATCCACAGATCACCTCCTGAAAAAGATCCCAAAAAGAAAACTCCTAAGAATATTATAGCCAGGTTCAAAAATTCCCAGATCAAGGAGAGAATATTACAAGCAGCCAGGAAGAAACAATTTGAATATTGTGGAAACACAATCAGGATAACTCAGGATCTGGCAGCTTCTACACTGAGGGATCGAAGGACTTTCAAGCATTCTTGATAAAAAAAAACCAGAGTTGAATAGAAAATTTGACATTCAGATACAAGAAGCAAGAGAAGCATGAGAAGGTAAACAGGGAAAAGAAATCATAAGGAACTTATCAAAGTTGAATTATTAACATTCCTACATGGAAAAATGATCATTGTAACTGATGAAACTTTTCTCAGTATGAAAATAGTTGAAGGGAATTGAAATATATATATATATATATATATATATATATATATATATATATATATATGTCTATATAAGAGAGTATATGGGCATATGAATACATATGTGAATATGTGTATATATGTTTACAGATATACATAGATAGAGGGCACAGCACCAATTTAACAGGAAGGGATGATACTTAAAAGGTGAAATGAAGAGGTGAGAGAGGAATATAATGAGAGGAGATGGGGAGAGATGGAATGGGGTAAACTATCTCATATAGAAGAGGCAAGGGAAAATGGTTACAATGGAGGGGAAGAATAGGAAGGCAAAAGGGAATGGGTCAACCTTATTCTCACTGAATTTGGCTCAGGGAGGGAATGAAATAAACACTAAATAGGGTATCTCACCCTACAGGAGTGTAGGGGGGAAGGGGTTGAGAGAGGGGATGATGAAAGGGAAGGCAGGCTGGGGGGGAGGGAAGTTGGAAGCACCCACTTTTGAAAAGGGATGGGATCAAAGCAGAGAATAGAACAAGTGGGAGGTGGGATAGGAGGGAGGGAAATATAGTAAGTCTTTTACAATATATCTACTATGTTAATGTTTTGCACTAGCTACATATGTACAACCTATACCAAACTGCTTATCTTCCCAGTAATGGTGGGTGACAAGGGAGGAAGGGAATTAATGTGGAATTCAAAGTTTTAAAATCAAATGTTTAATATATATATATATATATATATATATATATATATATATACTATTATATAAAAAAAGAATTTCTCTTTATTTGGGTAACAATTTTCATGGCTTTTCACACATTTTAGGGTCATAAATCTAGAACAGGGAGAGTCCCCAGAGGTCATCTAGTCCAAGTCTATCATTTTCAGTATGAGGAAACAGGCCTTAATGAGGCTAAGTGACTTGGTCATGATCATAAAAATAGTAAGTGTCTGAGGATTTTAAGAGTTATGAAGGGATAAGATTGAACTGAGAATCCTTTTTGCTTCTCAGGGATGAGGTCATATTTATGATAAAAAATTACAAAGCACTTGGTACTCTTCCAAGCCTGGCACTGTCTTAGATAAAATATTCTTATTGTTATTGCCTAATATAGCACCAAGGAGTAAGACAGTGAACTTCTAATAATAAATGTTGGCACCAAAAAAAATGAAATAAAAATTCACTTTTCAAGTTCACTCTGGGCCCACCTACCTAATCACATTTCTAAGTTTATACCCTAGCTGCCAGTCAGACAGCAATATGTTAGATTATACTAACTAATGGGAATATAACAATACAGCAAGTGAAGTCAGGTCAAGACAACAAGCATTTATTAAGCTGTATTATAAGCAAAAAGACAGGCCCTGCCCTCAAGTAGCCTTTATTCTAATAGGGAAAGATAACAGATAAATGAAAGCTGAAAAGTAGAAGTGGAAAAAGAAGTCTGAACAGTTGGAAGTAAAATCCAGAGAAAGGAACAAAGGAATGAATTTGACTGGCTTATGCACTTTCTTAAAACTGAGGTTCTGCAGGAAATTGACCAATCAGAGGAAAGGGCCTCAGGAGTAGATGGGTCTTCTACAGTGAGAAGACCCCAGGGACAGAAGGATCTTCCAGGTTGAGAAGTTTTTAGGGTAGAGAAGGAAGTCCAGAGTCAGGAATGGAACTCAGAGAAAAAAAAATTTTTTCTGCTCAGAACCCTTTCAGTGCTTCTTAAACCCATAGGGGGTCACAACCCACAGTTTAAGAAGTTCTATGTTACTAGAAAGAATAGGAACAAATGGAGCCTTCCTTAAAATAATAGGTAGCATCTATTTGCCATCAGAAAGTATTACATGTAATGGGGAGAAGCTAGAAGCATTTCCAATGAGATCAGGGGTGAAACAAGGATGTCTACTATCACCCCACTTATTCAATCTGGTACTAGAAATGTTAGCAGTAGCAATTAGAGAAGAAAAAGAAATCAAAGAAATCAAATTAAGCAAAGAAGAGACCAAGCTATCACTCTTTGCAGATGATATGATAATATACTTAGAGAATCCTAGAGAATCAAGTAAAAAAAACTACTTGAGACAATAAGTAAATTTGGCAAAGTTGCAGGATATAAAAGAAACCCACATAAATCCTTGGCATTCCTGTATATTTCTAATGAAATTCAACAGCAAGAGATAGAAAAATAAAACCCATTTAAAGTTACTGTGGACATTATAAAATATTTGGGCATCTACCTGCCAAAACAAACCCAAGACCTATATAAACACAACTACAAAACACTTTTCACACAAATAAAGTCAGATCTAACTAATTGGAAAGACATCAATTGCTCATGGCTGGGCCAAGCTAATATAATAAAAATAACAATTTTACCTAAATTTAATTATATATTTAGTACCATACCAATCAATTTACCAAAAACCTACCTTATAGAGCGAGAAAAAATAGCAGCAAAATTCATTTGGAAGAACAAAAGGTCCAGAATATCGAGGGAATTAATTAAAAGTAATGCTGGGGAAGGTGGACTAGCTATACCAGATTTTAATCTGTACTATAAAGCAGCAGTCCTCAAGACTACTTGGTACTGGCTGAGGAATAGAGTAGTGGATCAATGGAATAGATTGGGTACACGAGACTCAGTAGTCAATGATTATAGTAATCTACTGTTTGATAACCCAAAGACCCCAGTTTTGGGGATAAGAACTCACTATTTGACAAAAACTGCTGGGAAAACTGGAATATAGTACAGCAGAAACTGGGCATAGACCATTATCTAACACCATATATACCAAAATCAAATCTAAATGGGTGCACAATCTAGATATAAAGGCTGATACTCTAAGCAATCTGGGAAAGCAAGGAATAGTTTACCTGTCAGATTTGTGGAGAGGGGAAGACTTTATGACCAAAGAAGAATAAGAGGGCATTATAAAATGTAAAATGGATAATTTTGATTACATTAAATTGAAAAGCTTCTGTACAAACAAAGCCAATGTAACCAGGATTAAGAGGGAAGTTGAAAATTGAGAAAGAATTTTTACAACCCCAAAAAAAAGGGGGGGAGGGGCGGCCAGGTAGCACAGCGAGTAAGAGCACCAGCTCTAGTGTCAGGATGACCTGGGGATCGAATCCCGTACTCAGACACTTAGCACCTACCCAGAAACACCTGGCCGTGTAACCTTGAGCAAGTTACTTAACCCCAATTACTTAGGGGCGGCCAGGTGGCTCAGCGAGTAAGAGCACTGGCTCCAGTGTCGGGATGACCTGGGGATCAAATCTGGGCTCAGATACTCAGCACCACACCCAGAAATAACTGGCCATGTAACCTTGAGCAAGTTACTTAACCCCAATTTAGAAGAAGAAGAAGAAGAAGAAGAAGAAGAAGAAGAAGAAGAAGAAG
>NW_027185764.1:30943915-31009596 GCF_028583685.1 Petaurus breviceps papuanus | reverse complement strand
AGAAGGAGAAGGAGAAGGAGAAGGAGAAGGAGAAGGAGAAGGAGAAGGAGAAGAAGAACTGTGTTAGATGACAGTACCAGAAATCTTCAAAGGAAGCAAACCATATGGTAAGTCCTACTGGTCCTCTGTCTTACCAGAAACAAAAGACTTAATGACTCCCATCTCATTCAAGGACCTGGATGGTTGAGAAGAGACCTCCTTCCTTGGTGAATCTTCTGGCTCTCTGGCTGTCCTAGGAGAAGGAAAGACAGTAGGTCACTGAGGGATGACAGAGCTTCCCCAGACCACAACTAGAAGTCAATTAAAGTGCTAAAGGGGTTCATCTCCAGTCATCCATATCTGGCCCCTGGATCCAGATAACTCTGGAGGAGAAAGTGAGGCTGGTGACTTTGCATAAACCTCCCTCACTTAAATCCAATTCCCTTACAAGTCATGGCATCACCTTCTTGATGTCATGGTCCTCTTTGAGAATGAAGGACAAACACAAAATGCTATACTAATACTAGATCTGAGCATAGCAGTAAAGCTTCCATGATGGGAACAATGTCTTTTTCATTTAGTAAAGGTTCTTTGTTCTTTTGTTTCTCAAAAAAAAAGTTTTATGATGATGGGAAAAATGCAGGTATTTACAAGATGAAGTTAGATGGGTCATTTGGATTTCCTAGTCTAGTAACAGGGCTCATTTTCCTGAAAAAGCCAATCTTATGATGTCTAGGGTTGTATTTTACAACCAGAAACATTACCTTGGAATTGGTACACTAAAGGACATCTCATTTTCACTGTTAGGATTCGAGTCATTTTGTATCCATATTGCTGTGCTAGTCTCCTTTTGGATTGGAATGAAATGTGAAATTCAGGTCTGAACTACACATTCATCTTCTTAAATTAAACTACAGAGCTGTGTGGAGGAGACAGTCACCGGGTCTTGTCCTTTCCCACAAACTCTTGAATTTTTTATTAAGAAGAAAGAAATGTGTGCCAAGTGGGAGGGGGGTATATTCCAAGAAGGCTAGCTTTGGGGGAATATTTACCTGATCTCACATACATTTTTTTACTTGCTTTTATCAAGATTTTGGTTTGCTTTTTTATTTGTTTGAATGTTAAGTGAGCTATGGAGGAAATTATCAACATGGTTCTAACTTATGGCATTATAGCTATTTATTATCTCCCCTTGTCATCATTAGTCGTGATTAAATTAGCCTGTGCTGGCAAGCTGAGCAGGTCTGGGCTCCTGGGGTATGTCTGTGTTTGTGTTATTTACATTTGAAACAAAAATTGAATTTTTGTTTCTTCCTGTAACAGTAACAATAGGAAAAGAAAATGAGGAACTTGGTTCACAGGTAAACTTCCTCAATGACAAGATACACTGGACAGACACTAAACTTAATGTTTAATAGAATCTGAGGAAGTTCTAGAAAAAAGACTCTCTAATTGGTACCATATTTGGAGTTTAAAAAAATTGTTTAGTGGGTGGCTAGGTGACACAGTGAATAGAGCACCAGCCCTGGAGTCAGGAGGACCTGGGTCTGGATCCGGCCTCAGACACTTAACACAAAAACTAGCCATGTGACCTTGGGCATGTCACCTAACCCCAACTGCCCTCCAAAAAAAAGGGCCAAAAAAATTTTTTTAATTGTTTAAATGTAGGTCAGTGTGTGTTGCCCTTCGTTCCTAGTTCACTGCTATAGTTTGCCAAATAGTATCACAGATATTGCACATTTAAAAAAAAATTTTATTTTCCCCAATTACATGAAAAAAAATTTTAACATTTGTTTTTTAAAATTTTGAGTTCCAAATTCTCTACCTCCTCTCTCTTCTTCCCACCCCAGGCAGTAAGCAATTTTATATAGGTTGTACATGTATCGCAGATATTAGTGATAAAATAGACCCTTAGAAATTATCTAGTTCAGCCTCCTCAGTTTAATGTGAGAAAACTGAGGCCCAGAAGATCAAGTGCTTTGTCCAAGGTCACAGAGGTGTCAGAGCCAGAATTTGGCCCTCTGACCCTAAATCCAGCATTCTTTCCAGTGCTCAACATTTCTTCCTCCCTGTGACTACTCATGTTGGTAACAGAGAATCAGTGAGATACTTATTTCTGAAATATTTTAGAATTGTTGTTGAAATTAATTTGAAGTCAAGATGACTAAAAAGCAGAAACTACTATAAAATTTTACATGATTCTAGGTGTTAACTATAAAAAAGTTGCTGGCATGGAAGTAGGCTTTTGCTCATTAATTGCTGTCATCACCAAAAAGCTGTTGAGAAGCATCCTAACTCCAGCACCTGGGTCTCAGATCTGCCATTCATGCATTGAATCAGTTAGTTTTCTCATGTGGAATATACTGATTGACCTCTAAAGTCCCATTGAAGGATCCATATGTGCAAAAATATTCATAGCAGCTCTCTTTTTGGTGGCAAAAAATTGGCATCGAAGGGATGCCCATCAACTGGGGAATGACTGAACAAGCTATGATATATGATTGTGATGGGATACTGTTGTGCCATAAGAAATCACAAGCAGAATGGTTTCAGAAAAACTTGGGAAGACTTATATGAACTGATACAAAGTAAAGTGAGCAGAACCAGGAGAACATTGTACACAATATCAATATTGTAATGATGATCAAATGTGAAAGGCCAAATTACCCTGACCAATACAATGATCCAAGACAATTTCAAAAGGTTCATGATGAAAAATGCTATTCATGGGGCAGCTAGGTGGTGCGGTGAGTAGAACACCGGCCCTGGAGTCAGGAGGACCTGGGTTCGGATCCAGCCTCAGACACTTGACACACACACTCCCCCCTCAAAAACTAGCCATGTAACCTTGGGCAAGTCACTTAATCCCAAGTGTTCTCCCCTCCCCCTTCCAAAAAGTAAAAAAAAAAAAAATGCTATTCACCTCCAGAGAGAGAACTAATGAACTCTGAGTGTAGATTGAAACATACCTTTTCACTTTCTTTATTTTTTTCTTTTTGTTTTGCATGACTTAACATGTATAACTGATATCATACTGCTTGCTTTCTCAATGGGTAAGAGAGCAATAAGAGGGAGGGAGAGAATTTGGAACTCAATTTTTAAAAAAAAATGAATGTTCAAAAATACATTTTATAAAAGACTCATATGAGCTGATGCAAAGTGAAGTGAACAAAACCAGAATAGTCTACGACTTAACAGCACCTTGGTGAAGAAAAATCAACTATGAAATACTTAATAACTCTGAAAGAAACAATGATACACCACAACTCCAAAGAATTCGTGATGTAAAATGCTATCCACCTCTAGACAGAGAACTGATGGCCTCAGAGGGCAGATTAAAGTATATATATTTCCTTCTAAAAGAAATGTTTTTTTTCAAAATCCTATGATCATCTTGGAATGTGAATCCATGAATCTAAAATCCTCTTTCTACCCCTATGCCCCACCTTCCTATGAGCATCAACACTTAAATCTAAAAAACACAATATAACCAAGTTTCTTCTTAACCCAGGTTAATTTTCCAGAAAATACTTTAAAGGTGCTTTATTGAAGATTGTTCCCTTGCATTTTTTTCCCTAGTCATGGTTGACTGTGGATTAGTCCTGGTGCAATGGCTCTAGTAGTACCAGAGACATAACTAGCAATTCTGGTACCCAGAGAAGTCTCACAAAATACCTTCAGACAAGTAGCAGAAAGCAGTCTACAAATCAACTTTTAATATGTAGGTAACTTCACTTGGGGTGGAGGAAAAGTACACACCTTGGAATACTTATTTCCTTTAGAGAAGATGCTATAGGGCATCACCCTAGGGAACACTATGGAGCCATTTCTAGAGAGACCACTGTGAGGGGAGGAAGCAGAGTAGAACTGAGACAGGAAGGAGCTTACAGGAGGTAGGGCTAAAGAATCCTCTGGTAGGGGAGGCTAAGTGGTGCAGTGAGTAAAGCACCGGCCCCAGATTCAGAAGGACCTGGGTTTGGATCCAGCCTCAGACACTTAACACACACACACACACACACACACACACACACACACACACACACACACCCTAGCCCTGTAACCTTGGGCAAGTTACTTAACCCCAATTGCCCTCTTAAAAAAAAAAGAATCCTTTGGTAGCTTCTTAGGTGCTAAAAGTCAGTGTTTTCTACCTGCTAAAGAAGTACATGTGTAGTCAGTGCCCTAAGGCAGGGACTTGATCTCTTCACCATAATGATGACTTTGGATGGCACTTTCTCCAAATTTTTCATGGCATTTGCTTTACTTTCCTTTGCCCCTATCACATTCTACTTTGCATCATACATTCTTGTCCTGTTCCCTGCAATTAGACCATAAGCTCCTTGAAATAAAATCATAGATAAAGAATTGGGAGGGACTTCAGAGGCCATGGAGTCAAATTCCTTCATTTTACAGATGGGGAAACAGATCCTGGAAGGTCAGGCAGCTTGACCAAGAAAACCCAGATAATAAGTATCGGTTGACATTAGAACCTAGGCCCTTGAACGCAAGGATTTGATTATTATATTTATCTCTGTACCCCTTAGTGCTTAACATAGACCTTTACACATAGCTCCACTCAGTAAATAAAAAATCGAATCACATAAAGATATTGCACTTAGTGCCTACCATAATGGAAATGTTCCCAATATGATCTCGCTCTTAATATGATTTATAGTTCTATTTTAGTTAATATCAATAACGTAATACCACTACTGTATATTTTTAGATGAACTTTCTTCCAAGGATATAAAAATGTTTCCCATTCATGCAATCATAGAATAGGAAGGAACCTAAAGAAATCATTTAGACCAATAGTCTCCTGTGTGTATACTTCAGAAGGTACAAAAGATCATTATTTATGTGGGTGGGGTGCCTTGAGGGACCACCCTGCTAGAAGATGGGTTATACCATGTCCTCACAACCACAGCCAATTGTGGATATATCTGAACACAATCTCACCACCCTTTTTAAAAATTTTTAAATTTATTTATTTACTTTTAGTTTATGATATTCAGTTCCACAATCCCTTGAATTTCAAATTTTTCCTCCCCTTCCTCTCCTTTCTCCTGCCCCCCATGGCAGAATGCAATGAAATATAGGTTCTACAAGCACCTACACATCCAGTTGTAAAGAATGATTATAACCAATGGAGTGAAAAATGAGAAAGAAGGGACAAAAAAAAACAAAATACAAAAGAGAGAGAGCAAGTAGTTTGCTTCAATCTGCATTCAGACTCCGTAGTTCTTCTTCTGGATGTGGATAGAACTTTCCATCATGAATCCCTTGGAGTTGTCTTCTAACCTTGTTTTGCTGAGAGGAGCCTAGTCTATCAAAGTTAGTCATCACACATATGATGTGTCTGTAATTGTGTACAGATTTCTCCTGGTTCTGCTCTCCTCACTTAGCATCAGTTTATCTATGTCTCTCCAGGTTATTATGAAGTCCATCTGCTCCCCATTTCTTATAGCACAAACAGTATTCCATTACATTCATATACCACAACTTGTTTAGCCATTCCCCAATTGATAGGCATCCCCTTGATTTCCAATTCTTTGCCACCACAAAAAGAGCTGCTATAAATAATTTTGTATATATGGGTCCTTTTCCCACTTCTTTGATTTCTTTGTGATACAACCCTAGAAGTGGTATTGGTGGGTCAAAAGATATGCACTTTTTAATAGCCCTTTGAGCATAGTTCCAAATTGCTCTCCAGAATGGTTGAATCAGTTCACAACTCCACCAACAATGCATTAGTGTTCCAATTTTTCCACATCCTCTCCAGCATTTATCATTTTCTTATTTTGTCATCTTAGTCAATCTGACCAGTGAGATATGATACCTCAGAATTGTTCTGATTTTCATTTCTCTAATAAATAGTGATTTAGAGCATTTTTTCATATGCTTATAGATATCTTTAATTTCTTCCTCTGAAAACTGTTCATATCCTTTGACCATTTATCAATTGTCACCCCCCTTTTTCTAAACAGGTGCATAAGACGATGGCGGGATGGGTCGTATGCTTACATTGATAGTGGAAGGGGAATTTTCCCAACAGCACCCAAGCAACTGTTGTTGATGCTTAGGTTGGGGTTATAACTACAAGAAACATTGTGGTGATAGATACTAGAAATAGTTGCCTTCTGATGCCTTGCTCAAAAAGGAGAGAGATAGCTTTCCAAAGATAACACCCCTACAATATACACTTATCAGCAGAATCGCCCAATTTGATTCAATGTCTACTATGTGCTAGGCACTGTGGTAGGAAATAGTCATATAAATATAAAAACAAAGCAGTCCCTGCCTTTAAGTGACTTACAGTCAACTGAGGACTTGCAACAGGAATACAAATTAGTTAAATACAAAATATATATGGAATTATACTAAGTAATTTTAAGAGAGAATACTAGCAACTGTGATGTGCTGGGGTCATATCAGAAAGATCTCATAGAATGTAGGATTCATTTACTGTGATACCCTATACCTAAGAAATAAAGTACTGACCCTCGTGGATTTCCATCACTCTCTTTGCAAGTTGAAGTCCTAACATTTCCTTAAAAGCTTTACTCAAATCTTTGGTGAAGCCTTCCACAATTCGCCTTTCCCTTCAGATTTCACATATCGCTTTGGTTTTTATCTCTCTATTACATATATCATGTAATATATAACGTAACAAGGCTATCTGTTTGTATCTTATCCCTTACTAGACTGAAGGCTTCATGTGGGCAAGGACCATCTCTTAGCTAAAGTTTGCATTGTTTTCAAGGAAGGGCTCAGCTTACTGAACCATGTGCTGTAAGTGCCTAATAAATGTGTATTGTGTTATAATGCGCCCATGACTTAGAACATTTTAATACATACCTTTTTTAAGGCCACATATAAGGATCAAATAAAGCCAATGGCACACAAATATTTATTACCTTTTCTTGTCAAATCACAGTTTTAAAAAGTATTATATAGGTGTTGCAACAAAACCTCTGAGATGCAAGCTCTAGCTAATAAGTTTCTACACCAGCAAGCTTGTTAACTGTCGTATTCAATTTATTCGTTCTTAGGATAAAAACAAATCCAGTGAGTTGTCAGATGAACCCATTGTAATCCCCAAGGTCCAAACTCTCATCAGCATCTGTACCCACCATTGATCCCTTTGTGACAAGAGAATCTAACACTCAGAGCAGTAACATTCTGTTGATCAGTAAACAAGGCAAAAGGGGAGACACTGTATTACAAGGATGAATATTCAAGACATCACACAGCAAAGATTTTGTTCTCTCTATGAGCAACAGTTCTACATCTTGCACCCACATCTTGCACGTACTTTAGCAGCTGGGTCTCGTAGCATGTTTTATGTCTAAGAAGCAAACAGGAAAAGGTCAAACACCTCATCTGGCACCATGCCAGGTATCAATACTGGAATTTTACCTTGACTGAAAAGGAGGGGTTTCGGCTGTTCCCAATTTACCCTACTGGGACTAGTGCTGGCAACCTGGTTGCTTGCTACCTAGTCATTCAAGAAGTATTTACTAAGTGCCATCTAAGTGCAGGGCACTCTGCTAAGCTCTGGGGCATACGAAGAAAAACAAAAGATAGTCCTTGCTGTCAAGGAGCTCACAGACTAACGTAGGAGACAGAATGCAAATAAACAAGATATATACAGGACAAATTAGAGATGATCAGTAGAGGGAAGGTGCTAGCATTAACAGGGAATGAGAAAAGAATTCTTTTAGATTCTGGAATTTAAACTGGAACCTGAAGGAAGCCAGGAGGCAGAGGTGAGGAGAGGGAGCCTTCCAGGCATGCGAGGATAGCCGGTGAATGCTCTCAGTCTAGACATAGAAGATCTTGTAGAAGAAACAACATGGAGATCCCTGTCTCTGTGTCACAAAATATGGTGGGAGGTTGGGGATAGAGGATGCTATTACCTGTATAACCCAATCTTTGGATTTTCATAGGATGAGAAGAAGATAGACAAGATATGAAGAAAAGTAATCCAAATTATCAAAGGAATCAGAATGCTTTAGGTGCCTAATAAATACTTATTAACTGACGTGACAACAATATGGCTGCAGAAGGAAGGAGTCAGAGACATGAATTGGTAATTATCAGGCATATGAAGTGTTGTCTTGAAGAGAACTGTTATGAGACCACTTCATGCATATTTAAAATCCCTCTTTACGTTAGTTTAAATGAATTTTGTAAAAGCGATGATTCATAAACTTGAATTTCTAACTGGAAAAAGGAGAGAGTAGAGGTATCTGATTTGTGTGGAATAGTTTTTATAGAAATGAGTCCATGTAAATTTTATTTTATATTATGTATACTGGTTGAGATCACTGAACAAAAAGCTAGGGAACAAAGCTGGAGCTGATTCTTCCCTGCCCCCCCCCCGAAGCTCCCCAATCCCATCTCCCAATCAATAAAGATGAAAGAAGTAATTAAGTCAAGAAAACTTCTTTTGGTTGAAGAAAAAGATAGTCATGATACACAGGAACATGACTCTCTTGGGGTAGGCACTCTGGGCTTGGGATTTTCTCCCTTTTGAAAACCACAGAAATTAGGATGACAGATTCTTTCCCACATTTGGAGACAGGGAAGAGTCAAAGGCAGTCAGAAATCTGAGCACTAACAGCTTCATGAAGTCCATGGTAATTAAACATCTCTAGCCAGGGGAATTAAAATCTATAGCAGACAAAAAAAGGTTGTGGGAAATTTGATATTTCGTGAAACTGTTAGAAGTCTTGGGTCTTAAACAAATCCTAGAGGGTATAACACCAAGTTTAATGAAATGGTCGCCACTTAGGTATAAAATCGGAGCTAAGGTCAGTATAATTCAAAACAGTAAAGGATTAACAACAAAGGCACTGAATTGTACCTAAATGTAAAATTTGCAAGGGAGAGACATACATTGTCTAATCTATTCACTCCCTCACTCAAAACCCTTTAAATACCCTCACTGGATACCAAAGGAAAAGAAAAAGACCACAGGACCAGTGTTCTACCCACTGCATCACCTTGCTGCCTCCTCAGAAGTATGCAGTGACTCTGTTACAAAGTTATAAGCTACTTGTGAACATACCATACATAAAAATGACTAGTTTTATACTCCCTCTATTCCTCTCTGTTCATCACAAGACCTTTACACTTATCCTTTCCCCTTGTTCTCCTCCCCCAGAATAGTACCTCCTGGTGACTAGAGTAGGAGCTATTCAACCTAGTAACTGATAAGGAGGCTATCACTTCCCCGACTATCTCTTTTCATCCCCTTTAGTGATCCTTAATCTCTATGATCCTCTTTTTCTCTTTTCTCTTTGCAAATTAATTCCTGCCAATCTATTCCACATTCACACAACCAAATGTATTTGTATATGTATATAAACTGTACATTGTTGTTGTTCAGTAATTTTGGTTGTATCTATTTGTGACTCCATTTGGGATTTTCTTGGTCAAGATACTAGAGAGGTTTGTCATTTCCTTCTCCAATTCATTTTACATATGAGGAAACTGAGGCAAACAGGG
Organism: Petaurus breviceps papuanus; assembly: GCF_028583685.1. Classification (NCBI taxonomy): domain Eukaryota; kingdom Metazoa; phylum Chordata; class Mammalia; order Diprotodontia; family Petauridae; genus Petaurus; species Petaurus breviceps. Next base: position 31,000,104 of record NW_027185764.1, on the reverse strand, counting down.
TTAAGTGAATTGCCTAGAGTCATACAGCTAGTGAGTGTCTGAGGCTGGATTTGAACTCAGGTCTTTCTGACTCCAGGTTCTGTGCTCTCTCTATGTACATGTGTGCATCTATACATATATGCATATGTGTATACATACATACATATATACGTACACACACACATATATATATGAAAAGGGCAGCATGTCAGGATACCATGAGATGACCTTGAAGGTAGAAAACCTTCAAGAATTTGAACCTGGGTTCAAATTCTACCTCTGACAAATACTGAGTGTTTATTACAGTTAGTACAAAAATGTGTTTCTCACTTGTTTCCCTTTTACTCTTAGTTTTATTAGATTTCTTTGTTCAAAAACTTCTATGATCCTATCTATTTCTTGTTTGGTCATGAACTTTTCTCCTACCCATAGAGCTGATAGGTAATTTTTCCATATTTCTATAACTTGTTTATTTTTTGGAGGAGTTTTTGTCAAATAATGAACCCTAATCTTGGTAGTGAGTGTTTTTCTGTTTATTGAATACTTGGGGATTAGATGTATTTGCTTCTGTGTGTTGTGAACCTAATCTGTTCCATTGATTGAACTCTCTATTTTTAAATCAGTATCAAATTGTCTTAATAATTATTGCCTTGTAGTAGAGTTTAAGCTTCAGCACTGCTAGACTCTATTCTCATTCCTTTTTTATTATTTTTCTTGACCTTTTTCCCCTCCATATGAAATTCATTATTATTCCCTTAGTCACATAAAGGAATACTTTAGTAGTTTGACTGGAATGTTATTGAATAACTAATTTAGGCAATGTTATCACTTTTATTCTAGTAGTTCATCCTATCTATGAGCAATTAATATTTTTCTGATTTTATATAGGTCTGTCTTTATTTCTGTAAACAATTGTAGTAAATTTTCATACAGTTCTTCTATGGATTTTGGAAGGTAGACTCCTAATTATTTTATACATTCTGTTTTCATTTTAAATGGAATATCTTTTTTTCTGCTAGGTTGTATAGGTATTATACAGAATTGCTGATGATTTGTATGAATTTATTTTGTATTTTGCAAGTTTGCTCAAGTTATCGATTGTTTCACTTAATTTTTAGGTGACTGCTTAGTGTTAAGTCAAACTATGTAGAGTTCAATATCATATCACTTTCAAAATATGATCATTTTCTTCTTTACCTGTCATTATTCCCTCAGTTTCTTTTTCTTAGCCCCTTACTGTAGCCAACTCTTTTAATACCATGTCAGACAATGGTTTTATTGGGGACAATGGAAATCCTTGTTTCATGCCTGAACTTATTGGAAAGAACTGTAGTTTATCTCCATTACAAGTAATGATATCTCTTGGTTTCAGATAGATACTATTTATCATTTTAAGGAAAGGTCCATTTATTCCTATGTTTTTTAGTGGGGTTTTTTTTTTTTTCAACAGGAATGGGTGTTGTATTTTCATCAAAAGCTTTTTCTGCATCACTGGTCATTTCTGAACCATGCCAATATACATCCACCCCCCCCCACACACACACACAGATACCCCGTTTTCCCACCTCCCCAGCTCTTCCTTGTACTCTCCTTTCATTAAAATGTAAGCTCCATGGGGGCAGGGACTGTCCTCCTTACTTGTATCTGCATCCCTAATGCTTAGTGTAATCACTGACACGTAGTAAGAGCTCAATAAATGCTCTGAAATTTCATTCATTCATTCATGGCTAACCATAAGAATAGTATGCTAGAACTACACATGTATCAAAAGAAAGGAGTGACAGGATCATAGATCTCAAGCTGGAAAAAGACCTGAGAGGCCCTCTAGCTGAGGAAACTGGGGTCTATAGAGATTAAGTAATTTGCTAAAGGTCACTTAGATAGTGGAGAGCAGAGCTGGGATAGGAATCTCTCTAAATCAAATCCAGGGTTTTTTCCATTGAACTGTTTCATAAGCCATAAATTTTGAAGTTAAATTAGGTGTTATAGAGAACCAGTGCCATGGCATAGTACAGAGAGTGCTGGACTTGGAGTCAGGAACACCTGGGTTTAAATCCAAATGCAGGCCTTTATTAACTGTGCAACCCTGGGCAAATCACTTTAGCTGACTGAGCCTAGGTTTCTTCATCAGCAGACTAGGGATAATAATAGTACCTGTCTCGTGGGGTTGTTTGTGAGAATGAAATGTGGTAAAGTATATAAAATATTTTGCAAGCTTTAAAATATTATATAAATGTGAACTGAATGCAACAGGAGATTGGGAGCTTGGAGGGACTCTAGAAGACAGATAGTCCAACTCTTTTGTTTTACAGATGAGAAAACTGAGGGCTTAAAAATACCCAGAAGTCCTAGTCAAAACTACCACTTCATCCCCCTTTAAGCAAACTTGGTTTTCTGCCAATATTCAAAATGCATTTTAAAAATTTTTAATTCAGTCTTATCTCAAATCATAGCTATTGGCTTCTATCATTTTCCCACGACAAATGCATCATGGGGAAAATGGGTTTTAGAAGTTGATCTGGGAATCTAACCACTATTTATATATAACTATTTTTTAAAGTTTTCTATTAAAAAAAGTGTTTTCTGTGTTCTAAAAAATTTAACTTTACAAATGAACTTTTGGAATAAAACCCGACTGTATTGGGGAGATTGTATGTAATATTAAAGGCTTGTAACTTTTTATTGTTCTGCAATGTGCAGCAACAAAGAAATTAAGAATACTTTCTCCTCGATGTGATACCACTCCCATGCACAGATGGTCCAAGGTTTTTGTGAATTGATGAAAAAATGGAAGGGTTCCAGTTAAATAAGAAAGCCAGCATGTCAACAAAATGAAACAACCATTAAACTCTTGGGAGGGAGTTTTAAAAAAAATTAATGCTTCCAGAGAACACTTTGTGGGGCAACGTTGGTAGATAGATTCTCAGGAAAGTCTTTAGATTTAAGGAACAAACCTAAGGAAATAGATGTGAAGAATTTGCGGGTTCAGTGGTACATCCCAACATTAACTTGCAGAGCAGAGTCCCTGTAAAAGAGAGGAAATGGAGGAGAGAAAGAAAATGACAGACATCTTAAAGCCAATCACCAGACTATTTATAGAGAAACATTGAATGAAGGCTTAAAAATAACCAGTGAATTTTGATGATGAGGCACAGCACGGACAATCTGAGCAAATCCTCATTAGCGACATGGTTCCTTCTGAGAATTTCTGAAAAGATCCCTCACAATTTATACAATCAAATCACGGAAATTGCAGTGCAGCACAAATGTTGTACATATCCTGTATTCTTTATAAATGATCTGCAAACTTACTGGACTGGTGGGAAAGATAAGAACTAATGATAGCATCAGACTTTTTAAAAACAACTAGAAAACAAGAAGCAGAGCTTTGCTTCTTCAAGTAAAATGAAGTGTGGGTGAATCATAGCTGCAGGAAAAGCTGTGCTGGAGAAGTACGGCAATGTGATTATGTATTGTCTTTAACAGAAAACCTGAAATTAACTTGAAGCTCCCATCTTGTGTCCAAAACCTGTACTCTAACATGGAAGCCATTAATGTCTTTTAAAGAAGAAAGACACCCAGAAAATTACAGATGGCACAAATGACCCTTTTAAGACCTTTACCAAGACTTGTGACCAGATAACTGGAGGAAGACAGAGACATAAGAGAAATTAAAAGCTTTAAAAAAAAAAAACAGGGTATGGAATGTAAAAGTAGGAAGAGAAATGGAACATCTGGAAATAATGGATGATAACAGAATGCCAAAAGGGAGGATGTTCCAGGAAAAAAAAAAGGAAAGACCAAACTCATTCTGAGAGTTTAGATAGAGGCCTACATGCCTTACTCTGTAATTTGCTCTCACGTGGAGGTGAGGGCAATAATGTTAATAACGGTATTGGCAACACCAGACGTCCTTTTTGAAGTACTCTATGCTCTCGAGAAAAAAAACTGCATTTCACATACAATACTCCTTTGGGTAATATATTACATAGTCACTCTGATCTCACTAATTCCATAGTTTTTAAGGATAGTATAAGGCTTTATAAAAGTGCTTTCACCCACATTATTTAATTTGATCCCTAGAACAAAACTAGAAGGTAGGAAGTACAGCTATTATCATCCCTACTTTTTGAATGAGGAAACTGAGATCTAGAGAGGTAAAGTCATTTACTGAAAGCTCCACAGCTAGTTAGTTTAGTTAGTTAGTTAGTTAGTTAGTTAGTTAGTTAGTTAGTTAGTTAGTTAGTTAGTTAGTTAGTTAGTTAGTTAGTTAGTTAGTGAGCTGGGAATAGAACCCATTCTTCCTGCCTTGCCAATGATTCTGATTCGTCCTTGGTTTCTGGAAACTATGATCTGGAACAAAGGTGGTGAAGCTATGAGGAGAGTGGGTAAAAGGAAGACCTTAGCTGCACTAACATAGCTAAACCAGGGAAATATACTAAATCTCCAGGGAAATATGAATTTAGGTAGTAGCAGATTACAAGTAGGAATTCACTAAGATTAGGAACACACTAACATGGTCAAATTACATGGAAACAACTACAAAAAATGAAGTCTACCCAATTTACTCCAGCATGTTAAAGGTTCTAAGTCTGTAATGCACAGTACAGTCATATGGAAGGAACACAGTAAGTCAAAGTGAAAATTTTGGTCTTGTTGCTAGGTCTTGATTAGTGGGAGTAATGAATCCCCTGTAGCAGTCACATTATTTGAATTCATACTACATATTTCCATTGGCATGGAGTCAATTCAAAGTGAAATTTTGAATATATGTGACCACTTCACAAGATTCATTATTTGCATTTTGGGTACCCAGCTATAACTTGTATCACCTCAATCCCTTTAGAATCAAAATTGCAAATGATCCATAGTTATTTTTTAACTCTTAAACTTGCCACTGAAGCTATACAGTGAAACTATAATGTGGTCATTACCAATTGTATAAGTTGAGAAGGTTGGAGAGATATTAGCTGCATGGTAACATGGACTCTGTTTTTTTAATTATTACCATTATTCTGGTATAGATCTTGCTTCCAGGTCAGACATTGCTTTCCATCTCTAGTCCCTTGGTTCAGCACCTTGTATCTGTGGCTACCAACTCTGGCTTATTATGCATCACATTCATTGCTTGCACCCTCTCCTTGAATAAAAGCTTCCTTGCCTTGGTCTTGGCATATCAGGATGATTTTGATTTGAACTCTGGCACCTAACTTTATGATCAGCTAGCTAGCACAATAGAAAGTGTGCTAGGCCTGGAACCAGGAAGACTCGTCTTCTTGAGTTCAAATCTGGCCTCAGACACTTACTAGCTGAGTGACCTTGGGCAAGTCACTTAACCCTGTTTGCCTATAAAATGAGCTGGAGGAGGAAATGGCAAACTATTCCAGTATCTTTGCCAACTAAGTCCCAAAATTACAAAGAGATGTATACAGCTGTTAGGACTGAACAACAACATAGTTTACATCTTTTCCTCCCCTATGAGGTTGTAAGCTCCTTGAGGGCAGGGCCTGGCTTTGCCTTTTTTGTATCCCCAGTGCTTAACATAGTGCCTGGCACACATCTGATGTTATAAGAACGGAAATGCTTGTTGACTTGACCAGGTTGGGTATATCTGGCCCTCAACTATAATGTCGTGGCAAAACAGGGCAGGGAAAACATTCTTTAAAAAACATTCATAGAGATTTGAGGGGCAGCTAGGTAGCACAGTGAATAGAGCACTGGCCCTAGAGTCAGGAGGACCTGAGTTCAAATTTGACCTCAGACACTTGACACACTTATTAGCTGTATGACCTTGGTCAAGTCACTTAACCCCAATTGCCCTGCCTTCCCCCCTCAAAAAAAATGAGCCTTAAAGAGACAGTTTGAGTAAGAGACACTTTGTCTGCCTTCCCCATATTGTACCTCCTCATCCAGTCATGATCTCCCTGCTTTAAAATTCTTGCTCTTACACCCAGATTCCTATCCAGCCATAACCTTAGACATTCATAGATTGGGAGTTTGGTGTACTAGCATGTTTGACCCATACACTACATGCCTGTGGTTGCAATCATTTATATTTCAGCACTCCAGAGAAACCCAAGCTGACCTAGCTTTTGCTTCATACTCTAGAATACCAATTTAGGCCCTTTTTCTTCTTCCTCAGGAGGGGATTGCCCCTCCTTTCAACCATGATGATTCCTGTAGCTACTTAAAATACGGTTTTCTCCTTCATCATAAAAGTGCTTTTCAAGGATACAGTAGATCCCAGACTTACCCTGGGGGTCAAAAAAGTACAATTACTCAAATGCTTTTAATGCGATATTGATATGTTAATGGACATGTCCTTGTTCTGAGTTCTGTTATTTTCTTGCAGGATATAGATAGATGTATATATATATATATATATATGCATATATCTATGCATAGATACACACACATTTTGCTACCTTGCCAATGGAAATTCAACTCTTAAGATTTCCAGTTTCAAACTATAAATCAAAGAAATGTCTCAACTGTTACGATGTTCATTATTGATCATCATGCTGCTAGCAGCAAGTGTGTATAAGTTGATTTCAAATCATTGCATCCTCTTTGTAACCGCTCTTTGCCTGCCTTTCTGTGTGCTCAGGAATACGCGCTTCCTGAGGGACTCTCTTCTCTTTCTTTTTCAGCTAGGGTCAGTCTTGCCTGAGGGGGGCAGTTCTGTGACCACCATGGTCCAAGCTTTCACAGTCCATCTGTACATATCACTTCAGCTAGAGCTGGAGGGAATCCTGGACCCTCTGAGCCCTCCCACTCTTCCATCTACATTTCCCCAGGCAGCTCCCCAAGCTAGACTCTGCTATGTAGCTCTTCGAGGTCACATGGGCTACATCAAACTCCATTCTACTTTCTCCTTCCCCTGCTTCAGTTTCAGAAAGGGGGTGGTAAAAGTAGGGCTGAAGAGGGAGGGAGATATGGATGGTTATATAACTGTAATTTTCTTCAATTAATCATGGGAGGAGGCTATTTATTGCTAACTTTTCTTGTTACTTAGAGCTTATCATAACATATGAAATGAGATTTTTAAGATTCGCTACTAAGTAGAACTATATCATTTAATTGATTTATGGGGGGTGGGGGGGGGCTTCCCACTTTAAAACACCCTACTCTGTGCTCTTAATTTCAGTGAAATCTAGGATCTTACTAGAATCAACTGATAGCTTATCTGCTTTATACTTTGAAGAAATCAGTAATAAAATATTTTTGGCATACATAAAAATTTTTATTCAGTGTTTCTAGATCAAAACACATTTTACAGACTACATCAGGCTACCTCTTCACTATTCTAATGGACATAGTAAAGTATATTTTAGTAAACTGAAGGAATCAGGCTCCCTTTCTGGAGCATGGTTACTAGGGTAGGTATAGTGAGGAAATTGACATGGTTGGGAAAATCAAAGGGAAAAGAACCAAGAATTTTTATAATTTATATTATTGTTGTTATTACAGATGTGTTAAGTATCATTTCTCTGCAGCACATGGAGGAAATGATGGGTAAGTAATCCAGGCAAGGATCAGTACATGTGGGTCTCTGTATAAAGGCTCCTGGTCTTTGAACCTGGACCTCTAGATTTGCCGTCCCCTTCTAATCCATCTGTAACTTATTGAATTGTCCCTTTCAACACTGGTTCAACAGCAGAGATTCATAACAGCACTAAAGGCAATCATTATAACATACAACTACAACAAAGAGATGGGGCATGATTTTAAAAAGAAATGATTTAGTATATTTGCTCTGATTAGGGAAAGTGAGCAAATAAACTTTGGCAGATGATAATATGCAGGGAATGCCATAAAGAAACAAATGAGCACACACACACAGTGTTCACCTATGCTTTCATCTTATTAAATAGAGGGGTGGCTAAGTGGCACAGTGAATAGAGCACCGGCCCTGGAGTCAGGAAGACCTGAGTTCAAATCCCACCTCAGACACATAACATATTAGTTGTGTGACCTTGGGCAAGTCACTTAACCCCAACTGACCTGCCTTCCCCCTTTCAAAAAAAAAGGCCATCACTAAAACTGGACAGTCATTGTTAATCGAGGATCATTGGTTTAAGGACTTCAAATGATTTAATTTTTATTACTGTTATTATTATTTTTAATGAGGCATGGAGAAAGTTAAGCAACTTGCCCAGAGTCATTAGCTAGTGAGTGTCTGACCGGGAGTTGAACTCAGGACTTACTGACTGATTCCTAGTCCAGTGCCCAGCAGCTATAACATTCTGCCTCTTATTGAAAAGAGGAGAGATGAGGCAGGAAATATAGGTGTGTTGTTTTACCTTTAGCACCAACACCTAGAAGTGACTGTCACCATTCAGTTCTTCAGTCCTCTTTATGACTCTGTGCCCGCCAGTGCTGTCCATGGGGCTTTCTAGGCAGAGATGCTAGAGTGGTTTGCCATTTCCATCTCCAGCTCATTTTACAGATGAGGAAACTGAGGCAAACAGGGTTAAGTGACTTGCCCAGGATCATACAGCTAGCAAGCGTCTGAGGCCAGATTTGAGCTCAGGTCTTCCTGCCTCCAGACCCAGTGCTCCTTCCAGCCACCTGGCTGCCTGCCTCTGCCTGTCACCATAGTAGGAACTTAATAAATGTTTGTTGTTTGACTAATTAGTTAATTGACATGGAGGTACACTAGAGAAGAAGAGGATATTCATATCAAGAATGAGAGAGCAAATCGTGCCAGCAAATGATGAATGTTAGGAAATACATGGAAAAGGGGCTAGGTTTAGTGAAAATATGAAAGACATAATAACAATAGTGACCATTGCTTACTATGTGCCAGGTGCCGTGCTGAGCCCTTTACAATTATTATCTCATTTGATCCTTAGGTGTTATTATCTCCATTTTACAGATGAGGAAATTAAGGCAGGCAGTGATTAAGTGACTTTCCCAGGGTCACACAGCTACCGTCTGAGGCAGGATTGTACTCAGGTCTTCCTGACTCCAGGCCTGGCATTCTATCCACTGCACTATATACTGGCCCCTAAGATCTGTGATTTTGTCAGCCTGGAAGGAATTTCTGGTGTGAGAATTGACTCCCCAGGATCAAATTACAACATATCTGTAACTTAATTAACTATTAAGTTCTACAGAGTTGCCTAAGGCAGATAGACTTTGTCTGGGGTGAAGCTCCTAATAACTGTCAGAGGTTGGATTCAAACCTTTGATTCCAAGCTCAATACTCCTATCTACTGTGCTTTGCTGCCTCCATATTGGGGAATTGGGAGCCTGAAAATTTATTTTTATCAATGACCTGGCAAAAAAACAATACAAGAATCCCCACTCCAGCTCTGGGAATCCGCAATCCCTCAGGCACATTTTCCCATGGGCTCAGGATCTGCCCCATCTGTCCTCAACAGACTTGGGAAAATCCTAGCCCTTCTCTTTCCCAGGCATTTTGAGGATTTTTCTCCCAGACACAGGTGGAAATTAGAGTTTTCTTTTGGTCCTTTAGGAAGGAGTTTTTATGTTACTCACAGAGTCGGGGACCTCAGAATATACATGTTCCACATTATGACAGTGATACATTTCAAACACAATTTCTTTTTGAACTTCTTGCTTGAATCATTTTTACTATTCAGTCATTCCCATTTAACAAGTGTCACTTCAAAACCAAAGCAGGAGACAAGCTGCCCCATTTGCTAACATAATACAGATTTAGGGCTGGAAGGCAACTTAGCCGTACGGCTACTTCATTTTACAAAAGAGGAAAATGAAGCCCCATATAGGTTAAGTTAACTTGATCCAACGGCTCACAGGTAGTTAAAAGGCAGACCCAGGAATCAAATTCACATCCTCTGACTCTAAAATTCCAATGTTTTTCCTCTTTCCCTTATACCATAGCTCGTATCTTAATAACTTCTATTTACATAGAGCTTACTGATTTGCGATGTATTTTCAATATAAATGATTTCACTTGACCCTTATTTCTATCCTATGTGATAACTAGGGCATTTTTGCTATTCAGTCCTGTCCAGCTCTTGGTGACCCATGGACCATACTTCCTTGGGGTTTTCTTGGCAAAGACACTGGACTGGTTTGTCATTTCCTTCTCCAGTGGATTCAGGCAAACAGAGGTTAAGTGACTTGCCCAGGATCACACAGCTAGTAAATGTCCAAAGCTAGATTTGAACCCAGGTCTTCCTGACTCCAGGCTTAGCACTCTATCCACTGAGCCACCTACCTCCCTCTTTAACTGGGACATATATTATTATATTCATTTTACAAAATAAACTGAGACTCAGTTTGGTAAATTATGCTTGATCTCCCATCCAGCAGGTGGCTGAGTCAGGGTCCACTGATTTACAGGCCAGAGCTCCTTCAACTATTTCAAGCTACCTCAGCTTATAATGGCACATGACATGTAGGGATGAATGAATGGATGGATGGATGGATGAATGAATGAAAAAATGAATGAACGAAACGAATTTATGTACTTAACATGCACCAAATGTTGTTATTATAATCTTTTAATTGTGCTTGGAAACATCTTAGCCTCAGCCTCTGGGATATGGATTTTCAATCTTTTCAGGTTCCTGTATCCTTTGGTTTTCAGGAAACCTTTCTGAACTCCCTATTCACTATGAACAGAAAGTCTAGAGCTTACCATGGCTAAGTACATAGGAAAGAACAAGGACTGGAACTGGTCCTGTGATCTCACTGGATCAGGGAACTCCCAGGTGATGAGATTCCTTCTGCCAATGCCAGTTCATGCCTTCACATCAGGCCTCTTGAGAAGCACAACAAACAGATTAATTAATTTTTCCTAAAGAAAACTTTATTCAGCACATAACATTTTTAGTATAACAAAGTTGTTAAACATTTATCAGAATACAATCAGTCAACAAGACCCTTGATTCTGTTCCTTGTCAACGAATAGTTGTATTTTCATTATGGTTTCTTAAAGAAATACCCACACAGTATGTTCAGCTTCTAGTGTGTTTATTGTTTTAGAACTGATTGTGAACAGGACTGAGAATCCTGATCCGCAGAGGTTGCTGTAAGTAGAATAAATACCTCATGAGAACATTTTGTAAGAACGTTAGATGATTTGGGGCGGCTAGGTGGCGCAGTGAATAGAGCACCGGCCCTGGAGTCAGGAGGACCTGAGTTCAAATGTGACCTCAGACACTTACTAGCCGTGTGACCTTGGGCAAGTCACTTAACCCCAATTGCCCTACCTTCCCCCTCCAAAAAAAAAAAAAGAATGTTAGATGACTCTCCAAGGACACACCGAAATTGGTAACTCCATTCGCAGGTTAAGGAGCCCTACTCCACATGATGCTGGAGGTGCTGGATTGTTGTTTGTTGTTTGTCCTTCATTCTCAAAGAGGACCATGACAGCAGGAAGGCGATGCCGTAACTTTCAAGTGAGTCCGATTTAAGTGAGGGAGGGCTGAGCAAAGTCACCAGCCTCACTCTCTCCTCCGGAGTCGTCTGGGCCCAGTGGCCGGATATAGATCAGGATGATTGAAGACAGCCCCCAGCAATGGACAGTGTGCTTTGAAGGAAACTGTAGGTCACCCCAAATATTGAAGCTTAACCCTCCTAAGGTACTGGGTGGGGCTGGGGGTGAGAATTTTGCCCCAGGAGAATCAGAAATCAGAACTGAGTGCTTCTGTTCTCTTGCCGTCTTGGGATGAGACTCTGAAGTGAGCCCCAAGCATAAGTTCAACCTAGTTCCCAAGGACCTAATCACTACCGTATTCCTCCTCAGCCATCAGCATCTTGAATATGAGTTCCTGATCCTCTTGGAGTGAGAGGCAGTGAAAGCCTGCCCTGCCCTCATGCTCAATCATCACAGGGCTCTAAAGGATGGGTGCCTTCTGTCACTGGTTATTCCATGTCCTGTGGAGATCAAATTTCCAGCTGCCATGCCCCTTGTGAATCAGTGTCTTCTGGAGGAAAAATCCTCTCTTCCTCCCATTTCTCCTCAAACTTTCATCCCTATCCTCACTTTGTCCTTATTTCTCTGCAGCCCTTATCTTCCTCTGCCATCTATTGCAGTATCATGTGAGTTGGGAGGGACTTTGAAGGCCATCTATTTGAACTTCTTGATTTTACAGATGAGGAAACTGAGGCCCAGAGAAGTTAAGTGCCTTACTCAATGTCCCACAGGTGGTAAATAGCAGAGCAAACTTCTCTTTATTCCTGATCACTTCAAGCAATTCCTGTTTCCTTGCTCTATTATTGAAAACTTGGATGTTCCTAGAAAATACTTCATCCCTCAGCACCCTCTCTAGTATCAGACTCTCATTTTGTGCCCACTGAAGCGTACCCCTTGCTCCTCACTCACACTTCCAACCTCTCCTTGGGACACCATCACCTCAGCATTGTTTCTTTCTTTGATATTCATTCAATCCATCTTTATCATCTATGCAAATCCCTCTCACTAATCATCTCCAGACCTACAGATTATTCTCCCTTCTTTCTCAAGGAGAAAGTAACTGACTCATAGCCTTTCTCTCTATTCCAGACTCTTCCTGGGAACTTCAGCATGTATGTCAGTGCTCCCTCAAACACTCTGCCCTCCCAACTTATCAACCTCAAATTCTTTATCCTGGGGCAGTGATACTCAACACCTCCAGGCTGGCTTCTAACTTCATAACTTTTCTAAGTTTGCCAATAATCTCTTAATTGCCAACTCCAGTGGTTTTTATTCATTCCTCATTCTTCTAGAAAGTCCCTGTGTAGGGGTGACTAGGTGGCACAGTGAGTAGAGCACCAGCCCTGGAGTCAGGAGGACCTGGGTTTGGCTCCGGCCTCAGACACTTAACACAAAAACTAGCCGTGTGACCTTGGGCAAGTCACTTAACCACAATTGCCCTCCAAAAAGCAAAAAAAAAAGTCCCTGTGTAACTTTCAACACAATCAAGTCCCTTCTCCTAAACATTCTCTCCTCCCCCAACCTTTGTAATGCTTCCTTCTGCTCATTCTCTATTTACCTGCTTCACAGATCTTTCTCAGTCTCCTTTGCTGAATCGCCATCCTCTTCCCTCTGTCTAAGTGTGAGTATCTCTTAAGCCTCTGTTCTGGCTCTCTCTCTCTCCCTCTCCCTCTCCCCTCACCCCTCTTTGTTTCCCTCCCTTTTTCTCCCTCTTGCTTTCTCTCCCCTTCTCTCTTCATTCTCTCTTCTTTCGTTCTTCCTTTCTTCTTCTTTCCTTCCTTTCTTTCTCCCTCTTCTTTCTCTCTCTCTCCCTTGCTCTCCCTTCTTTCTTCCCCCTTTTTTCCTTCTCTCCTCCTCTCTTCCCCCTTTCCTCTATTTGTATCCCCTTCTATACTTTTTTCCTGACATTTAAAAATATTTTTTCGGTTCGGCTAGGTGGTGCAGTGGGTAAAGCGCCAGCCCCGGAGTCAGGATGACCTGTATTCGGTTCTGGCCTCAGACACTTAACACCCACACACAAAAAAAAAACTAGCCGTGTAACCTTGGGCAAGTTACTTAACCCCAATTGCCCTCCAAAAGGCAAAAAAAAAATATTCTTTTTTTCATGTCTGCGTCTACCCAGTAACCTACTTTCCCTCCCACTTTTTGGAGAAACCCTCATACATGACACATATGTATAATTCAGCAAAATAAATGGACACATTACACATATCCAAGAAGGAATTTTTATTCTATACCTCTACTGGTTTCACTTTTTTGCTGAAAGTATGTGTTATTATTAACATTCTGAAGTCATGACTGTTTCCTCTTTTGCTTAGCATTCTGAGGTCTTTCAAAGTTGTTTCCCATCAATATAATATTATTCTGGTCATCACATAAATTTTTATCCTGGTTCTGCTCATATCAACATGTATCAGTTTTTAAAAGCAACATTCTCAACCTCAGTCATAATCATAATTTCTTATGGCATAACAAAATTCTCTTACATTCATGTGCCACAATTTATTTAGTCATTCCCTAATTGATGGGCTCCTCTTTCGTTTTCCAGCTCCTTGATACCATAAAGAATACAACTATAATATCTACAACTATATACCTCCTTTTTTTCTGTCTTTAACCTCCTCGGAGTATAGACAGGGCATTAAATATGCAAATTAATTTAGGTAGTACCATCATTTTTATTGTATTTGCATGGACCAACCATAAGCAATTAATATATTTCTCATTATGTGACTTCATTTATTTCTATTAAAGTTGTTTTTAGTTCTGTTCATGTAAGTCTTAAATTTGTCTTGGTAGCCAGACTACCAAGTATCTTCTACATTATGTATTGTTTTTTTTTTATTTGTTTGTTTTGTTACAGACTTTTTTACTTTAGATTTTTTACCCCTATCTTTCCTCCTGGGTTTTGTTAGTAATATCTAATGATTTTGTGAATTTATTTTATATTCTGCTAGTTTAGTGAAATAATCAATTGTTTCAATGAATTTATAGAATCTCTAGGGTTTGATAAATTATAAATTTCATATCATTTTTAATAATGATAGTTTTGCTTCTTCTTTGTCTATACTTATTCCCTCAATTTCTTTTTGCTGTTGTATTGCTATCACCAGTATTTGTAGAACTTTACTAACTGTAGTGGTGACAGTAAACACCCTTCCTGTACCTCTAATCTTACAGGGAAGGTTTCTAGTGTTTTCCATCATAGATACTGGCTATTACAGATATGACTTGCCATGTTAAAGAAATGTCTGTCGCTATTTATATGCTATCTAGTGTTTTTAACATAATTAAGTGTTCTGTTTTGTCACATGCGTTTTATATCTATTAATACAATCATGTCATTTTCATTTTTGTTATTAATATAGTCTGTTGTGTTTATAGTTTGCCCAATGTTGAATCAACCCTAAATTCTTTATACAAATCCAGCCTGGTCATAGTGAATAATCATTTTAATATTTTGCTGTACAACCTCTGCTTAAACTTTACTCAATGTGTTCACGTCAGTATTAATTAGTGATTCTATAATTTTCTTTCTCTCCTTTCTCTCAGATTTTAATATGGATCATATGTTTTATTTTTTAAAAATTGATAAGATGCTTTCTTTTCTATCTGATATGTGTTTACAAATATTTTATGTAGAATGGCAATTCATTGCCACAAGAATTCACTTGTGGATCTTTTTTTTTTTTACTTTGAGTATGACTTGTTTAATTTCTTTTTCTTAGTGTGTTGTTAAATGTTCCATTTCTTCTATTAAGGTAGGGTTTTTTATTTTAAGTATTCATCTTTTTTTAGTTTAAGTTATCAATTTTGTTGGCATACAATTAGGCAAAATAGTTTCTAATATTTCCTCTTCATCTATCATATTTTTTTATTTTTTATATTGGTAACTTATATTTCTCTCTTTTAAAACTTGAATTAGATGGGAGAGAGCATATTGGAGGAGGGGATATCCTGTGGGACTGCTATTTTGGGGTAGGGGAAAAACAGGGAGAAAATTTGTAACTCAAAATCTGGCAGAAATGAATGATGTAAATCAGAAGATAATAAAGCATTTGAAAAACAGAAAAAAAATTGAATTAGATAATGGTTACTCTGTTTAATCATTCTTTTTTTAAAAACTTAGATTTAGTTGTTAATTCAATTTTGTTTTCTATTTTTAACTCACATTTCCATTTCAGAATTTCTATTTTTGTGTTTTTATTTGCTTTTTCTAAATTTTTAAAAGTAACACAATGAGTTCATTGATATCTTTCTATTTTTTATTAACATATTTAGAGATAAAGATTTTCCCCAAGGAATAGTTTAGCTGCATCCCTCAAGTTTTGTTATGTTGTGTCATTGTTATCATTTTATTTGACACTATTTCTATGATTTGTTCTTTGACTAACTCATTCTTTAGGATTATATTGTTTAGTCTCCATTTAAGTCTGAATCCTTTTTTAAAAATTAATTTATTTTAAACTTAACTACTAAAACTTAAATACACAATAAGAAAAGAAAAACTGATGTATTATAAACTTAAATACAAATGAGAAAAGAAAAAAAAGCATTGCCATGTGCACAGCGGAACATAAGAGAGGATTCAAAATATACAGCAACAAATTTCCATTTCAAGAAAATCTGTATAATAAATGCTGTACATTGTGTTCAGAGCTGTCCATCTTTTCTTTGCTTCCTTATAAGTTTTCTTTTGTTCTCTGCTGTACACTTTTTACTTTGTTCATTTTTCTCCCTTCCCTCTCCAAGAAGACTACAATTAAGTGCAAAGATATAGATAGATGTATATGTGTGTGTATATGCATCTACATATATACACATATATACATACATATAGTTAGATATCTATAATCATACTCATATATAGACATAGGAATTCATATGGATCTATGTAAGACTGTACTATACTTGTTTATCCTCTGTTTCTCTGAGAGTGGATATCATCTTCTTTCGTAGGTCCAAGGGTCTTTCCATATTTTTCCAAGTCCACCAACTCATCATTTCCTGTACCATAGCAATATTCCGACCTTATACTATCTAGTTATTTTAAATAGTTTAAAACAATATTTATTATTATGGTTGACAGAGAGTAGTTTCCAGATTTTCTCTTTTGATTGTCTATTTTAGCATTAATTTTTGTCTGAGATCATGATTTCAACCCCTGCTTTTTTTTCCCTAATAAATTCTACTTCTGATCTTTATTTTATATTTGTGTGTATACTATTTCCTATCCCTCCTGACTCCTCTTATTTCTACCTGCTACCTTTCCCTCCTATTACTTAACTCACTGCCCCCACTAAAAATCCCTCCCTTCTCCTCTTCCCCTCGCTATCCCCTTAGCCTTTTATTTCTTTCTGTATTTACAAGACTTTTATGCCCTTCTACATATTTATGTGTTGTTCCTTCTTTACCCAATTCCCAATGAGAGTAGGGTTCCAGAGCTACCAGCCCTCCTCCCCTAATTCCTTTATGTCAGTTCTTCCTCTCATACCTCATTCATATAAGATAATTATTCTTTTTACCTTTTCCTAGATAGTTTACTTTTTAATATTACTTCATACTCAGCTCTACCCCAATCTTTTTTTTTAAATACCCAATTATTAATAACAATCTTAGACATTTGAGGAAACAGTTTGTCCTTATTCAGTCCCTTGTAATTAGTCTTTGATGCTTTCCTTATATTTCTCTTGCCTCTTGTATGTCAGATTTTCTACTGGTTTCAGGTCTTTTTGCAGCAAAATCCAGAAAGTCTGTCAATTCATTGAATGTCCATGTTTTTTGTTCAGGTTTATGTTTAGCTTTTCTGGGTATGATATTTTTGGCTGCAACATCAATTCTTTTGCTCTTTGATATATAGTGTTACAAGACCTGTGGTCTTTTAGTGTAGCTGCTGCTAGGCCTTGTGTGATTCTAACTGTGGCTCTGCCATGTTTAAATTACTTTTTTTGTTGCTTGTAATATTTTCTCCTTGGTCTGGGGGGTTTGGAATTTGACTATGATATTCCTGCAGGTTTCAAATACAAATCAGTGGGTTTTTTCTATTTCTATTTTTCCCTCTTATTCTAACACTTCAGGACAACTATTTTTAATTATTTCTTATATTATTGTATCAAGATTCTTTTGCTGATTGTAGCTTTCAGGTATTCTGATTATTATTATGTTTTCTCTTGATCAGTTGTTTTTCTTATGAGATGTTTTCCTTTGTATTATATTTTTTCAATCTTTACATTTTGTTTTGTTGTGTCTTGGTCTCTTATAACCTCACCAGCTTCCCTTCCCCAACTCTAATTTTCAAGAAGTCATTTTCTTCCTTAAGATTTTATATCTCCTTTTCTAGTTAGTTGACTTTCTTTTCATAATCTTCTTGTTTAAGATATTCTTCTTCTTTTTAAAAAAATTTTTCCTCAATCTCTCTCATTTGATTTTTAAAGTCTTTTTAAAGTTCTTCTATGAATTCTCTTTGGGCAAGTGATCATTTGACATTACTCTTTGGGGTAGATGAGGCTTTTTGTTTTTGTTTGGTTTTTTTTTTTTTGCATCAGTATCCTCCTCTGAAGATAAACCCTAGTCTTCTCTATTCCCATAGTCACTTTCTACAGTTGGGTTCTTTCTCCTTTGCCTGATATTTCTTTTATATAAGTTTGTTATTATAATCATTTCTAATACTGGAGTATGGGGGATGGTAACTCTGGCCTCAGATCCTCCTTTAGTTCTTCCCTCTGGCTTGGAACTGAAACCAAGAACTCTGCCCTCCTGTAAGTACCCACAGCCAGCAGCATCCCTGCCTCACTGCTTCTACACTCACCAGGTGTAAGCTGGTTCCTTCTTGTCCAGGGCTGCATCTGGGAAGCAGAGCTGGGCCTGGTGCCCCTTAGCAAAGGTTCTCTCAATCTTCCCCTGCTCAGATGCCCAACTCCCCACACCATCCAGGAAATTAAATTTCCTGTGGCTGGGACAGAGGCTACCTCCTAACCCAGCTAGCCCCAGGGCTTGTCACTTGCTGTTTCAGTGAAACTAGTCTTTACAGCGACCAAATCTCAGGTCTTTACCAATTGTTCCAGAAGGATCAGTGTTCTGCCCCAACTCTTATTTATTTTTACCACTCTGTATTTGCCCTGAGGTTCTGTTTTGTCTTGCTTGTGGAGGAAATCTGGAGAGCTTAGAATTTTCTGGTCTACTCCACCATTTTATCAGAATCTTCTCCTCAATCATTTCTTCAAATGATCTTTACTAAGAAGAAAAACAAATTGCTAGTATTAAAAATGAAAAGTGTGAATTCACCACCAATGAACAGGAAATTATAACAATCATTAGGAGCTATTTTGTCCAATTATGTGCCAATAAATCTGACAATCAAAGCAAAATGGATGAATATTTCTTTTTTTTTTTTTGCTTTTTGGAGGGCAATTGGGGTTAAGTGACTTGCCCAAGGTCACATGGCTAGTTTTTGTGTTAAGTGTCTGAGGCCGAATTTGAACTCAGGTCCTCCTGACTCCAGGGATGGTGCTCTATTCACTGTGCCACCTAGCCGCCCCATGAATATTTCTAAAAATATAAATTGCCCAGATAAACAGAAGAGGAAATAGAATACTTAATCCCATCTTACAAAAAGAAATTAAATAAACCATTAAAGGAGTCCCTAAGAAAAAAATCCCCTGGGCCAGATGGATTCACAAGTGAACTCTGTCAAATATTTAAAGAGCAATTACTTCCAATACTATACAAACTATTTGGATCAAAATAGACAAACATGCAGTCCTACCAAATTCCTTTTATGACTCAAATATAGTGCTGATACCTAAACCAGGAAGAGTCAAAACAGAAAAAGAAAACTATAAACCAATTTCCCTAATGAATATTGATGCAAACATTCTTTCTCCCTCCTCTCTCTCTCTCTCCCTTCCCTCTTCCCCCTTTTTTCCTTCTCTCCTCTTCTCTTTCCCCTTTCCTCTATTTCCACTTGCCCTGAAACTGAACATTCTTTTCTGTGTTCTCTCCTCTAATTAGAGTATAAGCATTTTGAGAGAAGGGTCTGCCTTGGTTTTTCTATTTGTATGCCCAGCACCTAGCCCAGTTCTTAGAACACAATAAATACTTAATAAATGTTATTTCAATTATTCATTTATTTGGCCTAATAGTGGAATCACTGAGTCAAAGGGTAGTCTCATCTATTTTCTGAGAAGATTGATATCATGGCTTGGGAACTCCATCATCTACCCTCCTTCATATCTTTATTTATTCTCTTTTCCTTTTCTCCACTTTCAAAGAAGGAGATGTTCCTTCTTGCCAAGGTCAACATCTATGCTTATGTTCTTCTTCCCAATTTCCTCCTGTCTCCTTTGGGAACTTACTGAATTATTTCCTGTCTAATCTGCAGTCTTTCCTTTGGTAATCTCATTTGTTCCTCTGTATAGATGATTCCAAAATCTATATATCCAGTCCTGAACTCTCCTTTCCCCTCTAATCCATTGCCATAACTGCAACTCTTGGTTACCGTCACCTACATACCCTACCAGAACTTCAAAATCAGCACATTCCTGTTGAACTCATCACATCTTTCCATCTCCAAAATAGCCATTCCTTCCAAGTTCCCTCTTCCTATTGATGGGGTCCTTATCCTCATAATCATCCAACCTTAAAAACCCGAAGGGTCATCGTCAACTCCTTCCTTTTCCCCCAAAGTCTAAGCAAGGGTTAAGTTCCATCAATTCTATTTCATCAATATCTCTTATACATTTCTTCTTTTCTACTCCTGGTGTCATCACCCAAGTCCAAGCCCTGATCACTTCTAGGACCTAGGTTCAAATTTCATTTCTACTACATATTATAAACGTGTCCTTAGACAAGTAAAACCCCACTGGGCCTTGGTTCCTTATCGGTAAGATGAAGGGATTGGACTGAATGCTTTGCAAGGCCCTTCCAGCTCTAGATCCATGGTAATATGATTAGACTACTTGTAGAGCCTAATTGACTTTCTTGTCTCTGTTCTCGCTCCTTTCCAATTCACTCTTCACACAGTTGTCATTAAAGTCTATCTAAGGCATAGCCCTGACACATCACTCTCATGCCCAGAAATAATCAGTGGCTTCCTATTGCCTATAGGACAAAATACAAATCCCTTTAGCCTAGCATTGAACTATCTACTCAATCTAACTCCAACCTACATTACTATCCTCATTCCACATTATTTTCCCTTCCATATTCTCTATTCCAGTCAAACACAATGATCAATTGATTCCCAAAGAGGATGCGTCTTGCCCTGCATCCATTCAATCAGGCAGGCCATCCTCCATATCTGGAGTAAATTCAATAATTTTCTTTCTTCAAAGTTCAAATCTGCTGACACTTCTTTTGTGAAAAGGATCTCTCTACATCACCACCACCACCGCTCAATCCAGTTAAAAATGTCACCTCCTCAAATTTTCTGAGAGCAATTTGTCTGGATTTCCCTTTAGTTTCCATTACTCCCTACTTTGTATTATATTATCTATCTGTGCCTGTTTGTATATACATATATAGTAGCATATAAAGTATATACATATATAGTAAACTCCTTATGGGCAGGGACTTGGCTGCAAATACACCCATCTAAGATTTCCTACTTGGAACGCTAGCATTCAAGGATCCACACAACTCAACAACACCTTTACACAGTCAACCTTCTCTTCTGCCACAAACTAATACAGACTCTGTCTTGTTAGATCTTTCACACGCCCCAGGCTCACTTGTTTCCACTTCCATACCTTTGCTCATGTAGTTCCCCCATCTGGCATACCCTCCTCTCCAAACTATACCCACTATTCAATCCTACCTCCTCAATGAAACCTTTCTGAACTCCTACAACACACACCAATGTCATCCATGGAACTCCTGTTAGACTTATAAACTGACATGCATAATTTAGGTTTAGATTATATGATGTCTTTTATTGTCCCCTAATTCTTTCATATGTGTAAGCCTTTTCTTTCACAAAAGATAGCAATTTCCTTCAATGCAAATGCCATGTTGTATATTTCTATCCTATTTCCACATCTGGGCAGCTGGGGGGGGGGCACAGTGAATGGAGCATCAAGCCTGGAGTTCACATGTGGCCTCAGACACTTACTAGCTGTGTGACCCTGGTTAAGTCACTTACCCTGTTTGCCTCAGTTCCTCACCTGTAAGATAAGCTAGAGAAGGAAATAACAAACCACTTCAGTATCTTTGCCAAGAATACCCCCAAATGGGGTCATGAAGAACCAGACATGACTGAACAATTTCCACAACACTGGGAAAAGTATGCCTCCTATAAATACTTGTTTTTAATTGATCGTTGTGGCATTTTGAGGTGATAATGAAAATGGATAGAAGAGTAGATGAAAGCAAGAAATCCACTAGGGGGGCCCAGGCATAAAATAAACAAGGCCTGGACAATATATACTGAGTCTGAGCAGCAATTAGTAGACTGAGGAAATTAGATAGAATAAGTCTAGAAAGGCAGGTGGGGGCATATTATGGTATTAAAAATGGATTTTTTATTCTGAATTTAACAAACACCAAAACCAAAATAAGAGAGGATTTTCATATACAAAGTAAAACAGAAAAAGATTATATGTGAAACCACAAATTTCTATTATAGCTTGCTTTTTGAAAGAAAAGAACATAATAAATTCAACATGTTCTTACCAAAGTGAACTGGCTTGTCTATGTTTCCCTCTGAACTTCCTTTTGTTTTCATCCGTGCTTTTTTTTAATGCCTCAATGGTATTCTTTTAGTTATTATATTTTTGGAAACACTGTCAATATCTCCCCTGTAACACCTCCTTCTTCTTCCCCCCTACCCTGCCAAGTCACTTTACCTCTTATTATTTCAATTTCCTCAACTGTGTAATGATGGCACCTGCCTCACAGGGTTGGAGTGAGAATTAAATGAGATCTTTGTAAAAGTGCTTAGCACAGTGCCTGGTAGATGATAAGTGCTATTTTGTTCATTTTCCAGTGGTCCCTGACTCTTCATGACCCCATTTGGGTTTGCTTGGCAAAGATACTATACTTGGTTTCCATTTCCTTCTCCAGCTTATTTTATAGATGAGGAAACTGAGGCAAACAGGGTTTAGTGACTTGTACAGGGTCACACAGCTAATAAGAGTGTGAGGCCAGATTTGAACTTGGGAAGGCTCCAGGCCCAGCACTCTATCCACTGTGCCACCTAACTGCCTAAGAGCTTATATAAATGCTTATTCCCCTCCTTACTTCACTCTATGTCAGTTCTTACGTCTTCCAAGGTTTTACAAAAACAGTCCCTTTCATCACTTTTTATATATAGCATGATAACATGACATTCTATCACTCTACTATAATTTTTTCATTCCCCAATTGATGATCACTCCTTTTATTTTCCAATTCTTTGCCATAATAGAAAGAGCTGCTATAAATATTTTTTCACATGTAGGGTTTTCCCCCTCTTTCTCTAATTTCTTTGGGGATTTAAAGCTAATAATAAGATCCCTGTTTCATTGTTTAGTGATTTGGGGAGCCTAGTTCTAAATTACAGAAAGGCTGGACTCATTCGTGTGTACCCCGACAATGCTTCAGTGTGCCTATCTTACTGGAGCTCCTCTAATAACTGTCATTTTCTTTTTTTCTCATAGTTGCCAATTTTAAATATGTGAGGTGAAACTTCAGAGTTGTTTTAATTTGTACTTTTTTAATCATTGGTGGTTTTGTGCATTTTAATATGGTTATTGATCACTTGGATCTCTTCCTTTGAGAATTGCCCATTCGTGTCCTTTGATCACATATTTTTTGGGCAATAGCTATCACTCATATTTTTGAGTCAAGTCTTTCTATACCTTGGATATCAGACCTTTATCAAAGAACCTTGATGCAAAGATTTTTGTTCCCCATTTAACTGAAGAAATTTAATTTTAAATGCATTTATTCTGTTTGTACAAAAATTCCTCAGTTTTATGTAATCAGAATTCTCCATTTTGTCTTCTTTTATCTTTTCTGTTTCTTGTCTGGTCATGAACTCTAGCCAGATAATTAAAATTTTTTCTCCTTTGCTTCTCTAGTTTGCTTATGATATGATCTTTTAAATCTAGGTCATTTGGAGTTTATTGTGGTATATGGAATGAGTTTTAAGTTTAAATCTAATTTTTGCCAAATATTTTTGCAGTTTCCCAGCAATTTTTGTCAACTACTAAGTCCTTGCTGCAGTAGTTAGGGTTGTTGGGTTTATCAAAAACTATGCTACTATATTCATTGGCATCTGTGTTATGTACCTAATTTCTTCCAATAATTAATTTGTCTTTTTTGGCAAGTTACAGTTTTGATGATTATTGCTTTGTAGTATAGAGGTCTGTTGTTAATAGAATTCATTTTTTTCCACTTTTTCCCCCTCATTTCCTGTGAGACTTTTTCTTTCCAGATGAATTTTTAAATTAGTTTTTCTCTAGCTCTTTAAAGTAATAATCTTGGAGGCAGAGCCAAGATGGCAGAGAAAAGGCAGGAAGTTGCTTGATCTCTCCCCAGTTTCCCTCAAAACAATTTTAAATCAAGCCTCTAAATGAATTCTGGAGCAACAGAACCCACAAAAGAACAGGGTAAAACAATTTTCCAGCCCAAGATAACTTAGAAGGACTGGAGGAAAGGTCTATTTCACTTGGGTAAAAAGGGAGTACAGTTCAGCATCGGTGATGTGCAGGCAAGCCAGCAAGAAGCTACTAGACTCAGCACAGATCTGCAACCGAGGCCCTGAGGAACCTGGCTCAGCAAGCCAGTGGCACAGAGGTCAGCTGTGAGGCTTCCAGCCCCAGTGCAGCACTCAAAGTGCCTGTCCCAGAAGTGGTGAAACAGCTGTGACTAGACCAGGTGACCCCTGCACAACAAGTGAGCCATCAGCTCTGGAGGCTCCAGTGCAGAAAACCAGCGACCAGGTCCCTAACACCCAGCATATAAAGTCCGCCACAGTATCCCCTGTCCACTATGAGCAGAGTTCAGCTTTAAAGTCATTCAATGGACTGGAGAAGAAGAAAAAAACCAACAAGCCCTAATCATAGAAGGCTACTGTGGTGGTAGGGAAGGTCAAAACATAAACTCAGATGAGGACAATAATGTCAAAACACCTACATGCAAGATCTCAAAGACAAGTATAAATTGGCCTCAGGGTCATAAAAATCCTTCTAGAAGAACTCAAAAGGGATTTTAAAAATCAGATAAGAAAGATAGAAGAAAAATTGGGAAAAGAAATGAGTGATACAAAAGAATCAAGAAAAAAGGGTCAACAGCTTGAAAAAAGAAAACAACTCCTTAAAAAGTATGACTGGTCAAATAGAAAAGGTGGTACAAAAGCTAATTGAAGAAAATAATTCCTTAAAAATTAGGATTGGGGGGCGGCCAGGTAGCACAGCGAGTAAGAGCACCAGCTCCAGTGTCGGGATGACCCGGAGATCGAATCCCGGGCTCAGACACTTTAGCACCCACCCAGAAACACCTGGCCGTGTAACCTTGAGCAAGTTACTTAACCCCCATTGCTTAGGGGTGGCCAGGTGGCTCAGTGAGTAAGAGCACCAGCTCCAGTGTCGGGATGACCCGGAGATCGAATCCCGGGCTCAGACACTTAGCACCCACCCAGAAACACCTGGCCGTGTAACCTTGAGCAAGTTACTTAACCCCATTGCTTAGGGGCAGCCAGGTGGCTCAGCGAGTAAGAGCACCGGCTCCACTGTCGGGATGACCTGGGGATCAAATCTGGACTCCGATAGTCAGCACCACACCCAGAAATAACTGGCCGTGTAACCTTGAGCAAGTTACTTAACCCTGATTGCTTTAAAAAAAAAATTAGTATTGGGCAAGTGGAAGCTAATGGTTCTATAAAACATTAAGACTCAATTTAAAAAAAATCAAAAGAATGAAAAAAATAGAAGAAGATATAAGATACCTCATTGGAAAAACAGCTGACCAGGAAAATAGATCCAGCAGAAATAATCTAAAAATTATGGGACTACATGAAAGTCAAGATAAAAAAAAAAAGAGCCTGGACAGGATTTTTATTTTTTATTTTATTCTGAACTTAAGAAATAAAACAAGCATTTCCATAACATAGTAGAATAGGGGAAAAAAAGATTATTGTACATGAAACTGCAAATCTATTATGTACAACTTACTATTCCTTTTAAATAGATAATAGTTATCATGTAATTTTCTTTTTTTTTGTTCCCTCTCACCCTAGAGATGGCTATCATTAGGCACAAATACACACACACACACACATGTTCTATACATTCTATACATACTTCTATTTATCAGTTCTTTCTCTGGATGCAGATAGCATTTTCCTTCATATGTCCTTTGTAGTTAGTTTGGGTGTTTTAAATAGTTAAAATTACTTATTTACTCAAAATTGTTCTTTTTAAAAAATTTTTTTGTTTGTTTATTTTTAGTTTTCAACATTTATTTCCATAAGATTTTGAGTTACAAATTTTCTCCCCATATTTCCCCTACCCCCCACCCTGACATAGTGAGCCTACTGAATACCCTTTCCCCCAGTCTGCTCTCTTATATCCTCCCCCATTTCCCCTCTAACTTTTTAGTAGGGCAAGATGGATTTCTATACCCCAGTGCCTATATATCTTATTTCCCAGTTGCATGTAAAAAAATTTTTTTTAACATTTGTTCTTAAAACTTTTCCAGATTCTTTCCTTTCTTCCCTTCTCACCCACCCCCACTGGGAAGACAAGCAACTAAATATAGGTCATACACCTGTAGTTACACAAAACATTTCCATGGTAGATATATTGTGAAAGACTAATTATATTTCCCACCATCCTATCCCACACCCCACTTTATTCTATTTTCTACTTTGACCCTGCCCTTTTCAAAGTATGTACTTCTAACTACCCTCTCCCCCAATCTGATCTCCTTTCTATCATCCCCACTCTTATCCCTTCCCCCCCTACTACCCTGTAGGGTAAGATGCCCAGTTGAGAGTAAGGTTGACCCATTCCCTCTCGCCTTCCTCTTCTTCCCCTCCATTGTAACAGTTTTCTCTTGCCTCTTTTATATGAGATAATTTACCCTATTCTATCTCTCCCTATCTCCTCCTCTCATTATATTCCTCTTACCTCTTAATTTTATTTTTTAGATATCAATTTCTAATCAACTAATCCTGTGTCCTCTGTTTATGTATACATGTACACATATACATGCACACTTACATATGTATTTGTACACACATACACCCTCCTATACATACATATATATGTATACATATATATATATTTCCTTCAACTATTCCTCATACTGAGAAAAGTCTCACGAGTTACAATTATTGTTTTCCATGTAGGAATGGAAACTGGGGGACGGCCAGGTAGCACAGTGAGTAGTTCAACTTTAATAGTTTAATAGTTCAACCTTAATAAGTTCTGTATGATTCCTTTTTCCTGTTTACCTTCTCATGCTTCTCTTGCTTCTTGTATATGAAAGTCAAATTTTCTGTTAAGCTCTGGGTTTTTCATCAAGAATGCTTGAAAGTCCTCTATTTCACTGAATTACCTTATTTTCCCCTAAAGCATTTATACTCAGTTTTTCTGGGTAGGTGATTCTTGGTTTTAATCCTAGCTCCTTTGACTAGGAATATCATATTCCAAGCCTTTGATCCCTTAATGTAGAAGCTGATAGATCTTGTGTTATCCTAATTGTGTTTCCACAATAGTAAAATTGTTTCTTCCTGACTGCTTGTAATATTTTCTCCTTGACCTTGGAACTCTGGAATTTGGCTATAATATTCCTAGGAATTTTCTTTTTGGGATCTTTTTCAAGAGGTGATCAGTGAATTTTTTCAATTTCTGTTTTGCCCTCTGGTTCTAGAATATCAGGGCAATATCCCTTGAGAATTTCTTGAAGGATGATTTCTAGGCTATTTTTTTATCATGGATTTCAGGTAGTCCAATAATTTTTAAATTATCTCTCCTAGATCTATTTTCCAGGTCAATGGATTTTCCAGTGAAATATTTTACATTGCCTTCTATTTTTCCATTTGTTTGGATCTGTTTAATAGTATCTTGATTTCTCATAAAGTCATTAGTTTCCATTTGCTCCAATCTAATTTTGAAGGAATTATTCTCTTCAGTGAGTTTTTGAAATTCCTTTTCCATCTGGGCAATTTTGCTTTTTAAGCATTCTTCTCCTCATTAGCATAGTTTTTCAGGGGGAAAAAATGGATACTCAATGAAATAGGGGACCTTCAAACTTTTCTGATGAAAAAAAAAAACCAGAGCTGAACAGAAAATTCATTTCTCAAATACAAGATTTGAGAAGCATTAAAAGGTAAGCAGGAAAGAAAAAAAAACAAAAACATGTTATTCAATGAGGTTAAACTGTTTATATTCCTACATAGGAAGAGGATACTTGTAACTCTTAAGAACTGTATCTCTCTTAGGGTAGTTAGAAGGAGTATACAGAGATAGAGGGTGTGGGTATTACGATTTTGATGGGATAATATAAAGTAATCATTTTTGGTGGCTTAATTGGTGTGACACTGAACAAGTAAATTAATTTAGGTATTATTTTCATTTTTATTATATTGGCTAGGTCTAACCATATGCAATTAACATTTCTGTAGTTGTTTGTCTTTACTTTTGTGAAGTGTTTTATAATTATAGAGGTCCTGTGTATGTCTTGGCAGGTGAAATCTTAAATATTTTATACATTTTATGTTCTTTTGAGTGGAATTTCTCCAACTCTTCCTGTTGAGTCTCATTGGTACCATATAGAAAGGTTGAAACTTTGTGTGGGTTAACTTAATATCCTGTTCCTTTGCTGAAATTATTCTTTCAATTAATTTTTAGTTGATTTTCTAAACTTTCCTAAGTTTATCAACACAGGAGCTGCAAAAGATTTTGTTTCTTTTCCCTACGTCTATTGCACAAATTTCTTTTTCTTGTTTTATTGCTAAAGCTAGCATTTCTAGTGCTATATCATGTTACAGTAGTGATAATGAATGTCCTTGTTTTATCCCTAATTAGGAAAGCCTCTAGTTTATCTCCATTACATATATAATGCTTTATTGGCTGTGAATAGCTACTATTTACCATATTAAAGAAATGTCCATTTATTTTATACATGAATTTTATTATTTTTCTTATTAATATGGTCTATTATGGTTACAAGCTTTCCTAATATTGAACCAATCTTGCATTGCCAGCATATATCATACCTGGTCATAGTGTACAATCTTTCTAATGTGTTGCTACATAGTCTTTCTTTTTTGTAGAAAAATGAGCCATGGGAGTTTATTGGATATAGAAAACACAGAACAAGACAAGCCGGATTGCCATCACAGTTGATTAAGCACATATGAACCATTGCTAAATCACACAGCATCAGTCAAATGGATTTCAGTATAGTGCCTGAGGGAGGGGTTAAAAAGAAATCTAGTCCCCAGGTTTCTCCTCCATGAGAAAAATGATGAAAGGCTGGTTTCCATACTGAGGAGTGCTAAACACAGCTCCACAGCATTAGAGATAGAAAGATCTTCAAAACAGTGAGACAAAATTTGCAGGAGTCCCCACCAAAGCCCATCAAGGAGTTCATCTCTTTGTTGGCTGATTGAAGGGAACCTTCTCTCCAGCACCTTTTTGCTAATATTTTACTTAACATTTTTGCATTGATATCAATGATAATCTATAGTTTTTTTCTGATTTATCTCTTCCCATTTTAGGTATTAAGATCATATTAGTATTGTGAGGAATATGATAGAAACCATCCTTTTCCTATTTATAAAGATTATAGTGGCAATAGAGAACTATCTAAGATTTTTGAGCAGAGAAGTGATATAATCATATCTATTTTAGGCATAGTAATAAGGCAGTAATGTGGAAAAGGGATTGGAGAGAGGCTTAGAAGCAGGGAGACCAATCAGATGGGCTTTATTGTAGTCTAGCTGAGAGAAGATGAAAACCCAAAGGAGGGCAGCAGCTATACAAGTGAAGAGGAGACAGTGAATATGAGGAAAAATGCTGTGGTGGTGGACTTGACAATACATGGCAATGGATTCCATATGGGAGAGAGCTGGGAGAGAGAGAAGAAAGATTCAAGGATCACTCCAAGGTGGTAAATCTGAACAACTTGAAAGGATGGTTATGCCCTCAATAGAAATAGAAAAGTGTGGGGAAGTGGGTTTAAGTGGAGGAAAGCTCCATTCTGTTTTGGACATTTGAACTTGAGATGCTTCTGGAATACCAAGGTAAAGATGTCTAATAGGCCACAGGTGTTGCAAGAGACAGATTGGGGATATATCCGTATAATATAGTGATATCTGTATCTCTATAGATGCGAGGATGTGTGGGGAGCCAAGGAGGCCTGATTGGTGCTCTATAGAAGGTCCTTTGAGATGCAGCTTTTTATTAAGCTTGCTCCTTGGGTCTTTTGAGATGGGCTACACTTAAAAGGATGTTGTTTGAGTTTTGAGATCAAAAGGCTCTACCCTAAGACCTTCCTTGTTGAGAGCCAAGATATTTGATTCTTAGGTGGTTGGCTCCTATGTAAATGTCCTCGATGATCATGGCTTTGGCTTTGGCCTTGAAGCCAGCTCTCCAGAGCATCCTTTGTCATGTGACTGCATATGAAACGAGTTAACTGACTTTTTCTGAGACTTTTTGGCACCTAGAGAACAAAGCCTTATCAAATTATCTATTCTGTGCTACTTCCAGGATAAAACAGACTAAAGTAATGATAAGAATACTTGAGTCCCCTTCCTTTGTCTCAGTTGCTCTATAAAAACCTTGTCCTAAGAATCAATAAATGGAGTTCATGGTTCTTCCTTGAACTACTCAACATGATTTGGTCATTTCTTATTCACATCTCTAATCATGCTTAGTGCTGGACACTGAGCAGCCCACAGCAAGGATGAGGGTGGTGGAGGGAGAGAGGCAGAGACAGACTGAGAGACACAGAGAGAGAAGAAACAGATATGGAGAGAGAGAGAAACAGAAAGACAGAGAGACCCAGTTAGAACCTTAAGGGATACTCATACTTAGAGTGTGTGAAATGAATGATGACCCACTAAAGACTGAGGAGGAGCAGAAAGAAAAACAAGAGAGTAGTGTCAAGGAAGCCAAGAAAAGAGAGAACTCAGGAGGGCATGGTCTAAAGTGTCAAACCAGGGTAAGTGACAATGAAGAGTGAGAAAAAGTTTTCACAGTTAGTGGCTATGAGATCATTGGCAACCTTGAAGAAAGAAGTCTCAAGGAGCAGTGGTGTTGGAAGCCAAATTGCAAGGGCTTGAGAAATATTTAAGAAGTGCAAAGATGGAGGGAGTGAGAGTCCTTTACTGGGACGAAGTTAGCTGATGAAGTGTGACCATCAACATGAAACGCATTAAATTACTGCCTCAAAGCAGTTTAGATTTGATAGAATAAATTTGTAGGAATCCTAGTGGGCAGTTGTAAGACTTTCTCCATTATTTGCAGTATGCAAATAAGAATGGAGAGGGTTGATGGTGGGGAAAATTAGGGTTGGCATTTCTCAAGGTGTGAGTGCCAATAGAACAAATTAGCAAAGCATATAAAAATAAAGGAAAACAAATTTGTGGATGTGTTTCCTATGACAGATAATTCAAAGTCATTAATTTCCCCCTGCTCCCCGCAACAGAACATTAATATCAGCTCTAGCACAGCTAGTTGGCGAAGTGGATAGAGTACCAGGCTTGGAGTCAAAAAAAATTCATTTTCCTGAGTTCAAATCCGACCTCAGACACTGATTAGCTGTGTGACCCTGGGCAAGTCATTTAACTCTGTTTGTCTGTGTTCTCGTCTGTGAAATGAGCTGGAAAAGGAATGGCAAGCCATTTCAGTATATTTGCCAAGAAAACTCCAAATGGGTTATGAAGAGTGGGACATGACTGAAAAACAGCTAAACAACAAAGATCAGCTCTTTCCAATCAAAGAAAAGAACTCCCATAGTGGGAAAGAATTAGCTTAGTAAAAGCTGTTTAACATCTATAATTTATTGTCTCATGATTTCTGTCTGATACTAAGTGGCCTTCTTTTCAGTGTGCTAATGTAGCAGGTTCTGACAAAATAAAGTCCAGTCTGGTGGCTGTAAATATAGTCACGAGTGTTACATATTTATTGCTCATAGTATCAGAGGAGATTCATGGGTATCGAAAGAATTCTCTTCTGATTGATACCATATTTTTGTACCTGCAATGAAAAATTTTAGAAATTATTAGAAATAACGATTCTGTTGCTAGAAAATTCTCAGTTATTCTGAGGAAGCATAGTTAGCATCTGTTAATATTTCACCATCTTCTTTCCTATCAATGTTACTTCATTAATTCAAACTAAGAACCAGGGCATTATTCAAAATAGGAAATGTAATTACAGATGGTTTCATGAGGAAGCCAATCCATTATGAAAATATTATACATGGCTTTCAATCTCATAACATATGAAATTATTTTTAAGGTAACCTTTATCTGAAAATTTGTTAAAATACTAGACAGTTTGGAGAAAATGTAGTCCATTGCAGAAGTGTCTTCTTATGAAGACTTTGAACTTTAGAATGAGGCTTGGCTGGGGGCAGGAAGGGAGGACAGTGGCCTTATCTTTTGAAATGGCAACAGATATGCCTTCCCATTTAATCAAGAAGGTAAAGGAAAGCGAACCAGAATGATTTAAAAGTAGTGAAGTAATTAAGAGGACACAGTTCAACAATTATCACTTACTATTGATTCAGAAGGATATGCCAGGTGCTGAGGATACAAAGGTAAAACAATGAAATAGGCCCTGCCTTTAAAGGGCTTATATCCTCATTGGGACCATAGAGCATTAATGAACAAATATAACCCAAGGCACAATATGAAGAGGCAAAAGAAGAAGCGAGACAGACAGAATGGTATAAAGAAACTTAAGGAGTGAGAGTTTACTATAAGCTAAGATGGTGGGGAGGGGTGGATATATGCAAAAGTTTCAACAACTGTGAAGGACATAATGCTGAGCTAGGTTTGGAAATAAAGATACCTGAGTGCTTTGCCATTTTCTTCTGCAGCTTATTTTACAGATGAAGAAACTGAGGCAAACAGGGTTAAGTGACACAGCTACTAAGTATCTGAGGTCAGATTTGAACTCAGGAAGATTAATCTTTCTGGTTTCAAATCCAGGGTTCTATCCACTCTACCACCTAGCTGCCTTGGTTCAAATCTTGGCTCATACTTCCTAGTTGTGTGACCTTGGGCAGATCATTTAACTTCTTCACCTCAATTTCCTTATCTATAAAATGAGAATAACAGCATCTGCCTCCCAAGGTGGTTGTGGGGATCACATGAAATAATCTATGTATACCGCTCTGCAAACATTAAAGCATTATATAAATTCTAGCTATTATACCTATTACTAGCCCTGTTTTGATGTGTATGTTTTGCTTGATAGATTTCAAGTACCATGTTGTTCTGTAATTTTTTTTTTCAGTTGTATCTTGATACTTTGTGACCCCACTTGGGGCTTCCTTAGCAAAGATACTGGAGTGGTTTGCCATTTCCTTCTCCAGCCGATTTTACAAATGAGGAAACTCAAGCAAACAGGGTGAAGTGACTTGTCCAGGGTCACACAGCTAGAAAGTGTCTGAAGTCAGACTTGAACTCATAAAGATGAGTCTTCCTGACTCCAGACCTGGCATTCTATCTACCATGCCACCTACATGCCCACTCAAATGACATATTCCCTCCCCCAAAAATATATTTTAAGTTTGCATATGAATAAGAACTGGATCGATTTCACTGATACAGGGAGCTCCTAGATGAGTGAAATCTCTTTACTAATGCAGTTCCACACTATCTCTGAAAGAATTTAAATGACTTATCCAGGGTTATACAACCAGAATGTCATTGTTGTTAACACGTTTAGTAATATGTAAATGTGTACACACACACACACACGTGTACACTTGAGTCTTCTCTATAAAGGCAATAATTAAAGCCTCTGAGATGGATTAAATTTCAAAGTGAGTATACATATATATATATATATGGAGAGAGAGAGAGAGAGAGAGAGAGAGAGAGAGAGAGAGAGAGAGAGGAAGAACAGTGAGAAAGAGAAAAGGAAATAGCAATGTTAGGAAAGTAAAGGGAGAAGAGCGTCAAGAAGTGTCTGGACAACAGCGTCTAATGCTGCAGAAATAATAAAGGTAACAATAATATTTGGCATTTGCATAATACTCTAAGCTTTGCTAAATGCTTTACAAAAATTAGCTCATTTTATCCTCCCAATAATAATCTTGTGAGGTGGGTGCTATTGTTGTCCCTGCTTTACATATGAAAAAACCAAAGCATATGGAATTTGTTAAGGGACTTGCCCCATGTAACATAGCTAGAAAGTGTTTGAGGCTGCATTTGAAATCAGGCCTTGATATAGCACCATTAAGGTTTGAAAAGTGCTTTCCATATACAATCACATCTGGATTTCACAACTACCCAATACTACATGTATTTTTGCCCCTGATTTAGGGATGAGAAAATTAAGGCTCAAAGAAATGAAGGTGTTTGCTTGTCTATGACCACACTGCTGCTAAGTGTCAGAAGCTAAATTTGAATCTGAATCTCCCTGAATCCAAGACCAACTCTATCCTTTCCACCGTAATGCCTCTCAAATATTGCTTCAAATTCTAAAATGATAAAAATTAAAGGTCATGAAAGAAAAATGAAAAAAAAAAAACAGAAGGCTGTTTATTCCTTCAACTTGATAAATCAATTTCACAAGAAAGCAGTCATATCTCATTAAGTGTCCATGTGCCAGTAATTGTTCTAGGCATTGGGGAGAGTCATTTAGGCCATTATCCCAGAAGTTGTGTAATTGCACAACCTTCACTATACCTGCATTAAAAAGTGGCAAATGATAAACAAGTCATTAGAGATTGATTGTAGAAGACTTATGAGTCAATTAGTACCCTTCTGGCTGCTGGACTCCCAAATAACAAGTAAAAATTACCATCTTTTCTAGGATTAAGTCTGTTCATAGCTTAAAGAAACATCAAACTTTTTAATATGACATGTGAAAATCATTAGATTTTTCATACCAAAATCAAACATCTAGTACTTCCTTGAACACTAAAGCACATTAAGATGATGTTGATCATATATGTTTCCTTCAACCAGATAAGAATTTTTAAAAATTTTACAATTATTTTCATATATATGCATTTATTCTCTTTCCCACCTCCTAGCAGGAGAAAAAACTTTATAAGATATTTGTATAGTCAAGCAGAACATATTCCCACATTTGCCATATAAAAATGTACATCTCATTCTGTGTCAGGAGTCCATCACTCCTCCCTCAGGAGAGTGGGAAGCATTCTTTATCACTGGATATCTGGAATCATGGTTGGTCACTCCACTGTTCAGAGTTCTTAGGTCTTTCAAAACAGATTGTCTTTACAATGTTACTACATAAATTGTTCTGGTTCTGATCCATTTCACTTGATTCTGCATCAGTTCATAAGAGTCTTCCAAGGCTTCTTTGAAACCAGGCTTTGCCTCATTTTATATTACATAATAGCATTCCATACATTCATACACCATAATTTTTTCAGCCATTCTAGGAACAGAACTTAACAATAATGGTAGAAATCATAGCTAATAATAATTCATTAGTTTTTCCCTCCCTCACTCACCTATATCACTTCTCTACTACTACAAACTGAACAAATTGATAATTATGGGAACAGCAAAGAAGTTGCTCATCCTGATCTCAAAAATCAATGTAGGTTAACCTCAAAGAGGAACAGCCTACACCAAATCTAATCTAGTTTTAACTCAAGATCATACAGAGTGTGTTTGTTATACTAATAAAAAAGGAAACCACATGCAAAAGGCAGTCATATCCTCATCACCACCAAAAGTTCAAGCCAGAGGGATGTTGTTATTAATTCTTATTTTAAAACAGTTCTTTTCAGAGTTGGGGAGTTTGAAGTATGGGGTAAATATAGAGTCTTCAATGAAATGGCAATACTTCTGGGTTTTTTTTATTAATTTTAATATTAATATTATTAATATTAATTATTAAAATTAATAATTAAATATTAATATTAATAAAAGATCAAGTTTTGATTAACCAGAGTGACTGTCAATTAATGATGAAATTATGTAATAAAGAATAAAGAGTATAAAAGGTGAAGGAATGGAAGATGGAGTTAAACTGAAGCAAAAAATAAAACAATTTAGATTTTTAAAAAAGCAAATCAGCAGACTTAATGACCATGTTTCAAAGGTATTTAAGAGACTGGTAGATGCTAGCTAGAGTTATTAATACTGTTTGGGAAGGAAGACAAGATGAAATCAATTTTTAAAAAAAGGATAAACATTCCTCTTAAAAGGTGATTCTAGCTGTTTTATAGATTGGTCAATTAATTTTGAGACCTTAGAAGAGCAACTATACATCTTAAAATACTGTATGGCATATGTTTTGATTTTTTTTTATTAGACTGAGCTATAACCAATTTTATTTTGAGGGATTGGGTTTTTTTGGGGGGAAAGGGAAAAGAGTTAGAATTTCATGACATTTTAAGACAGGGACTCTACTTTTTTTGTATCATTGAGTGGTGCCTATAAAACTCCTCAGAATTTTAAAAAAGGAATAAAATACATGGAATTATATAAGAATACAATATATTGAAATACAAAATATTTTTTAAAACAACAACTCCACAGACCCTTTGCCTTAAAGTAACTGGAGAAGTCTAATGGAATCAAAGAGACAATCATGCCAGCACTTTACAGAGGCCTGGAGTAGAAAGGTCAGGGTTGAAATATTAGCACTTACACTTACTGTCTTTGTGGCTCTGGTATTATACAACCTCTTTGGGCCTCAGTTTTCTGATCAGTAGATACTAGAAGTTGAACTATACAGCCTCAAAATTCCCTCCCAACATTATTCTATGATCCTTTAGGATGAGGTTGTTGTTAAAAACCAGTAACATGGATAAAGGCACTGACAGCATGTTCATCAAGTCTGGAGAAGACCTAAATCGGGCAGGGCTGTATATAGGAAACAGGAGGTAATTCCTCAAGGCAAAGACATGATGGTATCCATAAGAACAACAAAGAAACAGACATGAGAAGTAGGACACAAGGGCTACAGAAAAAAAAAGACCTGCAAAAATCTGTAGTGAGCCACAAGCCACGAGCCACGAGCCACAAGCCACGAGCCACAAGCCACGAGCCAAAGGGCTGTCTTCATGAAATCTGCCGTGCTCAAGGAATAATTAAGAGGCAAGAAACTTTCAAGACTGATAATCCATTCCATTTAGCCTATGATATTAATTAATGAATGCATGAATCACACATATCTATATAATACATGACTAGGTTAGCACAATAGTCTCAGGTGTATTAATTAAACAGAAATATAAATCTTTTACCTAAAAAATTTCTTAAAATTAAAAATCATGATACCATCATCTACAGAAGAAAAGCTTCTTCACTTCAGGCATTATCTGTAGTAGATGTTAAATAAATCTGTGTTGGCTTTTTGAGGTGGTTTGGGGGTAGGGAAGCAAGCCAAAGACCTACTATGACCTACTATTCCAAGTATAGAATTCCCCTCCCACCTATGACAAATCATCTGCAAACTCCCTGGAACACAGATATTAAGTGATTTGTCCTAGGTCACACATCCATTATGTGTCAGAGACACCACTCAAAGATAAGTTTTCCTGACTCCAACGCTAGCTCTCTGGCCACCATGCTATATACCACATTGAATGAATAAATTACTTAACAGTCTTAAACTATGTTAACTTTGTGATCATAATTAAATTTTTCCACATTTCAAATTACCTTTTCCCTTCTTGGTTATTTGTTCCTTAGCATCTAATTTTTTCTTTTCTAATGCTCACCCATTACACTTTAATATTTTCTGGGTCATAAAAGCGATGATGTCCCCAAAGCAATTGATTTTAAATGGCACTATAGATGCTGCCTATCATACTTCAGTCACTCAGAAGCAGTTCTCTTAGATGGAAACCACAAAGAAATGTGAATTAACAGTTTATACTTGCCAAAAACAAAGTACAAGAACATCATTTATACTATTTATTAATATATGTAAAAAAATTTTTTCTGCAGAAATTTCTGAGCCAAGTAGTTGTCTAGTTGCATAGCAGATGTCGTTCACAGGCAAAACTATGGTTTATACTTTTATTTAAAAGTCTAGGAGCTAAGAATCTGATAAAAGGCTTTCTGCTTAGAATGTCTCTCCATTTCAACCAAAAAACCACAATGAACATAATTCTGTGGTCTCTATCATTTGTCTTAAACAGTCCGGATATCATGTAGGGTTAGGCTGTTACTCTGTCCTGAACTGCATTTTCAGCATTATATTTTTATACACTGATGTTATTCTCCATTTCAGACAGAAACGACAGGCTGAAGTTCATTCAGTTTCAACCATGTTTGTCCATTCTTGTAATTCTGTAGCATCAGCTGCATTCCACAGTTTTGCAAAAGATTTCAGCCTTTTTCTAGGAAGAGGGAAAAAAATCACAAAATATGTCATTTCAGGTCTTGAAAATGATGCTGGTGAAAATACTGAATAATACGAATACAAATGTTGCTGAGAATAGTATGCTGGCTAGGGAGACAAAATATTAAATATTTGTTTTACATCACAATTTACCAGATATAAGCAACAAGGCTAACTTTTCTACTACAGGCTCATCTCAGCAATTTTATAGATTTTAAAAATTGTATATACCAAGTGCGAGAGCTAAAATTTTTATAAGTAATCTATGGACTTTATTACTTGTAAGTTGTAAGCTCTAACAAATAGTATGTGGAAGCTGTCATCTTCTCTGTAACTGGTTTTGTATCTTCTGCTGAGATTTCATTGTTGTAGTTCCTTGGGGGGAAAAACTCAATAAAGCACATAGGAGACTCAAAATTTATCTTTAAACTTTGCAGCATACTTGATTCTAAAAGAATCTTACAGAACCCAGACTTATAAGATCCTATAAATTTCTCCCTAGAAAATGTCCAGTCAAGATTACTTGTGACTGTTGGGAAGGGGCCTCAATTATTATGCAGCTGTGAACTCCTTTCATTTAGTATTTCAGGTAGAGAGAGGAAGCAAACTTACAGTTCCATGGTAAATGAACTGTGAATAACAGGAATCTTGGTTGAGGTGCAATGTTTTCTAGGGTGAGGGAAAAGTCACTCTACTGTTAATTACAAGGTGATGATAACAAGATGGAATGAAGAGTCAAGAGTTGACCTTGGAACAATGGGACCAAAGTACAAGTTGTGCATTGGTTCACAGACTG
Organism: Petaurus breviceps papuanus; assembly: GCF_028583685.1. NCBI lineage: Eukaryota > Metazoa > Chordata > Mammalia > Diprotodontia > Petauridae > Petaurus > Petaurus breviceps. The sequence goes on along the minus strand of NW_027185764.1, from coordinate 30,961,418 downwards.
AGAGTGAAGGGACCTTAGAGGTCATCCAATTATTCTATAGATGAGGAAACTCATGCCAGAGAGATGGAATAACTTGCCCAAGATCAACCAAGTAGCAACTGGCAGAAGTAAGATTAGAATACAGATCCACTAACTCCAAGTACAATCTGTGGAATGTAGGGAGTAAAACCATTTTGGTCAAAATTTGTTCACACAGTACTCCGAATTGCTGCTATGTTTGTATAAAGGTTAAAAGAACCTAATTTTAACTCTAGAAGAATATTTAAATAAATAAGGAATTAATCTACAAAATGGGTAATATACTCAGGGATAATTCAGTTTGGATTAATTATGTAATTATTTTGGCAAATTTCCTCCTATAATCTTATTTTTTTTTTTAAGCAATTGGGGTTAAGTAACTTGCTTAAGGTTACATGACCAGGTGTTCCTGGGTGGATGCTAAGTGTCTGAGCCCGGATTCGATCCCCCAGGTCATCCTGACACTGGGGCGGGTGCTCCCACTCGCTGTGCTACCTGGCCGCCCCTATAATCTTAATTTTTAAAAATGGCTAAAACAAATGTTATAGATTTGAAATGGTTTCTACCTTCAATAATTTTTGATATATTTCCATTTGTATATTTTAAATGATTCATTTCAATCTTTACAGGAATGACTAAAAAAAACCTAATTTTTAAACATGTGATTAAAGGGGGAAAGATGAACTTTTACACATGAATCTTTACAAGGGTTATTTTTCATTTTATCTTTATGATGTGTTTCAGGGTATGTGGGGAAGTACTTGAAGCTACACTGCATGCTCATTTATTGGACAGTCCCCTTCCCCTGTTCCCATTTGATGGTTTCATTACAAAGTCAAAAAGTACAGTGGGATGATGCTGACCTTTTTATATTGACTAATCTCTCAAGTTCCTTTGATTTGTAAGCTGCTTTCTTTAAGATTTCTCCAGGGACATCTGCTAGTTTGGCTACATTTAGTCCATAGCTCCTCGAAGCAACTCCTCTGGTTATTTGATAAAGAAAAGTAACAAAGTCTGGGATTTCCTCATCTTCCTGACCTACAGCAGAAAAGAGGGGTGGGGAGTGGGGAGAACAGATTGGGGGAAAAAACACATTAGGAAATTGGAAGAAATCAAAGGATTAATTAGAGCTATTTAAATGCTATTATTTTTCTTAACATTAAAATTTACAACCTAAAAAAGTCATATTTGTTCATAATATGTCATATACCATTTTACCTTTTTTCCCACAATTCTGTAAAATGGATAAATTTTGCTGCAGTAATATTTTTGTGTTGAGGACATCTTGACTCACAAAATCAATCAGAAGGGACTCTGGAAATCAAATCTAGCTTTACTACTTAATTTTCCAGATGAGGAAACTGAATTGTAGCTACATACAATGTGTTTGCATCCGATTTATAACAATTCAATGTAGAAAAAAATGGCTCTTCACCTTTGGGACATTTGCTGTTAAATACACTGGAGCTGGTGTAGAGCCAATCTTGAGAGAGAATGGTTATAAGCATACTAGAATCATCTCTCTCTTTTTTTGGAAGACAACTATACAATTTCAATATATAGGAATGAGGTTATAGGAATATATAGGAATCCTGGTTAACTGAGAGTTAACATATTATATATTATTATCTTTCAAAGAATTACAATATAATAAAATTAACAAGGTTAAAAAAAACCATGATGAAGATAATTTAATCTTTTTATTAATCAGAAAGCACATTAGGATCCTGTCCTGCTACAGGTTTCATTATGAATATAAATGCACATATAAATAAATATGACCAAAAGGGAAAAAATTCTAAGCTATTTGAACATTCTAGTTGCTTACATTCTAGATAAATGGCAAGTATGCTTTGCTAAACTACCCAGTAATGTAATTCAAATTGCAGTCATCATAATTCAAATTTGACTTCTGATCTCTAAAATGAGTAGCTTTTATTAATCATTTGTATTTGGTTTTAAAATAACTTTTCAAAACTTAGAAATATTATGATTAACCTGTCCAGTTATTATTCTCCTGCACAGAATTCTGTTTACAACCACTTTAAGAAAAATATCAGAGCTCTGCAGGCCTTCAGGTCTTTTGCTGGCACCATCTTATAACAAATTCTTTTTGGTCCTTCACTAACTAAATCCCTGTAGGATCAGACCAAGATAAAAAACCACAAATATGAGAATCCAGCATGTTTTGTTCTTTTTAACAGGTGAAAACCAAACACCCCAAAGCATCAACAGAATGTAGCTTGACAGAGAAAAGTACAATGGAATTTTCCATCATCTTTTTCTCTCACATTAGTAAGAGGCCTTTCTAATACCTTTCTAATGAGGGCTGACAGCAGTAGGAGGTGAAAAGAATGCTGACTCTGAAGAATACAGAAACTCAAGTTCTCCATTACAAAGAGCTAAGAATATTTTTTTAATTAAAAAAAAAATCAAGACAACAAAGAACAGGTGAGGAAGTAGGTGGGAGCAGACTGAAACCTAAGTATAGAGAAACCCTTGCCAACTAACCAGTGCCCTCTTTTCCCCAATCTGAGAAATAGTTACATCTCTGGGAAGAGAGTGAGGGACAATTAAAAAATAAGAGAAGAGTGAGATGGATCCTACACAGGGCCTTATATAGCAAACAGAATAAACTTGGTATTATCACAATGAATTAATCAGGCACAATGAAATCAGAATATGTAAAAAAAATCCTTTCATTCTCTAATAATCAAGAAGGTGAAGACAGACCTCTGAAAGAGTTTGAAAATAACAGATGCCAACAGACATTTAAGCACCTACTATGTGCTGGGCACTGTGCTAAGGGCTGGCAACACATGGTTAAGAGACTAAATATTCACTTGTACCAATAACCCTTAGCGCCATGCCCAGAACATAGTAGGTATGTAAGAGATACTTGATGACTTCCATAAAGGGGCAAAGTTGTTATAATCACAGTCAATCCTCAACATCGGGGCATTTAACTTTTGTCATATATACTTGTGTTAGATATGCCCAGCTAGCCTCAGTAGAAAAAAAATGAGAGGCACAATGAGCACAAGGTCATAGCCACAAAAAAAAGTAAAGTATCTGGAAGAGTGCTTGTGAATCCCTTTCAGAAAGTGCAAAAGTAACCTCTGAAATGCTGGCTGGGCAGGGCTCTCAATGGGAAACGTTCAACTGCAGAGAAGGAGATTAGAGAGGGCAGATTTCCCCCTTTCCCTTTTTAACTTTAGAGCTCTTCTGACACCACTGTCCCTGTCCCTTCCCATCCTGCCATGCTGCCTCTCCCCTCCCCAGCATTTTATGGGTTATGTCATGGTCACTGTATTAGGAAAAGGGAGTATCATCAGAATTAATGATTGTTATAAAGAACCGTGGGCAGAAAAGTGTATTTCAGCAATCTCTAGCTAAAGATGACAGTTTTTGGTGGTCACAAGAACCTAACACCCTATTTCCCATAGGTTCAATGTATCAGCATTTCTGTTTTTGACCTTTAGGTCATTTTCTAGGAATGTTATCCCTGTGAAAATTAAGGATTTAATTCTTGCAGGAAATCTGTTAGAGTTGAGTTGTATTTTTCATTTCTTATCTTCATTAACCTAGGATAATTAATATGGGAAAAGACCACTAAAAGTTGTTAATTCATTTACCAACATTTCATAGTAAGTGGTATGGAGTAAAGGTTTCTGACTTATTTTATTTTGAAAAATAAAACTAAAATTATTAAAATAAGTTTACCTTATTTAACAAGATGTAGATGACGACTTCAACCATTTACTAATTTTTAGAGTAAAGAATGAATTGTGTTGATTTGGGTGGAAAGGGGGCATAATTTCTCCAACAAAACTGTATCATGCCACAATATATTGATCATGTTTGACTTATACAGCACACTCATAAAAAAGGCCTTTGTTATAAAAATATCTGAGAGCTTCATCAATTTCTCCAAAGTCCTCTATTTATCCTTTGATATTCAAATCATCCTCTTTTGAAGTTTCTCCTGATAATTAGCATGAGACTGACAAGGCATCTGAAATCCCTGGACAAGAGGGTTGAGTGTGGACTTGTTTTATAAGTGGCCAATTCATGAGTGAATGTTTTTGTGCTATGATGACTTCTGCTTCTTAAGTTGGAGCTTGGCCTAGGAGATGGAGGGCCAACCTTGATGTCAAGACCTGGGCAGAGTTCAAATCCTGCCTTCAATACACTGGCTGTTTGATCTTCAACAAGTCATTTAAGTTTTGAGGGCCACAGACAACCCAATCAGACTTTAAACTGTAGCTCTGTGTTGTTAGATGGATTCAAGGGACCTTCCTATAAGGAAGAAATCACAGGTCTTTAGAACACAACAAAAAATTGACTTGGAGCATAATTTTATTATTTTGAATGCCAATAAAATCCTTTCACTTTTATCTCTTATTTTATGACATATTTTTGGTCATATTCTTTATTTATTTGATTTGTTGTCGTTCAGTTATTTCAGTCCTGTCCAACTCTTTGTGACCCCATCATGGAGTTTTCTTGGCAAGGACACTGGAATGATTTACCATTTTCTTCTCCAGTTCATTCTACAGATGAGGAAACTGAGATAAACAGGACTAAATTACTTGCCCAGGGTCACACAATTAGGAAGTGTTTGAAGCCAGATTTGAACTCAGGAGGATGAGTCTTCCTGACTCTAGGCCCAGCACTCTATCTGCTGAGCCTCCTAGCTGCCCAGATTTATTTGATACTGAGCCTTTAGGAACAGTTTGACAGCTTCTAGTTATAACATTTCCCTATTTTGCCTTACCTACCCAAAAACTTAGGAGCCTAATTCAGTGCCAAACTGTCACAATCAACTCGTCTCATCCTTTATACGGTACTTTAAGGTTTGCAAAGTGTTTTATCTGAATTGTCTCATTTGATGCTCACAATAACCTTGCGATGTAGATACTATTATTACCTCTATTTTACTATATTGAGTTTGAGAGGGGTTAAGTGACTTGCCTCGGGTGATACAGCCGGAGTGTATGAGGCAGAATCCAAACTTGGGTCTTCCTGACTCTGTTCCACATCCAACACTCTATAGCCACTGAGTTTTCTAGCTGCCTGGGAGCATCTATTCCTTCTGTTTTCATTAGATGGGCCATTCTGTGTCAGCCTTCTGAGTATTATTAATGTGTAAACAAGTTAAAGTCCTTTGAGAAGTAGACAGACTAATACTTAATACAAGTTCCTATGAAGAGATATAACTATTGCTATAGGACATTTTCCAGTAATGCACTGTGGGCAAAAAGCAGGGGCCGCCTTTAAATTTTTTTTCTTTCTTTTTGGAGGCAATTGGAGTTAAGTGACTTGCCCAGGGTCACATAGCTAGCAAGTGTCTGAGACCAGATTTGAACTCACATCCTCCTGACTCCAGGTCAGGTGCCCTATCTACTGTGCCACCTGCCTTTAAATTTCTTACAGGTTCATTTCTTTATTTGATTTAGTACCACTTTCTGATATTTTTTTTAGCTATATCAATATTTTTCTATTTTGAACACCTATGCCTGATGATTTTTGCAATGATCTGGAAGAGCAGCAATTTCTCAATTTAACACATCAACTATTCACAGAAGCACTGTGCCAGGCCTGAGGACTTAAAGAAATTATTACATGGTTAAGTTAAAATGTAAATGAACTGTATATATTACACAACATCATGCTATGTTTATATAATATATATGTGTGCCAAAATACATAATATAATAATAGCCCTAAACAAAAGCCCTATTTCAATGCTACTTTGAGGGATGGAGATGATTCTAGATTCTCCAAGACAGCTGGTGGGTCTTATCAAGATGGTAAAGCTTTGAATGTAAGTCCAGTAATAAACTGCCATCTGAAAAACAGTTTAACTAAACTCAAAAACATTATTTCAAGGCTGATATTTCAGGTTCTTTTTTTTGGTGGGGGGGAGGGAGGGAAAGGTGGTCACAGAAACTCATTTAACCATATATAAAAGCATGAAGGAGTTGTTATGCGTCAGAGACATCATACCTTCACAGTTAAAATTATGGAAGGATGTTTTATCTGTAGTTGTATTAGTGCTGTATTTCTATAGGCTACTGAGTCTCATTTTCATGAAATGGATCATCTCTGTAAGAGCAGTAATTAAGGTAAACCCAGGAAAAAAATTTTTGACTGATCAAACTTCAAAAGAAAAGTTTCATCCCAGGTTTCAAGGATGAATAACAATACAGTACACTCTAGTGGTAGAATAACTTCCACAAGTGTATCTATATAAGATTCTGTTGAGCAATGCATCATTGGGTCTTAGGCACTTATATCATTCTCTACTCATGGATCAAGATGAAACAGGCAAACTTTATATTCACATGAATATAAATCCAGTTGAGTTTCCAAGGCAAGAAAAGTATTTAGAAATGATGTGTGCGCGCACACACACACACACACACACACACACACACACACACAGCTATTCCTTGGAATTATACCAGTTGTCTGCTTCATTTGCAATGGGGTTGCTTTCTTTTTATTTATCTTGTTAAATGTGTGGGAGCATCTGCGTTTATGTATATTATGTTCCAGATGGACTGTAGTAATAAAACATTAATGCTGCAAGTTATCCGATCACATAAATGAAGTTATTTTCAAAGAGCCAAATAATGTGTATAATTAATTCAATAATACAGTTTATTTCTAACCACAAAAAGATAGACACTAAATGCTGTCAATAAATTCAGTGCCCCTTTCTCCTACTTTTTTTTTTTAATATTTGCTGGAAATAAGCCTTGGTATGAAGTAACAGGAGCTAAGGCATCCATCCCATCTTCTATTTTTTCTAATTCCCTCCTATATTAACTTTATTTACTTTCAGGTCCCCGGCCTCTGCCCATTTTCAGAATAAGAAGTACACAAGGCTATGTAAACATAGGACAAAGTGATAATTCAGACATCCACGATTCTGTTGTTACAGGTACTGCCTCCATTAACAGATCTCAACCTTTGTACAACCTAGTAAATGACCTTTCAGAGTTGTGGTTCCTGAAAAATTCATCACCTGGTAGACAACTGGGCAATGAGACTCTCCAACCTTAACCAAATTGGTCCTTGAAAGAAAAAAATTTAGTCCATCACTCCTATTATACAAAAAACAATGGTGGAAACTAACAAAATTTCTATTTGGTTGAGACTGTATTTAAGCACCCAATGTCTCCTAAATACCCAAATTAGGCATCACAATAGGACTTTGTTGTTGTTGTGGTCTCATTTGGAGTTTTTTTGGCAAAGATATTGGAGTGGTTTGCCATTTCCTTCTCCAGCTCACTTTACAGATGAGGAAACTGAGGCAAATAGGGTTAAGTGACATGCCCAGGATTACAAAGCTAATAAGTGTCTGAGATCAGATTTGAACTCAGGTCCTCCTGACTCCAAGCCTAGCACTCTATCCCCTGTGACACTAAGATGCTCTCCAACAGAAATTTAAGGGAGAACATCAGTATTTCCACATAATAATAAAGAATTAATATTAATAAACAATGAAGTACATACTTCTATAAAAGTTCCAATCAAACTGAAACTTAAGTTGAAACCTGCTAATCTTTTGCAAGGAATGTTTCATACCTGGGTTCTGTGTACTTTCATCTTCATTAACAAGGAATCCCATGTGGTAGTTCCCTACCCATTGTGGATATGTTTTTTCTAGTTCACACACAGGAGGATAATGTGTGACAAACAGCGTCAATGACTTCACCTAAAATAATAGAAAAAATAATGTTTAAAGACACATTTTTCAGGTTTGTAAACTTATTCTGAAATCCTTTCTTGTAGGAAGTGATCACATAGGACAGGAAATAATGAAACTCAATCAAGGACTGACAGCTAATAGAATACCATTTACATTATGAAATGAAATCAGACCCACAAGCTGAGCTACTGAGGGCTTCTTCAAAGCTGGGAGTGTCAATCATGTAGAGGTCAGCCACCATCATGCTCCCTTTCCATCAGTATCTCTATAAGAAGGCATAGTGTACCTTCTCACACTATGAGGTCTTCCACTTGGATTTGTAAAAAGCTAGGGGAGATTGTTGGGGGTGTGTATGTACATGCATATATGGATATATATACATACACACACATACTTATACATCCAGATATATACATACACACACATGAGAGCTATAAATCTAGATATATATAGATATCTCTTGCTCTCTATAGATAGATGGATATACACACACACACACACACACATACATACATACATATATAACTTCAAACTACTTAGCCTTCATTAGATTTAATTTTCTTTTTTAACATCTGGTTAAGTTAGTAATCCTGAAAAAATTAAAATAGAAGTGGCATGTTCAATTCAGTATCACACTGTATTATTTAAATTAATAGTTCATACTAGTTCTGATAATATTAGTCAGACTTGTTTGCTTTGTATCATGTCAGGATGATGGAAGCCATGGTAAGTGGGCCATGACAAGCTTGGCCTTTATCACAATTAGAATAATACTCTTGATCTTCACTTTAAACAGATGGAGAAGACTCATTAAAAATAAAATTTTAAATGACACAAACTAGTAGATGTGAAGGCAGGTAAATTTCAGTTACAAAACATATGAGCGAAAAAAGAAAAAATCAAATGAGCCAAATGGTGTTTTTTTTACTCTTTTGTAAGTCATTTTTCTTGCAAAACACTCCCTATGTGTTAGCTCCTATGACTACCTCTTTCATTAAGAGTGGGGATTCATTTTTGTTGGTTTATTTATTTTTTGCAATCATATATAAAAGCAAATTTTAAAATTCTTTTAAAAAAAATTTTGAGTTCCAAATTCTCTCCCTCCCGCTTCTCCTTACCCCCAACTTGAGAAGGCAAGCAATTTGTGAATCACGAAAATGAATCATGTAAAACATATTTCCTTATTAATTATGCTGTGAAAGAAAACAAAGAGAAAAAAAAACACAAAACAAAACAAAAAGCCCCAAACCCAAGAAAAAATAAAGTTTTAAAAAAAATATGCTTTGATCTGTATTTAGACTCCATCAGTTCTTTTGCTGGACATGGACAACATTTTTCGTCGTAAGCTCTTTGGAATTATCTTGGATCATTGTTTTGCTGAGAATAGCTAAGTCAATCAACAGTGATTCGGAGTATTTTTTTTAATATGATTATAGATAGCTTTGACTTCTGAAAACTGCCTATTTATTATCCTTTGACCATGTATCAACTGGGGAATGATTTGTGTTCTTACGAATTTGAATCAGTTCTCTTTATATGAGGCCTTTATCAGAGAAACTCGATACGTTTTTTTTTCACAGTTGTGATTACTGTGTATTTACCTTCATCTTAACTTTTCACTTGTTTATCTTTCACCCTGTTCCTCCTCAAGTGTTTTCCTTCTGACCACCATGTCCCCCAATCCTTCTTCTTTTATTCCTTTACCCTCCTACTTCCCCATAGGGTAAGATAGATTTCTATACCCAACTGAATATGTATATTATTCCCTCTTTGAGTCAATTCAGATAAGAGTGAGCTTGAAGCATTCCCCTTCACTGTAAAAGCTCTTTCAAGCCTCTATTCTGTCTGATAATTTACTCCTTTCCCATCCTCCTCCTCCCAGTGTTTCTCTTTCTCACCTTTTAACTTAAATTTTTTAGATATCATAATCAACTCATACCCATGCCCTCTGTATATATGTATACTCTTTCTAACTGCCCTAATAATGATAAAGTTCTTAGGTGTTACAAGTATCATCTTCCCATGGAGGAAGGTAACAGTTTAACATCATGGAATCCCACATAATTTCTCCTTCCTATTTACCTTTTCGTACTTTTCTTCAGTCTTGTATTTGAAAGTCAAATTTTCTAAATGACTGAAAGTCCTCCATTTCATTGAATTTTCCCCCTGAAGGATTATACTCAGTTTTGCTGGGTAGGTGATTCTTGATTGAAGTCCTAGCTCCCTTGGCCTCTGGAATATCATATTCTAAACTTTTCACTCCTTTTTTATGGAAATTGCTAAATCTTATGTTATCCTGACTGGCTCCACAATATTTGAATGGTTTCTTACTAGATGTTTGCAGTATTTTCTCCTTGGCCTGGGAGCTCTGGAACTTGGCTCTAATATTCCCATGAATTTTCATTTTGGGATCTCTTTCAGGAGGTGACCTGTGGATTCTTTGAAATACTATTTTACCCTCTGGTTCTAGGATATTAGAGCAGTTTTCCTTAATAATTTCTTAAAAGATGATATCTAGGCTCTTCTGCTGATCATGGTTTCAGTTAGTCTAATCAGTCTTAATTTCTCTCTCCTAGAACTGTTTTTTAGGTTAGTTCTTTTCCCAATAAGGAAGGCAGTTCACATTTTTTTCTGTTTCTTCATTCTTTTGATTTTGTTTTCTTGTTTCTTGATGTCTCATAAAGTCATTAGCTTCCACTTGCCTAATTCTAATTTTTAAGAAATTATTTTCTTCAGTGAGCTTTTGTACATCCTTTTCCATTTGGCCAGTTCTACTTTTTTAATGAGTTCTTTTAATCAGTGAATTTTTGTACCTCTTTTTCCATTTGGCCAATTTTACTTTATAAGGAGTTTTTTCCTTCAGTAGATTTTTGTGCCCCTTTTACCATTTGGCCTAAACTGTGTTTTTAAGGTTTTATTTTCTTCAGTATTTTTTGTTCTTCCTTTACTATGCTGTTGACTCAGGTTTTTTTTTTTCCATGATTTTCTTGCATTACTCTCATTTCTTTTCCCAATTTTTCTTCTACATTTCTTATTTGATTTTAAAAATCCTTTTTGAGCCCTTCCAGGAATTCTTTTTTTTGGGCCTGAGACCAATTCACATTATTCTTTGAGACTTTGGATGTAGCAGTTTTTACTTTGTTATTTTCTTCTGAGTTTGTATTTTGATCTTCCTTGTCACAACAGTAACTTTCCATGGCCAGGTTTTTGTTATTGTTTGATCATTTTTTCCAGCTAATTTCTTCACTTTTAACTTTTATGTTAAAGTTGGGCTCTGTTCCCTGGGTAGGAGTACTGTCCCAAGCTTCAGATTTTTCATGCTGCTGTTTTCAGAGCTAGTGCTGGGAGTCTGTAAGTTTTCAATTCTTGCAAAGAGGTATATTCTAAGTGGCCACTGCTTTGTGCTCTGGTCTATGAGCAACTATGGGCACCCTTTTCCACCATGGAACTGTGACCAGGGTTCCTGTTCCTGCTAATGTTCCTCCTTGCCCTGGGACTGAGACCTAGATTCATGTATGGGCAATGCAACAGGATACTGAGCCCAGTGCCAGCAAAGGGGTCCTATAATCAACCCCCTTCTGACCAAGTATCCAACTCCTTAACATATGTGAGCTGAGAGCTCTAGGAGTTGTCACTGCCAATTCAGTCCCCTCCAAGGTCTTCTTGCTGGCTTGCTGTGGCATGGCCTGCACTGAACTGTGTTGCACTCTCGCCCCAGGGAGACAGACTTTTCTTACCAATCTTCCAAGTTGTCTTGGGCTTCAAAATTGTTTCACTTTGTCCCTTTGCTGGTTCTGCTACTCCAGAATTCTTTTTGGCGTGTTATTTTAAAGTTGGGTTCCTGCCTTTATTCTACTACTTTGGCTACATCCCAGCTATAGCAGCGATTCTTAACCTTTCTGAGTGTCAAGGGCCCCTGTGACAGTCTGGAAAAACCTCTGGATCCCTTCTCATAGAAGTGTTTTTAAATGTATAAGATAAAAATACATAAGATAACAAAGAAAACCATTATACTGAAATGCAGTCATCAAAATATTTTTAAAAACAAGAGCATGGACCCCAAGTTAAAAAACCCCTGATTTAAAGCAAAAGTCACTGAATCACAGTAAAAAAAAAATATCACATAATAAAGCAAACTAATTAAGGTCTTATTAGTTATATAAATATAGAAATATCAATTTCAATCTATATTGTTTATTTGAGGGCTAAGGAAAAAACTGAGGTAGACGAGAGGAAAAAGAAATAAAGAGGGAAGGAATGACAAAGAGATAGAGAGAAACAAAAAGAAGGAAATTGAAAGGCAAGTAAAACTAGGGGAACAGAAGGGCTGGACACTGAAAGAAATTAACACAAATTCAATCATAGAAAAAAAAACACACAGAAAAAGAATTGAAACATACACAATAGGAGATTTCTATGAGCTATATTTACATTCTTGTGCTTAATTTCATTGTCTTCTGTTTCCACTGCAATCTCTCCCTCTCTATTCACTTCTTTCCTGGTCCCTCCTATAAACATGTTCCTCTTCAAAACAAAATCTGCTTCTTTGCAATTTCTAACCATTACTCCTAGTTCTAGAGTCAATCAGAACAACTTTAATTCTTCTATATGACAACCTTACACATTCTGGAAGACAGTTATTGTTCTCCTTCCATCTTCCCACCTCAAGGTTTCTCTCCTCTACTTCCTTCAACTGATCTTTGTAGATGACATGATCTCAAAATCCTTCACCATTGTGGCTCTCCTCCTTTGGAAACTTTCCAGATTCATTCTCCCCGCCCAAAAAAACGTGGCACCTGGAACTTAATTACAATGTTCTAGATATAGTCTAGCCAAGAGAGAGCATATTGGAAACATACCATAGATGGACATAACTCATGAAAATCTTTACCTTTTGTGCATGATTCAGGACTCTCTCTTTCTCCTCTGTCTTGTTTTGTCTTGTCTTGTCTGTCTGTCTGTCTGTCTGTCTCTCTCTCTCCCTAGTCTTAGAAGCTATTTCTTTCCTAAATTGTCTAAAGCTGCATTAGCCTCTTTTTGGCAGCCATAGCTCAATGCTAACTTACATTGATTGTACTTTCAGGCTGTTAAATATATTCTTACTTCTATTTAATCACATATTTTCTGTCTTATACATATTCAAGTTGATTTTTGAAACCCAAGAGTTTATACTTATCCATATTAAATTTCACCTTCAGAGATTCAAGATCTTTAAAAATTCTCATTGTTATAACTAACATATTAGCTATTCCTTCCAACTCTACATTATCTGAAAATGTGATAAGTACATTTAAGTCAAGTCATTGATAAAGGTGTTAAACATGGGCATTCCAATAGATAAAGGACCTTTGCTGCTCACGATGAACTATTCTTAACTATTTCTATAAGTCTAGTTGTTCAGTAGACAGCTAAGTGGTGCAGTGGATAGAGAATCAGCTCCAGAGTCAGGAGGACCTTAATTCAAATTAAGCCTCAGACACCAGCTGTGTGACCCTTGGCAAGTCACTTAACCCTGTTTGCCTTGGTTTCCTCTTCTGTAAAATGAGCTGGAAATGGCAAACCCCTCCAATATCTTTGCCAAGGAAACATCAAGTGCGGTCACAGAGAGTTAGATATGACTGAAATGAATGAACAACAACAAAGTTGTTGAGCAAGTTCTGAATCTACCTAACTGAAATCAAGCTGACTGGCCTATTGTTTGGAGACTCCACTCTACTGTCTATTTTGAATCAAGACATTATTTGTCTTTCTCCATGACTGGCTCAATGGTCCTATCTTCAAGTTTCCAAGTAACCCAGGGTGCATGTCCTCTGTGTTATCTGGTGACTTAAATTTCAACTCCTTAATAACAATTTTTGTACTTTCCCTTCCAGTCCAAGAACTATTCTCCTTGGAACAGAAAACGGACAAAATTGAGTAGAGATAAAAGTTAAGTAGTCCTACCTTCTCTCCATCACCTGATATGATGGTGCCAGTTACCCTGAACAGAGTCTGTATCCTCTGAGCTTCCTCTTTTCTCCAATAGAACTATCTTGGTTGTTCTTCATGTTTATTCTGGGTTTTACCTTTCTTGTTATTATTCTTTCAAGGCTTTCTACTGCTAATTTTGAGGTGCCAAGGACTAATATTTAGATAGCAATACAGACAGAAATCTTCCACTAAATCTTACTCTGAAGCCTCATCATGGCATGGAGATTATTCTGAATTCTTCAATGCTGTATCAGAATGGCATAAATCAATGGTATCAAACTCAAATGGATAGAGAAGTTCTAATCTATACATTAGGATCCCTGGGGGCCATATATTGACTTACTGTTAAAATGTAATGTTAATCTGTTTTATTGTATTTTTGTTAAATATCTCCCAATTACCTTTTAATCTAGTTTGGGCTGGATATTTGACACTTCTTGTTTAGGATATAGAATAGTCCACCAAGGTGAATAAGCTTAGAGAATGGTCTCAGTGATGGAGTGAATGTCTGTTTTACACAGACTACTCTAGCTAGGTTTGGACACACTTGATCTTAGCCAAAAGGCCAAGAAGCTATTCAAGTTTGGTTTGGAAAAGCTTAGCATATAGTTGGCCATGGTAAGATGAAATATTTTGGTCACAACAATTTTTGAAGACAGTTTACTAAGTAATAAGGGAATTATAAGATTATAATCTGCAGGAGTGGAAGAAGAATCCATGCTGACAAAGTCACAGATCCTAAAAGTACTGAAATAAGTATGGATGGAAATGTGGCTAGAAACTTTCTTGTGGAGAACACACAAGGATTCTAAAGAAAATTAAAGAAAACAATACAAAAAAAACTGAATATCCTTCAACAATATAAAGAAAACCACAACCTATAAATTCAGTGTATGAAATTTTAATGATAAACACAATCTCCTGAAGCTTTAGTTTTCCAGTCCAAATATGATAATCTTATGAACATGTACTGTACAATCAATTATTTTTAAAAAAATAAATTATAAATGGTAACTATTACTTTTAGAAAGCTTAGGTGTTCAGTTTGGAGAGTTCAATCTAGGGTGCTGAGACTATATACATATTTTATAAAGAAAATGCAATATACTTACATCTTGAATAAAATGCTCCAGAGTAGCATAAGCAATGGCGATCCCATCATGGGTGCTTGTCCCTCTTCCTAATTCATCCAAGATAACCAGGGACTGCGATGTTGCTTTCCTTATGATCTCTGCGGTGTCTGTCAGTTCTTCCATAAAGGTACTCTGTCCCTTGTATATGTTATCTGCAGCTCCCATCCTACAAGTAAGACAGATGTACTATGTCCCCCTTGGACTTCACTTCAATTCATCAAACATTGAGGCAGTGGTTATATGTGTGTTTGTGTGCTCGAGGTGAGGGAAACAGAAACTTACTATGGTCCCTTTACAGATCCAACATATACACTGATAAAAGCAAAATAAGAGAATATTCAGAGAAGGTAAAAAAGATTGTTTTGTGAGGTCTGAGAGGGAAAAGGTTGTTGCCAACAGCAAAGAGGTTAAGGGAAAGATTCATGGAGAAAGAGGCATTCAAGTCGGACTATAAAGGACAGAGAGAAAAATGTTAAATTAAAAAAGAAAACGCATATAAGTTTTTAAAATAATGTTTACTTCTGTTCTGATTTTATCTTCTTCATTGCTGTATCAATCATGTAAACCCCCTCTCTGCTCTTTGTATTTTTCATATCATATTTATGGTAAAATTATATTCCATAAGACTGGTGTGTCACAATAGGAATTCAACAGCTGAAGAGGACAAACCACATATGAGTTGCATGAACTGAGAGAATGAAATGGGAAAAAGCAGGACACAATTAGGCTATAGAGAATATCCTAGATTGAGTGAAGGATATAACGTGGAAGAGAGTAGTAAGACACAAAGTTGATTCCATTATTACATTAACCCTTTGAAAATTTTTTTTAAAAAGGGGGAGGGGGCGAGATCAGGTAGGTGGCACAGTGAATAGAACACCGGCCCTGGAGTCAGGAGAACCTGAGTTCAAATCAAGCCTTAGACACTTAATACTTACTAGCTGTGTGACCTTGGGCAAGTCACTTAACCCCAATGGCCCTGCCTTCCTCCCTCAAAAAAAAAAAGACAAAAAAGAGGTCCTAACAAATTCCTTCTGTGGTGCAAATATAATTGCCATACCTAAACCAGAGAGTCAAAACAGAAAGCTACAGACTAGTAGTCTTAATGAACACTGAATTAAAACTTTTAAATAAAATATTAGCAAAGTAACTACAGCAACATATTGCAAAGATTATATACCATGACTAGCCTAGTTTTATGCCAGAAATGCAGGACTGGCTGAATACTAGGAAAACTATCAACATAACAGACCATATTAATAATAAGAACAATAAAAATTAAATAATTATATGATAATGCAAAAAAAGCTTGTGATAAGATACAATACCCAATCCTGTTTAAAACACTAGAAAACATGAACAAAAGGAGTTTTCCTCAATATGGCAAATAACATTTATATAAAATCAAGAGACAGCTTTATATGGAATGGAGATTAACTAGGAGTTTCCAATAAAAAGAAGCAAAGATATTCAACATCTTTAATATCAACTACTACTGGAATATACTATTAGAAATGCTAACTATAGCAATAATACAAAAGAACTTGTAGGAATTAGCAAAGGAAAAGAGAAAACAAAATGATCACTTTTGAATAAAGCTCAAAAGTTTACTTAGAGAACCATAGAGAAAGAGAATTAATTAAACATTTATTGAAACAATAACTTCAACAAAGATGCAGGATACAAAATAAATCCATGTAAATCATCAGCATTTCTGCATATTACTAACAAAATCCAACAGCTCCTGAAGAGATAAAGAAATTGCTTTTAAAATAATTAAAATACTTGTGAGTCTACCTGCTAAGACATACACGTAGGAACTATATAAATACAACTAACTACCAAGCACTCTCTACAGAAATGAAGACAGACAAATAACTGGAGAAATATTAATTGCTTATGGACAAGCCAAACCAATACATAATAACAATTACAATATTAATTTACTTATTAAGTGCCATATCCATCAAACTCCCTCAAATTACTTTATAGAACTAGAAAAAAATAGTAACAATATTTGTCTTGAAGAACAAAAGGTCAAGATTCTTAAAGGAAATAATGAAAAAAAGTAGGAAGGAAGGGGACTTAGCAATACCAGATCTCAAACTATACTGCAAAGCAGTAATCACCAAAACAGTTTTGTATTGGGTAAGAAATAGAGATGTTTATCAGTGGAACAGATTATAATAGTTACATAACATATAGAAAACAAATGACTACAGTAGTCTAGTGCTTGATAAACCTGAAGATCCTACGTGTATGTTTGACAAAAATTGCTGTGAAAACTGAAAAGCAGTCTGGCATAGATCAGATTTAAATGAATACTTCACACGATATACTAAGATAAGCTCCCAGTGGATACCTAACTTAGACATGAATGAGTAAAAAGGAAATTATCTTTCAGATCTATGGCTGGTGAATAGTTCGTGATAAAAACAAGGACAGATATGGTCACAGAAGGTGGATAATTTTTATTACATAAAATTATAAGCTTTTGCACAAAGTTAATTGAACTAAAATTAGAAAAGAAATAGGGGCGCTAGGTGGTGCAGTAAGAGCGCTGGCCCCCGGGGTGGCTAGGTGGCGCAGTGAGTAAAGCGCCGGGAAAAAAAGGTAGGAAGGAAGGAAGGAAGGAAGGAAGGAAGGAAGGAAGGAAGGAAGG
>NW_027185764.1:30911686-30943815 GCF_028583685.1 Petaurus breviceps papuanus | reverse complement strand
GAAGGAAGGAAGGAAGGAAGGAAGGAAGGAAGGAAGGAAGGAAGGAAGGAAAGAAGAGAGAGAGAAAATGGGGAAAAATATTTGCAACACATTTTTCTGGTAAGGACCTCATTTCTAAGATAAATAAGGAATAGGTTCAAATTTAAAAGAATCTGAGCCATTCCCCAACTGATAAATGGTCAAAGGATATAAACAGGTAATTCTGAAGCAAGAAATCCAAGCTTTCAAAAGCCATATTTTTTAAAACTGCTGCAAAGTACTAAAAATTAGGGAAATCAAAACTAAAACAATTCTGAGGTTCTACCTCACACCCATCATATTAGTGAAGTCAGCAAAAAGAAAAATGACAAATGTTAGAAGAGCTGCGGGAAAACAGACACAAATAAAATGGCTGGTAGAGTTGCTACATTCTGGGAAGGAATTTGTAACTATGCACCACAAATTACTAAACTCTAAATATCCTTTGACCCTGCAATACCACTACTAAGGTTATATCCCACAAATATCAAAGAAAGAGAAAAAGGACCCATGTGTATAAAAATACTAATACCAGCTCTTGCTTGTGGTGGAAAAGAACTGGAAATGAAGGTGATGCCAATCACCCAGGAAATGGCCAACCAAACTATGATGTGTAAATATAATGGAATACTATTGTGCCATAAGAAACAGTGGTTTTAGACAAACTTGGGAAGACTTGTATAAACTGATGCCAAGTAAAGTGAGCAGAACCAAGAGAACAACTGATTCAATAACAACTACACTCTAAAGACACACAACTTTGAAAGACTCAGTTCTGATAAATGCAAGGACCGACTACAATCCCAAAGGAGCAATGAAGTATACTATCCAACTGCTAACAAAGATGTGATAAATGCAGAATACAGAATGACATATACATTTCTAAACACGGTCAATGTGGCAATTATTTTTTCCTGACTATATTTGTTAAAAGGATTTGGTTGTTCTTATTTCCCCTTCCCTCCCCTCAATGGGGGTGTGAGGAGGTAGGAGGGAGAGAAAATGGATTACTGCAATTGAAAAAAAAAATTCTAAGAGATAAAGTTAGAAAGGTGGGGAAGGTCTTGTATGTCAGACAAAGGTTGGTGTACTTTAGTTAAGAGTCAATGAAATCTATCAGTGAGGTATGGGTAGGTGGGTGGGGATTCCTAAATAGGTCTATTAAAAATTACCTTAGCGGAAGACAGGAGGAAGGAAAAATGGAAAGATAATGAGTAGACTAGTGGTAATAAATGTCTGTATTAAGATGGTACCTAAGTAGAAGGGATAGGTGTGAGAAATTTTGTACAGTAAGAACTGGTAGAACTTAGATAACAGAATAAGAAGAATTAAAAGATCAGTCTTGAACATGGGAGATGAGGTAATCAGTGGTGCCACTGGTGGAAGAATGAATAGGTTTAGAGGGAAAAAATAATAAGCTCTGACTTGGGGCTATGTTTAGTCTGAATTGCTAATTGGGCATATTCAACTGGGCAGCGAGGTGGTGCAGTGAATAGAGAGCAGGGCCTGGAATAAGGAAGACCTAAGTTCAAATCCAGTCTCAGACACTTACTGTGACCCTGGGCAAGTCATTTAACCCTACTGGCCTCAGTTTCCTCATCTGTAAAATAAGCTGAAGAAGGAAATGACAAACCACTACAGCATCTTCGCCAAGAAAACCCCAAAAGGGGTCACAAAAAGTCAGATATAACTGAAATGGCTGAACAATAACATATAGGTAGTTAGATATGCAGTTCTGGCTCTCAGAAGAGAACTAAGATTTTATATGAATTCCTTTTCCCCATGTGAAAGCAAAGTATCCCTTTCTGGAGAACCTCTTTAATATTTCAGTGGATCTATGGTTGAATTCATTTAGGTCCTCCTACCACTGACAGAATGCCAACGCCTCTACAGCTCCTCCTTAACAACACGAGTTGATGTGGCTGAAAAATCACTCTGCAGTCAACTGGCGATAAATCTTTCTGAATTTAGCTGGAGTGGTTCTTGGGTGACAGGCATAAAGTCTATCACCAGAACCATTACATGTTTCCAGAGAACACAATGAACATGTTTGGCAGCAGGGAAAATTATTTCTCCCAAAGTCCTATAAGTATTGAACTATTAACAAGAAATTAGTAAAATAAATAAATGATTAAACAGATAAATAAACTGTGTGCTCAGTATCAAGGTGACTGTACATCAAAAGTGTATCTTCTGGGAACATGCTGGACCAATTCTAAAACTTAAAGGAGGTACTTTATTTTTATTCCCCTCAGCATGGCATATAGGAATCCCTTCCACTCCAATGTGGGGCAATTTAATACTTCACCGTGGGTTTATGTTTAAAAAACATGGTACTAGGTCAGGGGGTTTCTCAAGTATTTCCCCACATGTATTGCTAACTCAAAGCCTACAAGATGCATTGCCCCAAAACTACAAGGCAATCAAGAGTATAATAAATACTTGTTGAATGAATGATTCTTCATTTCCACAAGACATTATGTTGTGTTAAAAGTTTCAATTCCTCTGTGAGGTTTATACACGTTGTCTTTTAAAATGAGGACAGGTTGGACAAGATGAGATATCTCTGAAGTCTTCTTTGACTCTAGATTCTGTAACCCCCAAGGGTTTTTTTTAAGCTTCCCTGAAAAGCTGCTAACCTAAGAGTATTTTGATTACCTTTTGAAACACAAATATGCACTATTTATCTCAATTTACTAATGCTTACTAATCTTTTCCTAAGCTTATATCAATATGAAAAATAGCTTTTTAATCTTTAATGTTACTTTGAAATCTTTAGAATAATAATGTCCAACACTCATTTAACCTTCACATTAATTTGCTTGTATATCTCCCTGGCTGTGAGTTGATACAGAAGAATTATCCAACCTCTAACACATTGAATCGAATTATACATATATATGTATACACACATATTAGTTTCATAAGAATTAGGATAATGGCCAAATGTTCAACAGCATTTTAATCAGACACTCAGTGAAGTTCAGCTTAGTCACGAAGTCCTTTATTTTTATTAAGGCATTTTCCAATTCTATATTAAAAACAAGGGCATAAGTCCTGCTCATTTCCATGTAAGGAAATCAAAGAACATAAATACCCTTAATCTTCCTTCTTCAGCTAAACAGACTGGTCCTTTTTATGAATGGAACCTGCTAAATAAATGGAACTTTAAACCATATGGAACTTAAAACACATTGGAAATCCTCCCTCTCCCCCTCTAGTATATTAGGGTAGAGCATTAACTTTTTTGAAACCCATTAGAAAATTGAAAGCAACCAAGGCATTATTTAGTGAGTGCACAGACTGAAAGAATTAACTCATTTTTCAAAATGGGTAAATTATTATCCAAAATTATTTTAGGCACTAGAAGAATTAGCCCATCCATAAACATTTATTAATCACCTACTATGTGCCAAGCACTATCCTAAGCCTTGGAGATACAAAGAAAGGCAAAGGACAGTCCACAGTATAATAGTGGGACAGCATGCAGCAACTAAGTACAAATGAGATATGCAGGGCAAACTGGAAGTAAGCCATGAAAGGAAGGCCCCAGCACTAAGAGGATCAGTCAGTAAAAGGCTTCCTGTAGAAATGGTGGCCTGGAGCTTGAAGGAAAGCAGCAAGTAGAGACAAGTTAGAAGAGAACTCTGCAGGCACTGGATGTAACCAGTGAAAATGCCTGAGCCTAGATGTGAGCCTGGGCAGGGCGGGGAGGAGACAAGGTAAGATGAAGGAGCAGGACATGGTCAGGCATATGCTTTAGGAAGATCATTTCGACAGCTACATGGAAAATGAATTGTAGTAGGGAGGGACTTGAGTTAGGGAGACCCCAACCCATGCTACTGCAATCGTTTCGGCATGAGGCAATGAGGGTCTGCACCAGGGTGGTGGCAGTGTCAGAGGACAGAAGGGGGTATATGAGAGATGTTACAAATTACATTCAGTACTCTCCTTCCCTCACCTAGTAAAATAGATTAGAAAGTCACAACAAGCTGTCAGAAGGCCTCATAGAGCTCATGAGTTAGTGTTTCTGCAGGACAACATACACACCCATACCACACTCCCTTTGCTGGTCACACAAGGCGGATTTGGGGCAGAACTGTGAAGCCAGTGAAATGAAGTTTACCCTGAGTAGTCTACTACCTATGTTTCTAAAGACCCTTGTGCTGTTGTCTTGGTACACAGGGTTCTTTCTGGAGGCACGCCACTTTACACATCCTTCCCTGCTCCCAGTGCCCATCAAGATGATTCCCCAGTCCCACTGCACTTTCCAATTTCAACTGGCTTCTTCCCTACATTCATGCCATTAGCTTTTATTGCATGCTTTGCTCCTGACCACACAAATGCTGGCCTAATTCAAGACATACCAGTCCCCTCCCCATTATTTGTCTTCCCTAAACAATCTGCTGGTGTCATCTTCTTGAATGGATGAAGCTCCTCACCAGGCCCCTGACTCTTCTGCCTCTGGGTCTACCCCAACCCATTCTCACTATGGCCTTCTGTCTCCTATTAACCATGAGAGCAGGGAAAAAAAGAGGAATAAAGATGGTTTGCCATGTATAAGTGACATAAGGTAACACAACTGTTTTGTTTGACTAGATATGTTTATAACAAGGGTTTTGTTTTTCCATCTTTCTCAGCGGTCAAGGAGAGGGTGAGAAGTAGAAAAAGCAGATTTTCATGGATTGTAAAATTTATTTTAAAAAATTACTAGGGGCAGCTAGGTGGTGCAGTGAGTAGAGCACCAGCCCTGGAGTCAGCTGGACCTGAGTTCAAATCTGGCTTTGGACACTTAACAAAAACTATCTGTGAGACCTTGGGCAAGTTGCTTAACACCAATTGCCCTACCTTCCCCCCTCCCAAAAAAAAAAAAAGAAAGCAAAAAAATTACTAGTAACCACTTTTCACAAGTGCTTCAGGAATGCACTCATTATAATTCATTGTATCAAAGTGGATGTGGAGTTGGTGGTTCTGGGCGTTATCTCAGTTATGGGATTAATCAACTACATAAATGGAATTGTGTCAGTCATTGAACTGCTCCTGTGCTTGAGTTTCTTCATTTGTAAAATTTGTTGTTCTGGAATTTCATTTGTCTGACACTTCATGATCTTCCCAAAAAACTAAAACTTTTGTGGGGGGAACAAATTCCCGCACATACTAACAGTTCATTTGAAAGAAAAGTTGCAAGTAACGAATGTAGGATTAAGACTGAAGTGTTCTGGGGGGTGGAGACAAGACGGCAGAGTGGAAGAAGAAACTTGGCGTGGGCTCTGGCTCCAAACAATTCCATGACCTGTAAAAAAAATGATTCTAAAGACATTTTAAAGGCGCAGAACCCACAGTCACAGAGAGAAACAAATTTCCTGCTGAATACAGCTAGCAGGCCGACAGAAAAGGGCTATTGCAGTGTGCTGGGAGCCGAGCACATCCCACAGGAGCCACACGGTTCCAGCCCCAGGGTGGTCCTGACCAGCAGTGGCCAGAGCAAACTTCAGGAGAGTGAATCACCAGCAGCTGTGGCAGCTTCCAGACTTCTCAATGCATAAATGCCAAAGACAAAGTAAAAGGTCAGTGTGGAACTTTGTTGGAACAGGGGGGAACCAAAGAGCATGGTCCGGCTGCTGCCCCTGGAGCAAGAAGCCATGGAGGCATGGGGGGGCCGCTGCGTGGCTGCCTCAGGAGCTCCTGGCCTGCAGATCATAGGGAGACCTAACGACCATTCAGAGGGTAATACCTCTTGCTTTAAACTGCTTGGATCTGGATCGCGGTCTCAGGTGGTGGTCCTGGGGTATGTGGCCAGTGAGTCAGAGCTTGTGGGGGCTATAGAGAGGGCACCTTCCTAATAGCCCCAGCAGCTGTGAAAACCCCAGCAATTTGGGACAAAGCTCTCTCCATTATGGAAGCAGAGTTCTACCATGACAATGAGCTTAAGGGTCAAGTGATTGGCTGGCAGTATAAGCAAGCAGAGGAAACACAAACAAATGATAGAATCCTTTTTGGCGGGACAAAAAGGATCAAGGCATGGAGCAGGAGGAAGACAGCAAAGTCAGAACTCCTGCATCAAAAGCCTCCAAGAAAAATATGACCTGGTTATGTATGGCCATGGAAGACCTCAAGAAGGATTCTGAAAATCAAGTAAGAGAAGTGGAGGAAAAATTGGGAAGAGAAATGAGAATAATGCAGAAAAATCATGAAAAGCAAGTCAATAGTCTGCTAAAGGAGACCCAAAAATACACTGAAGAAAATAATACCTTAAAAAATAAACTAACTCAAATGGCAAAAGAGGCCCAAAAAGCCAATGAAAAGAAAAATGCCTTAAAAAGCCAAATTTACCAGATGGAAAAGGAATTTCAAAAATTCACTTAAGAGAATAACTCCTTCAAAATTAGATTGGAGGAATTGGAAGCTAATGACTTTATGAGAAATAAAGATACTATAAAACAGATCCAAACAAATAAAAAAAATAGAAGGCAATGTGAAATATCTCATTGGAAAAACCACTGACCTGGAAAATAGATCCAGGAGAGATCATTTAAAAATTATTGGACTACCTGAAACCCATGATCAAAAAAAGAACCTAGACATCATCTTTCAATAAATTATCAAGTAAATTGCCCTGATATTCTAGAACCAGAGGGCAACAAAGAAATTGAAAGAATTCACCAATTGCCTCTTGAAAAAGATCCCCAAAAGAAAATTCCTAGGAATATTATAGTCAAATTCCAGAGTTCCCAGGTCAAGGAGAAAATACTGAAAACAGTCAGGAAGAAACAGTTTGAGTATTGTGGAAACACAATCAGAATAACACAAGACCTAGCAGCTTCTACATCACAGGATCAAAGGGTTTGGAATATGATACTCCAGAAGTCAAAGGAGTTAGTGTTAAAATCGAGAATCACCTACCCAGCAAACCTAAGTATAATAATGCTTCAGGGGAAAATATGATCATTCAATGAAATAGAGGACTTTAGCTGAACAGAAATTTTACTTTCAAATACAAGCAAGAGGAGCATGAGAAGGTAAACAGGGAAAAAAAAATCATAAGGAACTTATTAGAGTTGAACTATTTACATTCCTACATGGAAAAACAATAATTGTAACTCATAAGACTTTTCTCAGTATATGGATAGTTGAAGGGAATATATGTGTGTGTGTGTATATATGTATGTATGTATGTATGTATGTATAGGACAGTGTATGTGTATATAAATATATATATGTGAGTGTGGGTATATGTATGTTCATGTATACATAGACAGAGGGCACAGCATGATTTGAATATGAGGGATGATACCTAAAAAATAAAATTAAGAGGTGAGAGAGGAATTTATTGGGAGAAGGAGAAAGGGAGAGATAGATTAGGGTAAAAGAGGCAAGAGAAAACTGTTACAATGGAGGGGAAGAGCAGGAAGGTGAAAGGGAGTGGGACAATTTAGTCTCAAGACTGAAGTGTTCCTTTATTCTTCCTTATGCATTTGGACATTGTGCATATTTCTAAGGTTGTATTTCCAAAAACCATAAAATTAAAATATATATGAACTAAAAAGGAAGTTAATAGCTTTTTAAATCTTTTTTTTATGGTACTCAAATTACCTTTTAATGTTCTACTCTGAAAGTTTAGCATTACAATAAAACAGTATCTGAAATTAATTAAAAACTATGCAAATAACCTCAGTTATTATTTCATATTCTCTAGCTAAGATAAAAATCGTGTATAAAAAGTTATTATCACCATAGTTATACAGGATATGATTTAATTTAAAACATCAGTAAATGGTATATTTTAAATAGGCTACTCTATGCTAAACTATTGGTTTCAAAGCCAAACTGGTTTCAACAAAGCATCATTTAAAAGAAAAAAATACTTTTAAGTGCTACATAGTGCTTGATTTGAATTCAGGAAGATCTGGGTTCAAATCCCACCATAGATACTTATTGGCTATATGGCACTGGACAAATCCCTTACCTTTTTTCTCAATCTCAATTTCCTCATCTGTAAAATGGGGGTTATTTTATCACCTATTTTACTGAGTAGCTATGAGGATCAGATGAGAGAAGTTTCACAAATGTGAAACACTACATACATGCTAGCTATTATTATTAAAACCCTTGGTTTTATACCATCCCCTTTTTTGGAACTATCCTTGTCAGTGTCTTCTGGGCCCTCTTCAATGCCTGACTCTTTGTGACCCCATTTGGGCTTTTCTCAGCAAAGATACTGGAGCGGTTTGCCATTTCCTTCTCCAGCTCATTTTATAGATGTGGAAGCTGAGGCAAAGAGAGTTACGTGACTTGCCCAAGGTCACACAGCTAGAAATCTGAGGCCAGATTTGAAATCTGGAAGATGAGTCTTCCTGACTCCAGGTCCAGCACTCTATCCATTATGCCTTCTCACTGTATAATGATGATAATAATAATAAATAATAAACATTTATTTATATAGATCCCAAAGCTACTTATATGCAAGGTGTTTTACATAGGAGGAAGGGTAGGCATTGAACAGAAGATTAGACATGAAGTCAGGAAGAATTAGGTTTAAATCTCCTTTCAGACTACACTGGCTGCGTGATCCTGGGCAAGTCATCTGACCTCTCCAGTTTCAGTTTCCTCATTTGTACAAAGAAGGGGTGAGACTCATGGAACTCTAAAGTCCCTTCTAGTCCTAAATCCATAGTTCCATTATCTCATTTGGAAAACTTAGGCTGAGAGAGGCTGTCTGACTCCAGATAAAAGTCAGGGCTAAAACTAGACCTGTTCTCCCTGCTCAGCTCTCAGGATACCTCACGTAGTGGTAGGTCTGATGGCGCTGGACTGGTGTTCTGCAGGTCTTAAAAAAATAAGTTCACAGCCCTTGGTAACAAGCTGAGTAGGTTCATAAGTGCCTCCTTCCAGCTCCTTAATAAGGCCACACACACAAGGATCATTTTGTTCATCTGATCCCTGACTCATAAGGCCAGTCTTCTGATGGCCTCTCACATCCGCTGCAAATTCCTCTGCAGTTCTTGTGACCCTGTAGGGAATCACAGATTCAGAGCTAGAAGGGGCCTAAGAATCCAACCACCCTCTTTTACAGATGGGAAACTACAGCCCAGAGAGGCTGGTATTCAGCCTTTAAATCTCTGCATGAAACACTCTCTCTCTCCTCCTTCTGGTCTTTCCATACTGTTACTTTGTCCTTTAAAATTTTCATTAAAGTCATCTCCATGAGCTTTATTAGCGTCCCCTGAGCACTTATGTAACTTTATATAACTGTTAATTTCTGCTCAGAAACCTTGTGAATTCCAGAACATTAAAGCTGGAAGGGACGTCAATGACCATCTTGTCTAGTCACTCATTTAACAGATAAAAGAATTTTAAAGGAGAGAGACTGTGGCCTAAAGTCCCAAAGCTTGTCAGTGAAACATCTGAAATCAGCATCTACATCTGACTCTACTACCAGTCTTTCTTCTACTTTACTACACTTAAGTGGAAGCTGAGATCTGTTAAGTATTGTCTTTTTAAAATGTGTATTGGTCCTGTCTCTGGCCCTCTAGGGACAGGGACAAACAAGTTTTCTATTAGATTTCTTTCTTTCAGTAGGCACCTCCTGACATGCCTAGCATACTGGGATGCTGATGACTTACAAAAATCTGAGTACAGATGTTATGGAGCTGTGCTAAATATTTCCAATAAATTGAGTCAATATAATGCATTTTTTAGTTTAAAAATTTCACTTATTCATTAATCATTTGAGCATATACTATGTACAAGACACTATACCACATGATGAATTTTAAATGTTTTAAATTTTGAATTTCTTTTAGAAATAAAGGGAAGTCTAGAACATTTTGACATGAAATGAATGAACATATACCCGATTTTTGTTATCACCTTGTATATATTCCCACACAAATATAACAGAAAACCTAGATGAAATTTCTCAGGTTTCCTGGTAAAGGTACTGAAAAGTTGGCCAGCTCAGGCTACACAGAAGGTTGTAGTTATGTGATTAAGGGGGAAAAACCCTCCAGGATATTTTTAGGAGTGACAGGCAGACTTAATCCTTCTAATCCTCCTTTCTAGCCCTTATATAGGTCAGGAACAGTTAATAATGCATTAATGGAGTCAAGAAATTTATTAATTTATGAGCTGCTTTATATGGTTAAGAACACTTCATTGACAACTTGATCAAGGAAATTTCTTCCTATTAAATTTTGAAATGGTATACTAAAATAGTGGTGCCCAAATGCCTAATTACAGCTTTAGGGATGCCCTTCTTCCCCTTTTAAATCACCATCTCTGAGCCTCAGGGAAAGGGAAGAAAGGCAGCTGTGGGCAAGGAAGTAAAGTAGTGGGGGAGGCACATGGGGTTCTAGGAAATGAAACAGGGAAGAGAAATGAGATCTGGGACACTCTGTATAGCAGATCCTCTTAATGCCCAGGTTAATTATCCTCGGGCTTCCAGGAATTCAGGAATTCCTTGAATATACCATACTACCAGGCTTGGAAAGCAATATCCCATACAGTGTTCCAACAAAAGAGTTGTTCCAAAAGCGTATCCATTACAAGGCAAAATTCTAAAGGCTATATTTAATTTTTGGTCCACATTCTTCAAGTAATGATCATTATGTTTTAGCAATGATATCTATGGAATAATGATTACATGTTTGAGGTATATTCAGATACCTTCCTCAGGATGGGGATGGAGCAGGAAATGTCGCAAACAGCAAGAAAATGTTCAGTGGAAAAACAATTTAAATAGAATATTGAGAATCAAAAGAAGTTGCAGGGCTAAAAAGAGAAATAAAAATTTTGAGAACAGAGTTTATGGCCTGCATGGCACAAATAATTGGCAAAATAGAAAGACTTGAATTCTGTGGCAAGTCTTACCAAAAAACAAAAGAAAAAAAATTGATTGGAAAGAAAAAAAAACAAAGAAGTGAAGAATAATCTGGAAAAAGAGAAGCAAAAACAATAACACTAAAAGAAAGCATGATCTCTATATAAGCAAAATATATTGATGTCTAAGACAGGATTGGTATAAGCAACTTGAGGATTATAAATTTCCCAAAAGAACATGAGTTAAAAAAACAAATAAACCTAAATGCCATAATGCTAAAAAATAATACAAGATAAAAGAGGTATCCAGAACATTCCTAGAAAGAAAACCAGACCCGAAGAGATCATCTGCCTCTTAACTATCTCAAACAAGAAAAATACCCAAAAAGTAAACAAACATAGCAACTAAGGGTGACAACAACAATAAGGGAACAAAACAGACCATTGAGAGAGCTCTTCCTAAGTATACACGAGGAGACAGGGCTGAAAGCAGCTGGAAAATAGAATTGATGGTGGAGAAAAGAACGTGGCTTGGTAGCCAAAGAGCCTGTCTAGGAGCTGGAAAAACCTGGGTTCAAGCCTTCTTCTAATATACAAAGGCTCTGAGACTCTTGACAAGTCATTTAAATTCCCAGTGGCCCAGGAAACCCTCAAAATGAAGTTTCAGAAAAGTGGCTGGTCTACATTTGATCAAGGGAAGTTTCTTTCCAGGGTGTTTGTTCCCTGTGCCAATAAAATCAAGTTCCAGATCAAAGAGAAAAAGATGATCATACATTATCATCAATAATTACAATAACATTAATAAGTTGCTGAGTATTTCTTACCTTTAGGAGCAATTCCCTCTCAGGTTAGTAAAGATTTATAATCAATCTCTCGGGAATTATAATGTTAAGCTTTAATAGTTTAAAACTGTATCAAGACTTCTGAAGGACCTTGTAGTCATTGTGTGGCAGAGTGTCAGAGTGCTGGACTTGGGAGTCAGCAAGACTTGAATTCAAATCCTACCTCGGTCACTCAGGAGCTATGTATCATTTCCCACCAAGTACACTTCTTTGGACTGGTCTCCATCATGGCCCAAGGAAACTTCATCACCCTCTGAGACTGCATCAGCTTTGGTGCTCACACCTCACATGTACTCTCTGCTCCTCTGACTAGAGCAGAGGACAACGGAGCAAAGAACTCTTCAAAGAGAGCTCTCAGGCCAGCCATCTCTTCATTTCTCACAAGCTGCTCTCCTTTGGACTGGTCTCCATCACGCTCCCACACTGGGTACTTTCCCTCCGTTTTTCAGTCTTCTTGTGTGTTGTCTTCCCCCATTAGACTATAAACTCCAAGAAAGCAGGGTCTCTTTTTCATACCTGTATCTCTAGGGCTTTCTATAGTGCCTGGCACAACAAGAAATAGTTGCTGACCAAATCTGACTCTGGGCAAGTCACTTAATCTGCTTCTCTTAGCTTCCTCATCTATAAAATGGGAACAACCACCTATCTCCCACAGCTGTCGTGAGGATCAAATGAGAATGTGTGTAAAGAATTCTGCAAATCTTAAAGTGCTAACAAACGTTAGCTGTTAGTAGTAACAGTTATTACGCTTTTTAATTACATCCTCAACTGGACTACAAGCTTCTGGAGGGTAGGGATTGCTTTATCTGTCTATGTATATCCTCCACAGAGCCAATCCGTGGAATAAAGGTGAAATCTTCATAGGTTTCTGGACAAGTTAGTCTTCCCAGCCTAGCCATTCACAACTAGAACATCAGAATGTTAGAGGACAGCCCAGGTTAAATGTGTAGCTAGCAAAGAAGGAAGGATTCCATTTGAAGAAACACAAGGCACTGCTATATTATATACACATTCAGTGGCAGCACAAGGCAAGGTTCTATTTTCCTGTTTAAATATAGTTTAACGACAAAGGTATTGTTCCAATTACATTCCACTGTGCATGGCAACATCATGACACACTGACACCTTCAAAAAATGAAAAGCATTCAACAGAAAAAGGGAAACTGATCCAGAAAAGGATAAATTACTCAAACTTCTGGGAAAGCTGCAGGATGAAAGAAAAGGAGCCAAGAATTACAGGCTGAGAAGAACACTAGAAAGTGACAAATAATTAAAGGAGCTATTTATCAGAATGGACAAAAAACAGTGATGAAAAAGCATACAAACTGTGGTGTTGAATGCATACTTTACATGTATCTGCAGAAACAATAAGAAATGAGAAACGACAAATTTAAGTACACCACACAATACCACTTCATTATATTAACCTGAGGTGGATTGTACATAATTACTAGGATAAGTAGCATGCTTTCACCCAGTAACTGTGAAATATTTCGCTAGTATCAAAATTATTACTCTCTGCAATGCAAAAAAAAAAATCCTTTCTCTAAAGCAACCCTCCCTTCATAAGTGTTAGATCACACTGCGGTATTTAAAGTCAATTTAGAAAAGCTATAATACATAACTGCCAAATATAAGCAGGGAAAAACCACTGTAGCAACCTTTCCATTTCCATGGAAACATCATTTAAAATCAAGATGGGAAATCTAGGAAAATGCTAAACTTGTAAAAGCTCATATGAAACAAGGTATACTACATGGTCTACAAGACGGTTACATGTTTCTTCTTAAGGATACAGGTAGATTCCTCTCAAAGGAAACCAATGATGAGGAATTATACAAATGGCTATATTTCAACATATTCCTCATGGAAAGGAAACCAAACATACATACTTACACACACACAATCTTATAAACAGTAATAGTTACAGAGCATTTATACAGTGCTGTAGGGCTGGCAAGGTGCTTTCATTCATTTCATTTGATCCTCACAACAACCCTGAGGTAGGTGCTACTATTATACCCATTTTTAGAGATAAGAAAACTGAGGCAAACAGAAGTTAGGTGACTTTTCCAGGGTCACACAGTACGATTTAAACTCAGGTCTTTTCAGACTCAACCACTGTACCACCTAGCTGACCCTTAAGAGCAGTACTAATTTTTTTAAACACTAAAGTAATTATGAATATTAATAAATTGTCCATTCATATTGCAAAACCCAAAATTATAAGGAATCCATGGAAACCTGAAAATGGTTATAATATGGCAGATTTGAAATTGGAAGATCTGAATTCAAATCCCAGTTCTGCAGTTCACTCAGCTGTATGACACTGGACAAATGACTTACTTCTCTAGGTTTCAGTAACATCATCTCCAAAATGAGGAAGTTATGCTCTATAAAATCTAACCTCCTTTTCTAGCTATACATCTATGATCCTTTGGTCTAAAATTCAAGAAATCTTCACTACTTTCTGAAAGTGATGATACAAAACATACCACTGAGAATGTAAGAAAAGCAATTCCTGATACTTTATCTTATTTTTCAATGAAGCATTTGTATTTTGTGACAGTCTAATTATTACACAGGAATCTCAATTTCAAGATATTTTCAGGTTCTATTTTGTGGGTCTGCCTTACTGGAAAAACTACCTCATAATAAGGTCTTTTTAGTGTGTCAGTAAATAAAATCACTCACACAGTATTTAAGACAAGCCTTCCTTATACTCAATGCTGGCCCATAATAAATGGAAATATTGTAAGGTTTAGGTGTGTGATGATGTTATCAGAAAAAACCTTTTTTCCTTTAGTATTTTATTTTTTAAAAGTTGTCCTACATTTTTTGTGTTGACTTTATATTTTGAGACAGGTAAGGGTTGATAAGATCTTAAAACAGAATGATGGTTATGTTCATCAAGAGGAGATAGATGCAAGAGATGTTTTGCAGGGTGGAAAGGTCAGGATTTGGCAATTATTTGGATATGCACAGTGAGGAGTCAAATATAATGCCATGGCTGTGAACTCTGTGATTGCAAGGAAAGCAGTACCTCTAAGCAAAATTGGGAAATTTTAGAATGAAGTGGATTTGGGGAGCAAGATGGCTTCTGCTTTGGACACACTAATTTTGAGAGGCCTGTAGCACATCCAGTATGAAATGTCCAAAAGGAAGCTGGAGATGTGTGACAGAAGCTAAGAAGAGATATTAGGGCTGGATACAGAAACCTTGGAGCCACCTGCATAGAGATGCTAATTAAGTCAGTTTTGAATTGTGATATTTTAATGTCCTCTGAAAGTGAACACTACATAGCAAATGAAGAATATCCCAGGTGATAAATTATTATGTAAATATGAACCTGAATTATAAATCAAATATGCAACAAAGAACTGGCAGAATCTTTTTAAGTGAGACAATATGTCAGAGAGATGTTCTTAAATAAAGTTAAATTTAAAGTTACCATGGTTCAAGCTGCTGATTCAATAAAATAATTCTATTTTCCCATAATCTTGATATACCATAAAATTTAACCACACAAAAGTCTTAAAATTAAAAAAAAAGATTAACCTTGCATTCATATTTTTCTCACCTTCCTATACTCCTGTACATACACTTTATCAAGGGCAGTTAAATTTACACATTATAATAAAAAGCAAAATTAAATTATAGTGACCAGTGTCATAGCTGGTATTTATATAGGACTTTGTGGAACCAAAGCACTAGCACAAATAAGCTCATATAATTGTTCCAAATATTATCAGTATTTCTCCTTTTTTACAGACTTTTCCCCTGATTTATAGATGAGGAAACTGAGGCACAGAGAGGTGAAATGACATTGCAGGTTTCCTCCCCACCTTTATGATTTTCTAGTTGTGTCAATGAGACACAACTAGTTGTTTATTATTTGACACAACCAGAAAATGGTGGAGCTGAGACAAAAACTGGCTATTCTAACTCCAAGTCAGAAGGGTCATTCTTACTAGCACAGGCTAGCAGGTAATGAACTATGAAATAAACGACCTCAGACAAAGTGTTTAAAAAACTACCTCTTTCAACCTTAGTTCCCTCACATGTAAAATGAAAATGCACAATATATGAGTAATATATGAGTATAGCTCTATGATTCATGATGAAATAAGTTTTATAAGAACCAAAACATTTAAGAAAAATTTATCAGTTTAAATACTTAAATGAAAAGAAATTCAATATGATTCATTTTCAGGAATATATTAAAATGGAACCAATAATTTTACCTTGTGAAAATACCATCTACAATCCCAATTGTAGCTTCTTCTGCAGGAACATAAGAACCAATTTGTGCCATGATAGTAATCAATGCAACTTGTTTTATGTAGGAGCTCTTTCCACCCATGTTCGGTCCGGTAATTATCATTACTCTCTCAGAGTTCCCCTAGAAAATTTAATAGCAATTTAACAGATCATTCCAGAGGCATTCTTATTTAACAGGTGCAATTTATTTCATAAATTGAATTCATTATCTAAAGAGTTCTTCTCTC
The DNA here is from genome assembly GCF_028583685.1 of Petaurus breviceps papuanus. NCBI lineage: Eukaryota > Metazoa > Chordata > Mammalia > Diprotodontia > Petauridae > Petaurus > Petaurus breviceps. The sequence goes on along the minus strand of NW_027185764.1, from coordinate 30,927,629 downwards.
CACTTAAAATATGTCACCAATCATGTCATGTGGGGAACAGACAACAGTGACCTGGAGCTGTCACAGGCTGCAGTGGACTCCCACTCTGCTGACCTGAAGAATCACGTAAAGCTTCAGAATAACCACAGTATAGATCCTTTGACTGCTGCTGTGTTGGGGGAGCTAGCCCTCTCCTATCCAAGAAGAGTGGTTATAGTGCACTGACTATAAGAACTATCACAAAATAGCTTTGGGGGCTGATTTTAAAGAACCTGGTCCCTCATACAGAGGAGACAGAAGAATTGGGCTTTTGAAGAATAAGTGGCTAGTGAGGTCCCTATACCTCCTTATAGTCAGACTATTCTGTCCCATCATGTTCTAAGTCTGTATATTTCTTTTTGGGTCAGAATCTTAGATTTTGGTCCTGGGAAGAGAGTTCTGTTATCTTGCATTTCTGGGGAAAAGGAATTCCTTTGCAGATCTCTGGTTATATCTATGTGGGAATAGCAGGATCTAGAAGCACATCCTGAGCTGATGAATTTATAAGGATTTGGTTATTTTGAATGAGAGTTTTATTTTATTTTACTTTTTATTTTTTTAATTAACAAAGCATTTGTCTTCTATACTTCTTACCTTTCCTTTACCCCAAAAGAAAAACAAAACCCTTGTAACAAAAGCACATAGTTAAGCAAAGCAAATTCTCACATTGGCCACATCCAAAAATATATGTCTCATTCTGCACTGAATCCATTACCTCTCCCTTTCAGGATGCAAGAGCGATCATCATTATCTTCCCCCCATATCACTGTTGGTGACTGTACTGGTCAGTTCTTTGTTCTTTTAGAAACTCTTAACAGTGTTGTTGTTACCCATCATGTTAATTTTCGGTGTCAGTTCATACAACTCTTTCCAGCTTCCTCTCAAATTCTCCCCTTTGATGTCTTATTGCACAATAGTGTTTAATGAGAGTCAAGTCAAGTCAAGTCAAGTCAATAAACATTTATTATATGCTTACTATGTGCTAAACTCTCTGCTAAGTGCTGGGGAAATAAAGTAAGGCAAAAACAATCTCCGTCCTTAAGGCGCTTATAACTGAAATAAGGAAGACAACATGCAAGTTATTATGTATGTTTTTTAACGGGGGGGGAGGGGGGGGGGGGGGGGGAGGGACAGGGAGAGAGAGACAGAGACAGAGAGACTGTGACAGAGAGAAAAAGAGACAGACAGACAGATGTATTGGTGATAATCTTGGAGGAAGGCACTAGCATTAAAATGGCTCAGGAAAAACTGAGATTTTGGTTGAGACTTGAAGGATGCCAAGTAATCCAGGAAGCAGAGATGAGGAGGGAGAGAATGTTAAACAAAATGTTAAAAAAAAAAAACCGCTACAGAAAGATATAAATCCAAAGGAAAAATTTCAGGGCTAGGCAATTTCTTTTTCTTTCTTTCCTTCCGTTATTTTTTTTAACTTCCCATGGCACAAAAATCAGAGACAAATCTGTCAGTGATTCCCACCATGAGTTCAGTTTATTGTAAATAAAAATATAGCATGTTCCTTAAATTCCATTTTCCTCTCTGCCTTTGCTCATGGCCTAAAGAGCCATGTCTACAAGGATGTTTTGAAGACCCCTGGTTTCCTTGCCTAACAGCAAAGAGGGCAACAGGGAAAGACCCTCACAAGAGATACCTTTGTTTTGAAGATGAGTTACCAAAAGGCTATACTAACATTATGTATAGGTTGGGGGCGGGGGGGAGTGGAGCAGGGAGAAGTGATTTAGCCACACACATAGTTCCTTAATAAGGATAAAGACTTTAGGGGATAAGGATTTTATCTGTAATTTCATTAGTCGATGGAACTCTGGTGAGGAAGCCCCCTCTACCAATGCAGTGCTACACATTCTCTACCATTCATAGTCTCAGTGCGCCACCTAGAGCAATGAGAAGTGAAGTAAGTTGCCCAGGGTCATACAGCCAGGATGTATCAGAGGCAGAATTTGAACCTGGGTCTTCCTGGCTTTGAGTTCAGCTCTACTGACTATGCCATGCTGTCTCCTGCGAGGTCCTCATGTTAAGGCAAAATTGGGGGGAAATATATGAAGTAACTTAGGCTGGGTAACTATCACCACATCCTTACCAGATATTCACTCATCTGCCTCTGCTTTGCCTTTAGACTGATTAATAAGAATAGCAAGTAAAACTACATAGCCATCTGCCTATTTTAATCTCCATTCATAATTATAACCCAGCAAATGTTACAAGGGTTTATAAAATAAAATCTAAATCTTGGATGGGAATGAACTTTCTTGGCTATGGATGGCTGAGAGAGAGGCATGGGGACAGATTTTAAATATCCATCCTGGATTATTGAATACCTGACTATCCAGAACTTTTCTCCTATCTGTTATAGTGCACTAGTGGATGTGCAAAGGGAAAAGGGATTTGGACATACTAGTACAGCACTATGGGATTGAGCATGTTATAAGCATGTTATATTCAAAGAGTAAAATACTGTCCCCTTTATGGGGACATCAAAAGAATTGAGAAACTTAGATCAAACCAAATCCCCATTCTACTTTCCTATTTCCACCTCTGTCCTAGTAGTTAGAAGAATAAGACTGCTGGGAAAAGGAGAAAATGTCTTGAGAGCAGGTGCTGTGCCTTACTTATTGTTATTATTTTCCACAATGTTTCCTCTACAATGGGTACTCAAAAAATTATTGCTGGATGAATACTGAATAAAATTGTCAATCAATTCTATTTCTGGGGCAGCTGGTTAGAACAGTGAATATAGCACCAGCCCTAAAGTCAGGAGGACCTGAGTTCAAATTTGACCTCAGACACGTAACACACTTACTAGCTGTGTGACTTTGGGCAAGTCACTTAACCCCAATTGCCCCCCCCCCAAATTAACCATTTATTGGGCAGCTAGGTGGCATAGTGAATAGAGCACCAGCCCTGGAGTTAGGAGGACCTGAGTTCAAATCTGACCTCAGACACTTGACACAAAAACTAGCCGTGTAACCTTGGGCAAGTCACTTAAGCCCAACTGCCCTCCAAAAAGCAATAAATAAATAAATGATAAAAAATTTAAAAATCAATTCTATTTCTTTACAGTTATGGTAAATAGGTTAGCAGAGGAATAAGCTTAAACTAATGGCTTAACTCTGGGATGAATTTCTTGTTTCCCAATTTTATGAATAATCAAAAGTGGATTCTTTGGATCCTTTGCAAATATTTTTGATTGAAAAAAATGCCTACCAAATGTTATTAGTTTTCTGGTTTTCTAGAATACCATCTAAAATCACATTAACAGAAGAAAAAGGCACAAAAGAAAATGCGATAACATAACATAAGGGAGAATACCACACATGGAAAAGTGACAATTCAGGATATAGCTCACTGAGCTGTGGATCTAATATTCAGACAAGCTAACTGGAATGAGCATAAGCAAGGTCAAGCAAGAATTTAAGAAATAATACCAAAAAATGAGATCTTTTAGGGAAGCCGGGCCAGACAAAATGGACACTCAGACTGATCTACCTCAGCTTTGCCTATATCCTTTCTGTTTCATAAATGAATTAGTGTAAAAATATACACACCACACCAAATTTCCAAATGCTCCACAATTATGCTTCCCATTATCCCATCTTTCTATCAGTAAAAAAGAACTACAAGTGAGGAGAGAAAAAGAAAGCAGGGAATGAGTCTGAGCTAAACTTCTTAATGCCTAGAAGACCTTTCATCTCTGGGTTTTAAAATGCTTAAAGCTTTCTTGGGATTCTATAAAGTCAGGCTGTAGCTTACCCCTTGTGTATGAACTGATAGTGGCCTACTGGATAGAGAACTGGGCCTGGAGTCAGGAAGACTCATCCTGAATTCAAATCTGGCGTTGGACACTTACTAGCTGTGTGACTCTAGGCAAGTCACTTCACCCTGTTTGCCCCAGTTTCCTCATCTGTAAAATGAGCTGGAGAAGGAAATGGCAAACCACTCCAGCATCTTTGCCAAGAAAACCCAAATGGGGTCACAGATAATAGGACATGACTGAAAATGACTGAACACTACCCATGACTTGCTAGGGTCCAGATCATCTTACTGGTAAGTCAAGTCAACAAGCATTTATTAAGTATGCTAAGCTCTGGGGATACAAAAAAAAAAGGCAAAAGACAATCCCTATTCTTAAGGAACTCATAAGGGGAGACAACACACAAACCACCATGTACACATGAGATATACACAGGATAAAATGGAGATAATCAAGAGAAGGAACGCACTAGCATTAAGAGAGATCAAGAAGGAGTGCTTGTAAAAGTACAATTTTAGCTGGGATTTGAAGGAAACCAGAGGGTAGAGACGAAGAGAGAGTATAAGGAGACATCTTAGGAGATGCAACATGGCATAAAGGATGGAATGCTAGATGCAAAGAATGGAAGACCTGGGTTCCCAGATCCCACCTCTTCTATGTGACCCTGGGTCAGTCACTTAATCTCTATGGGCAACTCAGGACAGCCAATGAAAGTACATGGAGTGAAAGATGACTAGAAAGCTAAGAAGGGGCCAGGTTAGGAAACAGCTTTAAATGCCACAAGATTTTACATTTGATCCAGGAGGTAATAATAATAATGATAGCTAGTGTTATATCATACCTAATATGTGGTAAGTATCATACTAAGTACAATAAATATTTTTCATTTGATCCTTATAACAACCCCAGGAGGTAGGTGCTATTATTATCCCCATCTTACAGATGAGAAAACCAAATCAAACAGAAATTAAGGGGCTTGTTCTAAATCACACAACCAGTTAGTGTCGGAGGAGGGATATGAATTCAAGTCTTCCTGATACCTGGCCCAGCACTCTATTCACTGGGCCACCATGCTGCCTCTGGAGTTTACTGAACACAGAGGGTCGGAGGGGGTGGGCAGGGGTAACACAGTCAGATCCATGTTTTAGGAAGATTAATTTTACCACTGAAAGAAGGATGGAATGGAGTGAGGAAAGACTTGAGGCAGGCAGAACCATCAGAGGGAGACTACAATCATCCAGGGACAAGGTGCTGAGGGCCTGCACCAGGGTGATGTCGATATTAGAGAAGAGAAAGGGGTGTATGCACCAGGAGTTAAGAAGGTGAAATTAATAGGAAAAAGATTGGATGTGGAGAGTTCAAGAGTGTGAAGAGTTGAGGAAGACACCTAGGCTGTGAACTAGGCTGTGAACTTGGGGAACTGGAAGAAGAGAGGAGTCCTTGGCAAATGCAATTTCCTGACTCACAGTTCATGTCATGAGAAAACATTTCATTGGTCAGTTCCTTCAGTGTGGAAAGGATTATTGTAATGAGTTAATTTTTTTCATGTTGGTTTCCCACAAAATAACATTAGAAAGAAAAAACAAAAAAGGTTAAGTAAACTGACTTCCAGTTTAAAAAAAAGAAGGGACCTCAAATGCCAAGCTCAGCAACATCTGGGAAAAGGCAAAAGTAAATAGAGCTCAAGGAAAACTGAGGAATTACAGCAAAAGGAATCCAAAAACAAAAATTATTTTTTTTTCTGGCAGAATGTTAATAGTAAACATAAACCTCATTTATGGCACTAGTGTATGGTATTGGCATGAATAGAAATGCTGTTTTCTGGATGTTAATTTTATCTCACAGGCAAGGAAAGAAAAAAGGATAAGAGAACTGATGGGGTACCTGGGGTCTAGGTCAATTTGTGAAACCAACTTGTGAAACCAGTCTGTGAAATTGTAACTGCAATTTGTATTGTAAAATTGTTATCTGTAAAATTCCTTTCCCAACCTCCGACTCTGCCCCTTCCCCCTATCCACACTAGGCCTAGGCAACACCTTGGGAATCCTTTGTTCTTACTTAATCCCTCATGTCTCCTCTGGTCTGGCCCAAATCCTCATGTCTCCTCCGGCTTGGCCCAAATCTTATCTAAACTATCTATGCATTGAGGTCCCTTCCCTCCGGTCAGCCCAGACAATGGCAGCCTTACCCTTTAAAAGTAAAAGCATGTACCCCTCTCACTCACAGGTCCCCTAAAGGACTCTTGCCTGCTTCTTATGGAAGTATAACAATAAACTTCTACAACTCTCACTCCAATTAAGCCTGAGACCTTGAATTCTTTCCAGATGATATTGCAGGTTTTCTGGTCTTGGATAAGATCAGAATATCTGCTGAACCTTTTGGGATCCCGTTTACCCCCCATCAGAACTACCCAGAGATAATATCCTACCCTACAAGTCTCAGTATCTCTGTGTGTCTCTCTCTCAAGTTCAATGAACTTTTATTTTCATCTTCAACTTCAGAAACTGCTGTTTTGTAAAGCTGTCCTGGGGTAGAGGTCTAAGCATTTTGCTCCTCTGGTCAAAACTATTCAGCAGCTCTTTATTGCCTCAGACTTTGATTTGACACCTTCCACAGTGGGATTCCCTTTACCACTCCAGCTTTATTTCCCATTAATTCTTTTCACACACCATATGCTCCAGTCAAACTGGACTTGAAGCTGTTCTTGGTTCCTGGCATTCCATGTCTTGCCTCCGTGAGTCTGCAGAAACTGCTTGGAATGCCTTCCGGTTTCTTCTTAACTTCCTAAGATTCTTTATCCTCTTTCAAGGCTTGGCTCAGCTGTCACTCACTCCAAGAAGCTTCCCCTGATTCCCTCAGCTGGTAATGCTTTCTCTCTAAATTATCTGTAAACATCTTAGGTGCAACATGGCATAAAGGATGGAATGCTGGATGCAAAATCAGGAAGACCTGGGTTCCCAGGTCCCACCTCTTCTATGTGACCCTGGGTCAGTCACTTAATCTCTATGGGCAACTCTGAGACTATAAGGCTCAGAAATGGTCCCTACTCGTTTAAGTAGGAGAAATTTCCTTACCTAAGAGTTCCCTACACAAATGAAATCAAAGGTCTAGTACCTACCCCTATATATATATATATATATATATATATGTATATATATATATACATATATATATATACACACACACATATAAAACATATAACATATATAATATATGCAATATATATAATAATACTTCATCCCCTCCCCAAATCTCAGTATAATGAAGGCAGAAAAAGTGTTTTATTTTTGTCTTTATACATGGGAGATACTCAAGAAATGTTTGCTGACCTAGGTTTAATCGCAGAATCAGCCTTAAAACATATTCTTTAGAGAGGAAGTTTGACTAGCTTTTCCCCATTCTCTTTTCTCCCCTGCCATGTGAATGGACTCTGCGGATTTTATCCTGTCATCTAATCACTGACAGAGCCTTCTGAGGACATTCCAAGACAGACACGCAGAGTGGTGGTCATCTTGGAAAAACTTGGATGACATTTCAAGAGAGAGTCTAGTGGTTTTGACTGGATGGATGTTCCATATTAACTTTTTACAGAGATGGGTGATAGATGTGGGAGTTAACCTTTTTGTTTGAGCTGTCTTGAGTTTATAATGTTATGCCCCATGTACAAGACCATTTTTCCCTATAAATACTTGTAGTGTTATTTTTGTTTGTTTCATTTTTATCCCTTTTTCTGGTTGTAAAGAAAAAAAAGCAAATGTTTTCTCATGGTTCCTGCTTTAGAAGCCTGTCTTAGGACACATTAAAAGAGCCCAACACATTCTTTGGGTATTGTATTTTTTTAATATACTAGTCCACAAGGATCATGAAAATGTAAATTATTTTAAAGGATTCTAAGTAACTTGGCATGACATACATTAATTCTCTGCAACAAGTTACATATATACACACACAAACTTTTAAAAACTTAACTGGTAAATAAGAGCTGTCCATTAGTATACAGAGCCACAGAATCTCAAAGTTGAAATAGACCTCAGAGGCATATACTGGGCCACACCTGAATCAGAACCCCTTCTATCTTCAGACACAGGAGGTTGCTCTGGAACCTGTTTCTATGAGATCTTTAGGATGAAGTGTTGTGTCCTCTGAAGCATCCTATTTCACTTCTGGTTAGCTCTCATTGTTAGAGCGTTTTTATCCTACATCAACTATAATTTTGTCTATTTGCAAATGTTACTCATTCTTAGTCCCTTTGTGACCAAACAAAATAAACCTAATCCTTCCCATACATGCTAACCCTTCAAATACTTGAAGACAGCTACCCTGTCTGCACTAAGTCTTTATAAGGAATAAAGGAGCTTCCCCAACCAGCTACAGCAAGAAGTGCTAAGGCTGCTCAAGAGACCCTTTGTTATTCTGAGTAAGATCAGTAGTAATGGCATAAAGTCCCTTTTCCCATTGATGGGGAATCTGAATAGCAACTAGCTGCCAGTTCCCAAAAGTCTTCCCTCAAATGCACTAGCATAAAGCATCAGCACCAGTCCCTAAGTCCAGGCTCTTCACTCCCTTTCTCCAATGCTTGGTCCTTCTAGACCCAGATAAGAACTCTATAAATCCCACCAGACTTTAGTAGTTTGGTGGGGAGAAGGTGCCTCATTGCTCCTATAGACCTGTTTTCATTATTCTCCCTGACTGCCCTGCATTTTGTGAGTATGTCCCCTCAATAAAGGTGACTTCCTTTACTGAAGTGTAGCAAAAGTGTAGCAAAAGCAACCCTTTGACCATGCTAAACACTCTCAATCCCTTTTACAGATCCTCATAGCAAAAACCAAAGGTCCTTCACCATCCTGGTTGCCCTCATCTAAACACTCTCAGTGTCCCTTTAAAATGTGGCATCTAGAACAGAAGACAGTGTTCCAAATGAGGTATAAGCAGGGAAGATCATGGCAAGACTATCATCCCTCTCAAATCCTAGACACTAAACATTCTCTAATGTAGCCTAATGCAGCCTAAGAATGAACAGTTGTCTTAGCTGCCATCTCACACTGCTTTGTGGGCTGTTGAATGGGATGGCTCCTAAGGTGCATTCCAACTCTTAAGATTCTGTGATTGGTGACCAGTTGAAAGATAGGTGGCACATGTGATTAATCTATACCTAGTGGTACACGAGACCTTGAATTTTTTGCAATTAAAAAAAGGACTAATTTCTCATTTTTTTTTAACGTACTTAAAATAAACACAGAAACTGAAGTAGTAAAAAAATAGAAAGATTCACAAGTTCAACTAAGAAGAATGGAAAATAGCTCTAATATCTTTTTTCAAATATACCTCCCTCTCATGCTTGTCCTTTAATATGTCAAAATGATAGGTCTATACATACCACCTCAACTGTTTTTGCCTCATGTTAGATAAAATCCCTACAACACTGAGAGCCTTTGATCAGGGAAACAGCGACAACTAAATATCCAAGTTGTCTACATGCTTTTCTGTCAATCCTTCTAAAACACAAAATTTGAGAGGAAGCTTCAGAATAATAAGAAAAAAGCCTTCAATTTCAAAAAGTCTCAGCTCTGTAGGGAAGATAGGTGAGGGTCAATGGTGATCTCTTAACCCAATGTATCAGAAAACAAACATTACAGTGTAAATAATTGTGTCTTCTCTCCAGGTGATGGGACCCATTGTTGGAAGCTGACAGACAACAGTGCTATCTATTCATATACATAATACAACTGCAAAACATGACCAGGTCACTAAAAATAAAAATACTGAAATAAACAGAAAACATAAAAAACACATGAAGAATAAGAACTCACAATCTGGAAAAATACAAGCAGAAAAAGAAATATCCTCAAAAAACTTTAAAGGAGGGGAGACAAATAAACTAATGAGTCCTTCCAAAGTAAGAGGTCCTATCTTAATTTCACAAGGTCAAATATAGAAAATAATTAGGGAAAAATTACAGAAACATCCTAGTTCATTTAAATATAAATCCGGATGGAAATCTGCATAAGCAAAGAAAAAATTACAGTGAATAAAAGAGGCTGAGGTGGAACAGTTCTAGTCTCTGCCACTAACTAGTCATGTGACCTTGGGTGAGGAAATTAATCTATGATCTCACTTTCTTCATCTAAATAGAGGAGATTGGACGAGGTGAATTCTAGATTTAAGTCCTATGATCTGAGACTAAAAATATGGGTCCACAGATGGAATGGCTCAAGGATTTAAGCACAGGGAACAACTGTATTTCAGGACCAAACTTGCCTAGGAGTAAACATATACCAAAGGAGGAAACTTTGGAACTCATCTCTATGAGAACTCTCAGAACAGTAGACTTGGAGTCAGCCGAAACCCTTGCTGATGGAAGGAGACTCCTTAGACTTACTGTGGGTTGGACTAGTTCAGAGAGAATATATTCGGTAAGTCAGTCAACAAGCATTTATTAAGGGGTGACTTTTAGCCAGACGCTGCACTAAGCCCCAGCATGAGGTGATTGAGGACTTGGAACAGAATGGAAGTTGTAATTAAAAAAGGATCATATACAGGAGATGCTGTGATGGCAGAAATCACAAGACTTGGCAACTGACTGGATATGTTGCATTTGAGAAGCCCAGGGGACACTCAATTCAGCCAGGACTTGGCTATGAGCATGGAGAGAACTGATTATGTCCAAAATCTAGAAGCTGAAAGATGACCAAATTGCTGCCTTTCCAAATGAGCCCTAATACCTTTTCTGTGGTTGCCGCTGAGTGTTGCCTGAGGTACTAAGAATTTAAATGACTTACCTGGGGAGACAAAGACAGTATATGCCAGAAGCAGGATCTAAGTCTTCAGGGCTGGGGAACTTGCGGACTCAGGATTTATTCTGTGAAGTTTGGCTTTAGTCAAAGAGCTGCACTTAAGGACTTACAGGGCCACATGTGGCCTCAAGACTGCAGGTTCCCCACCCCTGGTCTGGGTATTACTGGATTTAAGGCCAACTCTCTAGCCACCATAAAATGCAGAAAAATTTCCAGTCTCCATTGGCAGATGTAGCCTTCTCCATGAGACTTCCCAGTATTCATGAATCACACAACTGGACCAAAACTTGCCTTCAAAAACTTCCCTCCTAATAGAAGCAAATCCTTACATTTTTAGTTGCTTCAGATAATAAATTCCAAAAAGAAACAGAACAATTCTTCAATTTCAGTCTCAATAAAAATGTCTGTGTGAAGAACATAAGATCATAGATCTAGAACAGAGGCCATCTAGTCCAACCCCTCAGCATACAGAAGAGGAAAACAAGGCCCAGGTAACTTGGTCATGTATTTAAGTGGGATGAGATACAGTATTACTTCTATCCTAGGCTGCTTCCCCATGTATAGATGGTCTTAGCCAATGTTCAGAGGACATTTCAAGATTCATGTGCCTAGCCTAAGAATATTCTACCTCTTATAATTTAGAAGATAATATTTCACTCTCTCTAGAATTAACTGGGAACCTTGAAGTGTAGAAGGAGATAGTATATAAGACTCCTCCACAGCTCCTATGAAAACATAAACAACTCAAAAAATAAAGTTCATTCAACATCTAATCTTCATATATTCTTATGCCAAGGATGAGAAACTCTTCATGACTGGAAGATAAATTTAATAAACCAAACTTAAGAAAGTCTTTAAAATAGAATCATTTCTTTAAAGCTAACACTGATATCTTCAACAGGTTTTGGTAATGGCATTCTCTAACTCCTTAATGCTGGACAACACCAAAATTAAACGATGTAAAAAACAATTAAATGATATAGAGAAGAACAGGAGACCACAAATGGACAGTTTTAGTTATTACTAAAGATAGAAAAACCATAGGAAGGTCTCCAAAGTGCTGGTGGGTTTTCTATGAAAAAACATAGGTACGAACACCACAAGAAGGGAGACTACAATGGGCATCTATGAAATAACTACCAACAATGAAATCACATATCTATGAAGGTATCAAAAAAGTGAAGTCTCAGCTCAAAAGTTAAGTTTGTGATTGACAGAAACCAAAAAAGAATCTGAAGGATGACCAAAATTTTCTCCATCACAAATTAATATGGTAGTACTTATTATATTACTTATACTTAGAATTCAAAATATTCTATATACATGAAAGACTTCAAAACTGTCAATTAAGAAATATATTACTGACTATAATCCACATGCTACTGTCTTTCAAGAAAACAATACTGCCCTATATACTCGAAGAACAATGGCAGCCTTCAGGAAACTCAAAAAGTTACAATAGTCTAGGAGATCTGTGCAAAGTTTGTTTATTAAACACTTAGTTCTAGGAAACCTGAATAACATAAATAACAAGTTCTAGTAATATTATCAAAATAAATGTATCTAAAATCAGCATATTTAATGAAAATATTCAATCAGATTTAATAAAAACTTATTAAGTATTAAGGAGGACAAGCAAAGTTCAGATAAGACATGGTTCCTGGCTCTCTTGTGGTAGCAGAAAATAGGTGATTTTCTGTCATTTCAGTCACTAAGGTTCTTCAACTCTTCATTCCTTCTTACCCCATAAGTTCAATCAATTTCCAAGTATTACAGATTGTCCTTCCACAACATGTCATGTTCTTTCCGCTCACAGAGCCACCACCCTTGCTCAGGCCCTCATCACCTCTCAGATTCACTGTTTCAACAGCCTCCTAATTGTTCACTTCACTTTGGGTCTCTCCACTCCCCAACCCATTCTCTACACAACTGCCAGGTCTTTCTATGACACTCTTTTGCTCAAGAAGTTCAAGTGCCTCCCTAAAGCCCTAAGAATCAAATACAAATTGCTCTGTTTAACATTTAAAGCCCTTCACAATCTGGTTCCAGACTATTTTTCCTGGTTTATTATCAGTTAGTAATAATGAAGTACTCTATGCTCTGGCAAAACTGTCCTGTACCCAGTATGTGAATCTCCAATTCCTTCTCTGTGCCTTTGTATAGGTTCTCCCTGCTTGACCGCAGCCACTCCCTCTTCATCTCTAAGAATCTCTAGCTTCCTTCAAGACTGAGATCAAATCTCACCTCCTACACAACGCTATCCTAACACCCCCCCACCCACCCCGTTGCTAGTGCTTTCAGTCCCTGAAAATATCTTTTACTGACTTACATTTTTTGCACTTACTAGTTTAAATGCATGTTGTCCTCCCCCAACAGAAGGTAAGAACCTTGAGGGTAGGGACTGCTACATTTTTGTCTTTGTATCTCCAGTACCTAGAACGATACCCGACACAGTCATGTGAATAATTATCTCATCTGAATACTACAGAAACAAAGCAGGCAGAGAAATTACTGTCATGGCTTTATTTGAAGAAAACGTCTATGCCTTCTTTGATGACCAAACAACTTTCACTTCTGAAAGCATTTTCTAGGGGCTGGATGGAGTGTGGAGATAGACCAAAGGTTTACTGGTTAAAGTAAATTCCAAAAAATAAATAAATAAAAGTAAACTCCAAAATATCATAAGAAAACCACTGATGAGAAGCAAAACCAATTGTATGATTAATACTTTGAGGACATTATATGGTGACTTGATCAGGAAACTAAATTACTGGGAATTGCTATAAATGGATGATTTCCTAGATCAACCATTAGTTGAAGCTAATCCTTTAAAAAATTTCAATCAGTTTTCTAAGGGTAGAAGAAGAGAACCCAACAATAAAATTATAGAAGTGAACACACAAATCAGAATTTCACAATGTAAAATACAACAAAGAGAAAAGGCTCCACTAAAGTGGTCCTAAATCTGCTGAAAAGAAATGACCATAAGTTGACTGTAAAAAATTATTTTAATTTGACAAGTACACATATTGACACACACGTATATTTTAAAACCCATCATGGCAGAACTATTTTTATAACAGCTGCAAACTGTTGAAAAGCACCGAGGTTTCAAAGCCTTTTGTGCACTGATAATGTCAGTCAGTGACAATGTTCTTCAACAGAATGAATAGCAACAGCCTCCTCCAGACATGCTGTCAGCCTGCAAACAGAAGGGCAGGACTGAGCTGAGGGGGCTGCACAGGCTGCAGAGCAGAAGCTAGGAGGATATAGTTCAAATACCCCCAGAGCCAGGAGTGAGGACTGCCACTTGGGTCATTCCCCAAAGACTAGCTATGTATGTAGTAGATGCTTAGTAAATATTTGTTGAATGTGTGGATCTGATTTCTTCTTGAAATATTTGTTGAAAGAATGAATGAATGGTTCTTGTTTCTATTAGAGGGGAAAATAGACAAATACTTTCTACTTGCAAATTTCCTTATACACTTCAGGAAAAAAAATTGTATTCTCTAAATAGTTTTTTCTTTTAATTTGAACTTGAACTTTTTTTTTTGACAAATATTCATTGAGCCATAAAGCATTATGTAAGACATAATACTAGATGACAGAGACAGAGAGAAAAAAGAAGAGCTTTGATATGGGGATGGGGAAAGGAAAAAATGACCATATACAGAAGTATAAGATTGCTGTTCAAGAAAATTATAATGTAGTTGAGATAAAGTATAAGTATAGATAAGTATAGAAATCACAGCTTTAAGGGATCTGTAGCATAAGAGGCATAATCAAAGTGTTATAAGAAGTCATCAGGAAAGGGTTCACGAAAGAGATGTCATCTAAACCAGGCCTTGAAAGATGTAATTACACCCTGGGGGTAGGCAGGGATTCTAAGTTGATGGGAGAGGATGGAATGAGCAGGATGGCAGAATGATTTTGAAAAGCATCAGATTTCATTTTGGAGGAGTATGTATATTTCCCAACTTCATTCCACAGTTTGTGTTGCCATGAACATAGCAATTATGTGACAAAATACCTTTCTTTCCAAGCCAGTGGAAGCAGCCTGTCTAATCATTGTCAGAATGTAAGGACAACAATCATATCAATTTTATATTTGCATTCCCAGAATTTTGAACAATGCCTAGCACATAGTAGGCGCTTGACAAATGCTAGATTGATTACCTACAAAAGATTTTCTTCTTTTGCTGGGTTTTATTGCCTCACCAGTAACTGGGTGCCTAAGAAAGAAGTGACAGGAAAAAAGGGACTACAGCTGCACTGCTGCAGAAAGCCATGATGCCTGGACTGATTAATATCCCCTGGAACTTGGAACAGAGTCATGTGGTTGGCATAAGGATATTACCAACAATGAAGAGAAGTGACATAAAAGATATAATCCAAGAGATGTGTAATTGGAAAATCTCTACACACAGAAATAAGCGAAGTGACAAATGGGCATCTGGAGTGCCGCACTGGCATGCCTATGCTAAGAGTACCAGAGGAAGGTGTATAGCGTATTGAGGGGAGAAGGGATGGATGGTTTGCGATCTGCAAGGCTCATATTCATAAGCTTAGGAACTGAGTGAAGCAATCAAGTATTACCATAGCCAAGCACATGATAGGTATCTTATACATGTTTGATAGGTTTTACTTTGGAGCACACAAAACCTTTAATATATCATAAAAAGGCAGTGATGGCCAAAAGTTTTTTTTACTTTGATAAAAGGGAAAGTTGGACTAGACCTGTGATGTCATTGTTTTTAGCAAATTTCCTCCACTAAGATGGACTAGCTATTTGTCTCTAATTTATATAGACATAGACAGCTGGATGGCAGCACTGTAAGGGAATAAGTGACATACCTGTGTTCACACAGCTACGATGTGCCTGAGGCAGGATCTGAATCCAGCTATTCCTGGCTCCAAGACTTGTTCTCTACTCACTCACTACACAGCAGCAATTCAAATAGCTTGTATAAATGACCACAAATGGTCTCAAAGCCAAATTTACTCAGAAAGATATAGGAAGGAGAGAGTGAGAGATGGAAGGAGTGCTTACAGTACCTTACTATAAAACTTAGGTTTATATTACACAATAGTATACATGTTATTTCTGAATTTCTAAACTTCTGTGTTGTCTGCAGCTTCCACAAAACTCCCCCCAATTTAATTTCTTATGCCAACCCATGATATATTGAAACTGTGATGGGGAAAGTGGCAATTTGGAAGGGATAACTATATATCACTTTTGTGTCCCTTCCCCAAGCAGTTTCTTACATATAAATGGAAGACTCAGTTGCCCTTTCTAACATTAGGGAAGGTACTGACATCTTAAGTCTGCCATCTCTAGGATTCCACTGTTGACACTACCCTC
>NW_027185764.1:30809019-30911676 GCF_028583685.1 Petaurus breviceps papuanus | reverse complement strand
CATCTTAAGTCTGCCATCTCTAGGATTCCACTGTTGACACTACCCTCGCTCACAATACTGTGGACAGCTCTGTGCCAGTAAAGGGAAGAGGCCTGGTTACTTGAGTCTTCCAGGTTACAGATGCAGGGTTTTGGAAAGGAAACCTCAGAGTGGCTGCTTCCTCTTCTTCCCTCCCTATCCGGGCAGGAGGAGACAGTGCCTCTCTCCTAAGATTAGCATCTCCTTTGCACATGACTTGTACACTGTTGCCTCCATTAGACTCTTGAGAGCAGAAAGCATTTTTTGTCCACCTTTGTATCCTCCATGCTTAGCATAGGGCCTATCACATAGTGAGTACTTAATAAATGTTTGCTGTTGAGCTATTGACCTGACAAATGTCCTTTTCTTGTCTCCTCACACCAAGGTCAGACTACAAGAAGTAGGTGTAGCAGGGTAAGTGCTATGACTTTTAAAAATTAGGCTCCCTTAAAAAAAATGTCCCGAAGATCTGCCTAGAATTTTACCAATTAGCAATTCATTTGGTTTAATGGAAAAATAATACTGATATGAAAGTTAGGGAATCAGTCATTCAAACTTCAGAATAGATTACAGGTTACTCTTGCCATTGGCAAGGGAAAGTTTTAGACATTTAATTGTGATGTTCACTAGTTTTGTCACTCTGAGTGATCCGTCTAATTTGTAGGGGACTTGGTTTCTGCAGTCACAAAAAGCTGGTCTAGATTAGGGCTTTCCAAACTAATTTGGCCACAAAACACCTGTTGATTTGGAATATATTGATCAAATTAATAAATTATGGTTTGATATAGCTTGGGGACAATTAAAGACTGTGAAATAGCCCTAGGAAAAAGAAAGGGAATGGAGAAATTCTATAGAAAAAAATAGAGGATGTGTGGGGCAGCTAGATGGTGCAGTGAATAGAGCACCAGCCCTGGAGTCAGAAGGACCTGAGTTCAAATCCAGCCTCAGACACTTAACACAAAAACTAGCTGTGTAACCTTGAGCAAGTCACTTAACCCCAATTGCCCTACCCTCTCCCCTCTGAAAAGCAAAAAACAAAAAACAAAAAAAACAAAAAAGAGGATGTGTCAGAAACAATGTGAAGGAAAATATGCAGGTGTTAGATGCAGAATATTTGGAAGACAATGATGTGGATGTGTGAAAGACAAGCAATATGACGGAGTCCTTCCATTGGTAAGAGAGCACTCAGAGCGAAAGCTGCCAAGCCCAGATAACCAAGATCCTAGGGTGCTGAAAGAACTAGCAAAGGAGCTGCTATTACTGATCTCTGAAAGATCACAGAAAACAGGAGTGGCACCACGGGACTGAAGAGGGGAAAATGCTGCCTCGATTTTCAAAAAAGTGAAGAAGGTGAATGCTGTACACCAGAAGCTTGCAAACTTGACTTCAAATCCTGGCAAAGTTTTAGAACTTAATATTAATGGGCAGTTGGTAAACAAATGTTCAGAAGGGCAATGGTGACCCCCAAACCAGTATGACTTTTATCAGGAATAAGTCATACACTAAAATAACTTCTTTTCCTTCTCTAAGAAACTGATTAAGAGAATGCTGGAAACAGCATAC
This sequence comes from Petaurus breviceps papuanus, assembly GCF_028583685.1. Classification (NCBI taxonomy): domain Eukaryota; kingdom Metazoa; phylum Chordata; class Mammalia; order Diprotodontia; family Petauridae; genus Petaurus; species Petaurus breviceps. The sequence continues at coordinate 30,910,095 of NW_027185764.1, read as the reverse complement.
AGTATAGCAAAGTTCTGACAAACTATTTGACAGAGTTTCTCATTATATCCTTGTGAACAAGATTAAGAGATATAAGCTCAAGGGCAGTATAGCTAAGTAGATTTGTAACTGACTGAATGACTGGATCCAGAGTGGAGTCATGAATTCTCTATGTCAGCTTGAAGAAAAAGGTCTAGTGGAGATCTCCAGGGATCTATCCCTGTCAATTCAACATTTTTATTAACAGCTTGAATGATGGCATAGATGACATGCTCATCAAAATTTGCAGATGACAGGAAGCTGGGAGGTATAGTTAATATATGTTGGATGAAGTTTGCATTCAAAAACATTTCAACAGACTAGAAGGATGACTCAAATCTAATACAATTCAAGAGGAATAACTATAAAATTCTATACCAGGGTTCAAAATTATCAATGACACAAATACAAGATGGCAGAGGGATGACTAAATAAGGATAAAAAAAAAAGATATGGGGTTTTTGTGGACTACAAAACTCAATAGGAGTCAAAGACATGACAAGACAACCAAAGAGGCTAATGCTTATTAAGGTTCTATCAGGAAAGGCAGTGCCCAGAATGAAGAAGGTGATACTACCACTGTACTCTGTACCCTGGTCAAACCACATCTAAAGCATTTTAGCCAGCATTTTAGTACAGTATTTAGTATAGCATTTTTGGAAAGGATACTAACAAACTAATCCATGTCTAGAAGGCCACAACCAGGGTAATGAACAAACCTGGATGATGAACAAAGTGACATAGGAAGGAATGGGGGATATTTAGCAAAAGTGGAGAGCAAAAGACTCAGGAAGAATATGAATGCGGTCTTCAAGCATTTCAAGTGTTTTTATTTAGAAGAGTTATTATATTGTTTTGCTTGGGACAACAGAGCAAAATGAGGAGCAGTGGGTGGAATTTCTAAGAGGCAGATTTTGGTTCAATGTCAAGAAAATGTTCCCAGTAATTAGAGCTGTTCCCAAATGGGATGGGTTGCCTAAGTAGATTCCTTTCAATGGAGACTTTCAAATAGAGGCTGATCATTTGCTGGAAATGGGCAAAGCAGGGGGTTGAGGGTGGGCAGTAATGTGTGTGTGTGTGTGTGTGTGTGTGTGTGTGTGTGTGTGTGTTGAGTAACATAGTGAGAAGTAATTCCACGGTCAGGGTGGATGTGGATAAAGTATGAGAGAAGACATCAGTGTATATGACAGGGAAGAATGGGAGAGGGCACAAAACTGGGTTGCTTTGTAGAACTGAAACCCGGCTGGCATTTAGGATACACTGATTAAAGTCCAATGCTATTGATTCTATAAAATGGTAGTCGCACATGTAATTTTATTTAATTTCCCCATTCCGTGCCCATGTCAGACTTTATTAGTTCTTGTTGTTCATCATTTCAGTCATGTCAGACTCTTTGTGAATCTATTTGGAGTCTTCTTTGCAAAGATACTGGAGTGATTTGCCATTTCCTTTTCCAACTCATTTTTCAAATGAAGAAACTGAGGCAAATAGGGTTAAATGACGTGGCCAGGGTCCAGCAATTAATACACATCAGAAGCCAGATGTGAACGCAGGTCTTCCTAACTCCAGGCCTGATGTCTCCACTGTGCCACCTAGCTGCCCATCTTCCTCTCCCATTCTTCCCTGTCAAATACAGTGATGTTTTCCTTCACACTGTCCACATCTACCCTGACCAAAGATTTACTTCTTGCCATGTCACTCACACTTCACACCCCCACACCGAATCAGAGGCCACTTTCAAAGGCCTCTAGTCCAACCTGTCTATAACCAAGAATCCATTCTGCAGCATTGCCAGCACATGATCAGTCTCTACTTAAAAGTGTCCATTGAAAAGAATCTATTTAGGCAACCCATCCCACTTGGGAACATTTTTCTGATACTGAACCAAAATCTGCCTCTCTGGAATATACCTACTATACATGTATTATCTTGGAACCCATACTCACTTGTAAAACATGTTTTTTGAAATGCTAGACTAGGTGATTTTTAAAATCCCTTCTAGCATCAGAATGCTACAGTTTTTTATATGGAGATATCAACTGATCATGAAATGAAAGTAAAGATGGCCAAAAAGGAGACAAAGGTGAAGCTTTTAAGGCAAAGTCTAGAGGGACCGAAAAGATTTCAGTTAAATAACTTTAAGCAAAATAATTTCATGCAAGCAAAACCCAAGTCCAAAATAAGCAGGATGAACTCAAGTTTTCCGTTGCTGGTAGAAAAAATAAACTTAAGCCTATTCTCAATTTTTTTCTGCTTTGGGGAGGATTTTTAGCATAATTTGAGCCTCAAGAAAGACTAAGACAGCTGGAGGTGGACTATCTGGTTCTTGGAAAGCAGATTCTAGGGCTCATTAGGAAGCACAGGAGAGAGGTGTCATAAATATTAATAAGAAAGCTTAATGCTTCTGTTGGTTGATTTGTAAAGATGAGATCACCTGTCAAAGAAGTTTTGAGGAGTAGCACTATTGCATGACCCTTCTGTAATTCTGCTGGCATGTCAAAATGTTTACATCACAAGGGGCGGCCAGGTGGCTCAGCAAGTAAGATCACTGGCTCCAGTGTCGGGATGACCTGGGGATCAAATCCTGGCTCAGATACTTAGCACCACACCCAGAAATAACTGGCTGTGTAACCTTGAGCAAGTTACTTAACCCCGATTGCTTAAAAAAAAAATGTTTACATCACATCCACAAAGGACAAAGCAAACTAAAGGCAGTGTGGTTTAGTAGGGGGAATTATAGTATGGCAGAATGGGCTATTGGGGTCTAGTGCTGATTCTACCACTAACAAGCTACTTGAATTTGTAACTCAGTTTCCTCATCTGCAAGATGAAGAGAATAGACTAGCTCAGGCATTCTTTTAACCTGGGTTTGTGAACTTGTTTTAAAAAATGTTTTGACGATTGTATTCCAACATAACTGACTTCCTTAGTAATTCTATACATTCTATGCATTTAAAAACATTATTCTGAGCAAGGGTCTCTAGTCTTCATCATACTGTCAAAGGGGCTGATGGCACAATAAAAACCTTAAGGACTCCAGGACTAGATGATTTCTAGGGTTCCCCTCAGTGTTAATATTCCCTGACTAAGCACATGGAACTCACTCCTAGAAATAAGAAATAGGAGAAAAGTTTACCTTAATGGTGGTTGATTTTTAAAAATAATCTGAAGCTGCTAAAACTAGAAGTTGGGAGACTGGAGGCCAGGCAAGCCTAAACATTAAACAATGTTCAATAATGTTTTATATGTTTATATCCTCAATGTTCTAGCATAGCACCTTGAATATAGTAAGTTCTTAATAGAGGTTGGTTCAACTGAATTGAGTGCCTAGCATATTCTACACTAAGAATAAAAGGCCACAGAAAACCGTGGTTTAAAAAATAGTCACTGTGGGCAGACCCACAAACTGATGTAATGCTGGTAGAGCTGAGGTGCTCCAGTTGTTCTGGACCATGATTTGGGTATGAGGCCTGAAAAGTAAATAGACTGTCTATACCCTTGGACTCAGAAATAACCCTACTAGACATGTATCCCCAAAAGGTCAAAGGCAGAAACAAAGGTTCAATATTTACCAAAATATTTAAAGCAGCAATTTTTGTGGTAGCAAAGACCTGGGAATAAAGTAGATAGCCAATGACTGATGAGTAACTGAAAAAACTACAGTATGTGGATGTAATGGAATATTATTATGCAGTAAAAAATGACCAAAAAAAAAATAATTCCAGAAAACATGGAAAAGTTTGTAAGAACTGAGATGGAGCTAAATAAATAGAATCAAAAGAACAATATATACCATGACCACAACCATGTAAATGAACAGATCACTAAAAGTAAGTTGAACTCTAAATAAAGGAAAAACCAGTGAGGGGCCCAGAGAATAAATAACAAAACAAACCTCTCTCTGGGCAGAGAAATGTGAGGACTGCTAGGAAAAAATGTGGTATACACTGTCAAATATGGCCACTACATGAGATGTTTTTGTTTAACTGTTTTTCTTCATCCCCAGGGAGGATTCAATTTGGAAGAAGCAGAGTTTGAAAAAAGTATGACAAAGAGACAAAAGGGATCAATAAAAAATATTTAGAAAAAAAATCATGTACCTTAATGGATAGGGGAGCAGCCCATCATAAATGTCTAAAAGCAAATCACAAAAGCATCACAAGTTTCCTTTAGTTTAATCAGGTTTTCAAATGACTCATCACTATGTCAAAGTTTTCAGTAGAAAAAGTTTAGTAGTTTAGGAGCATGGGGTACTCCTTATGAGAAGAGGCCTAAGGCAAGAAGGCAGAGCCTCTCAGGAGGTAGAATGATAGTAGGAAAGGATTTTGGTGAGACAGCAAAAAAATCAGGGTGCTAATCTCCTGGAGGACTTAAGAGGTAGGGATGAAGGAAAATGGAGGTGGCATACCAAGATGGGGGAGGAGGTCAATGTGGAGTTCAGAAAGGCAAGTAGGATGGTATCAAACTACCTACTTGCAACAGGCTGGCAAGGCCTCTTCTTTACTCAAGGATAAGGTAATTCTCACTGAACTCTTCTCGGATCTCTGCCCATCCCTATACAGAATCATGAACTGAGGGAAAGAGCAAGCTGGAGGCATTGAGCTGGCTGTGGGCTGACATTGGGGGTGATTCACAGGATGCCTCACGCAGTGCTATGCCTAGAGTATTTTCTACCTCTCAAAGGCCTGCACAAAAGCAGTTCTATAAGAATTGTACTAGTTATTTAATTCATGACTAGTCAAGTCTCCCTACAAATGGTTAACTCATTAACACCACACATTTACTACCAAAATTCTGTTTGCTTTAAAATATATATATATATATATGACTTTTAGAATGCTTTTTTTAAAAAAATGTCTAAAATATAACTCAGTCTTGCATTACAAACTGAGTATCAGACTTGACTGCCAGTGCTCTGGGGAATTCTTCCAGCTCAACAGATGTAAACACCATCACAAGGCCCTGAAACAGTCACTCAGAAATGACTGTGTGTCAGTGACTTTTTTCTGTATTTACACCTACAAGAAGACAAACAAGAAACTGTGGACTCTTCTGTCCTAAAATCTATTAACCAAACCAGAAAGAAGCTAAGTCATGAACCAGACTGCATTTGGAAAAATCAGCAATTGCAGATGAAGTGGATTCCTATTTCTTTATCATCCCAATCAATACCAAATTACTGGAATCACCCTATGCTTCCAGGTTATTATGTGATTAATATTCATTATTATTATGACCTTAGGTTCTTTAATTTCTTTATTTCACAATCAAAGATTAAATTATGTCTACTTTATTGCTTAATGTTAAGTATATTTGATTAATTCTAATTATTTGAACATTGGAGATCCGTGTAAGAGTAGCAGTAAGGCAAAGCAAAACAGGCCAGGAATCAGGAAAAACTAGATTCAAATCCTGTGTCTGATACATGGGTAGCTGTAAGAATGTGGACAAGTTACTTAACTTTTTGGAGATCCAAGCAAACCTCCAACATTGGTTGAGGATGAGTAGCTAATGGGTATGAGCAGAGGGAATTTTCTCTCATCCCCACTCTGCTCCACCCACTAATTTATGTAGACAGTAACTCACTTAACTAGAATATAATAAATTCTTTGACCATTTTTTGACCATAAACAGGAACCTACTATATTTGATGACTAGGTTGGGTGATGGGATGGAGACCATGGGAAATGCTCATCAAATTCTGTAACCTCAGCAGAAAATTTAAAATTGTGCACATAGACAAAGTTGCAAATAGAAGTAACACTCAGACTGGAAAAAGGTAGAAATTGATGACAGAAGCTAGGTAAAATAAGACTGACCATGCAGTCCACTGCAGATTCCTGTGTCAGGTTTCCTGAGTATTAAAATACTTAGGTTAAAAAAATTAATTTTACAAATATAATAGAGGGAGGTGCACCTAGATAACAGTTTTTCTGATTAAGATCTAGGAGGTTAGTGAAATCAAAGCTGAATATGGGTGGAGAGCCCAAAGTAGAAACCAAAAATATAAAATGCAAGTTTAGTGTTAAGAAAGAGAGAAGTTATAGTCTCACTGTATTCTGTCAGTCTTCTGGTCAGACTACATTTAGACTACTGTGCTGTTTTGCTCATCAGATTTTGCAAAGAACACTTAATCTTGAGGGTGACCAGGACAGGCTTTGGGAACATGCCATATGACTAATGGCTGAAAAGACTGGCAATGTTTATCCTAGAACTGTTTTCAGCTACTTGGAGGGTTGTCACATGGAAGAAAGATCACATTTGTTCAGTTTGCCCAAAATGGAAGAAATAGAAGCCATGAGTGGAAGTTGCAGAGAATCAGATTTAGATATGATATAAGAAAAAATTTCTGGAGAGACCCAAGAGCAGAGTAAGTTGCCTCAGAAGCTGGCAGGCTCCTCTTCTTTAGAGGCCCTTCCATCTACTCCAGATGTATCTTCTATGTATTTAGTTATCACATACTGGCTCCTCCATTAAGATGTAAACTTCAAGGGCAGGGGCTGTTATTGCCTTTCTTAAGAAATGTCCCAGGGGGATGGAGCAAAGATGGTGGAGTAAAAGCAGGAACTTGCTTAAGCTCCCACTCCAACCACCTCTAATACCTGTAAAAAAATTGTCTCTAAACAAATTTTAGAGCTACAGAACCCATAAAGTGACAGAGAGAAACAAATCTCCCACTGAAGGCAGCCTAGCAAGCTGATAGGAAGGGTCTATCGCACTGAACTGGGATCTGAGTGCAGTCCTATGTGAGCCACACCAGCCCAGACCTGGGGCAGCGCCAACCAGCGGCACAGACTGACCAGAGCAGAGTTCAGGAGAGTAAATCACTGGCGGCTGTGGCAGTTTCCAAACTTCTCAACCCATAAACACCAAAGAAAAAGTAAAAGGTCAGTAGGGAATTCTGCTGGAACTGGGTGAGAAGATCAAAGTCCAGCCCCTGCTCCCAGGGAGACAGGTGGTGGAGGTGTGGTGGCTGCAACTGCTGCAACATGGCTGTCTTTGGAGCTCCTGGCCTGCAGACTGTAGGGGAACCAAGCGAACATTTAGAGGGTAATCACTCTTGCTTTGACCTGTTTGGATTTGGGTCACAGTCTCGGGCAGTGGTCCTGGGGTGAGGAACACTAGTGTGCCAGAGCTTGTGGGGGCTATAGAGAGGGCACCCTCCTCATAGCTCTGAAAACAGCTGTGACAACAACTGTGAAAACCCCAGCATTTTGGGACACAGCTCTCTCCACACTGGAAGCAGAGTTCTACCATGGCAAAGAGCTCAAAAGTCAAGTTATTGGTTAGCAATCAGAGGAAGTGCAATCAGATCACAGAATTTTTGGGGGGAACAAAGAGGATCAAAACATGGAACCAGAAGAAGACAACAAAGTCAAAACTCCTGCATCAAAAGCTTCCAGAAAAATATAAACTGGTTGCAGGCCACAGAAGAGGTCAGGAAGGATTTTGAAAATCAAGTAAGAGAAGTAGAGGAAAAATTGGGAAGAGAAATGAGAATGAAGAAAGAAAATCATGAAAAGCAAGTCAACAGCCTAATAGAAGAAAATAACACCTTAAAAAAAAGACAAATTCGAATGGCAAAAGATGCCCAAAAAAGCCAATGAGAAGAATGCCATAAAAAGCCAACTTGCCCAGATGGTAAAGGAATTTCAAAAACTCCCTGAAGAAAATAATTCCTTCAAAATTAGATTGGAGCAAATGGAAGCTAATATCTCATTGAAAAAACCACTGACCTGGAAAATAAATCCAGGAGAGATAATTTTAAAATTATTTGACTACCTGAAAGCCATGATCAAAAAAGAGCCTAGACATCATCCTTCAAAAAATTCTCAAGGAAAATTGCACTGATATTCTAGAACAAGAGGGCAAAATAGAAATTGAAAGAATTCAATAATTTGAAAAAGATATGAAAAAGAAAACTCCTAGGAATATTATAGCCAAATTCCAGAGCTCCCAGATCAACGCGAAAATATTACAAGCAGTCAGTAAGAAACAATTTGAGTATTGTGGAAATACAATAAGGATAACACAAAAATCTAGCAGCTTCCACATTAAGGGATTGAAGAGCATGGAATGTGATATTCCGGAGGTCAAAGAAGCTAGGGTTAAAACCAAGAATCACTTACCCAGCAAAACTGAGTATAATACTTCAGGGGAAAGTATTTCATTCCATGAAATAGAGGACTTTCAAGCATTCTTGATGAAAAAACTGAAGCTGAACAGAAAATTTGACTTTGAAATATAAGAAGCAAGAGAAGGTAAACAGAAAAAAGAAATCACAAGGAACTTATCAAAGTTGAACTATTTACATTCCTACATAGAAAAATGATGACTTTTCTTAGTATGAGGATAGTTGAAGGGAATATACATATATATACACACACATATATATGTGTATACACACACATATATGTATACATGCATATATATGTATGTATAGGAGGGTATATTTGTGTATGAATATATATGTGTGAGTGTGTGTATATGTGTGTACATGTATACATAGACAGAGGGCACAGGATCAGTTGATTATGAAAGGATGATATCTAAAAAATAAAATTAAGAGTGAGATAGGAATATATTGGGAGAAGGGGAAAGGGAGAGATAGAATAGGTTAAATTATCTCATATAAAAGAGGCAAGAGAAAACTCTAACAATGGAGGGGAAGAGTAGGAAGGTGAAAGGGAATTGGTCAACTTTACTCTCATTGAATTTGGCTTAAAGAGGGAATAACATACACAGTCAATTGGCTATCTTATCCTACAGGAAAGTAGGGGGGAAGGGGACAAGAGGGGGAATGATAGAAGGGAGGGAAGATTGGGGGAGAGGGTAGTTAGAAGCAAATACTTTTGAAAAGGGATAGAGTCAAAGTAGAAAATAGAATAAGTGGGGGGCAGGATAATATGGAGGAAAATACAGTTAGTCTTTTACAATATAACTACTATGGAAACATTTTGCATAACTACACATGTTCAGCCTATATTGAATTACTTGTCTTCCCAGTGGTGGTGGGTGGGGAGGAAAGAAAGGAAAAAATCTGGAAATCAAAGTTTTAAAAACACATGTTAAAAGAAAAAAAATTTTTACATGCAACTGGGAAATAAGATATACAGGCACTGGGGGATAGAAATCCATTTTGCCCTACTAGAAAGTTGCAGGGGGGAGGGATGGAGGAGGATATAAGAGAGAAAAGATTGGGGTTAGGAGTATTCAGTAGGCTCACTATCTTGGGGTGGGGGTAAGGGAAGACGGGGAGAAAATTTGTAACTCAAAATCTTGTGGAAATGAATGCTGAAAACTAAAAATAAATAAATTAATTGGAAAAAAAGACAAAAAACAAAAATAATGTTCCCTAGCACACTTGGCACACAGTAAGTACATAATAAATGCTTACTGACACCACAGCTTGGGTTGCCATATGCTAGGAATATTGCAGAGAAGACTGGATGGCCTCTAAGGCCCTTCCAACTATGAGTCTGACAGTGGTATGCCAGAGAGAACAGGGAATAACCAGAAGGTCTTATTAAGGATGCATCTGTTATTGACTTTGTGACAGTTATCATGACCATGCCCTTTGTTAACTGTTGTCCTCAGGACCTGAGGAAGCGTACAAGTGATGTCACAACTCAGTACATAAGACTTCCAAAGAGACACATACAACACAGGGCAATACAACAAAAACGAACAGGGAAAACCTCATCAAGAACATAAGAACCATACCACCCATTAAGAGGATGTCACCCTGTTTTTTTTCCTCTTCCTTATTCCAACACACATGGTTCTAAAACTATTTTGTAATGAGCCACCTTCAAAACCCAGCTCAGGGTCTCTGGCTCCCCATGCTTTTTCATACGGCCTAGCAGGGGCTTCTGAGTTAACTTAGCTGCATATAGAGAGAAGCAGGGTATAGTGGTTAGAATGGCAGACTTGGAGTCAGGATGACCTCCTGGTTTCAAATTCCATTTCAGACATTTATTAGCAGTATGGCCCTTGACAAGTCATTTAATCTCTCTGCCTCAGTTTCTTCTGAAAAATGAGGATAACAGTAGCATCTACCTCACAACACTGTCATGAGGATCAGTGATAAAGAAACACACCCACACCAACATTACTATTACTGTTATTAGTTTTGATTTCCCTGCCCTCTCTAAATAACTGCCTTGCTTCTGGGATTATGGTTTTATCTGGCAACCTCGCTAAAAGTCTTGAACAAAGAATCCTAAGATTTATGACAAAAGTAGATTCAAAGGGGTTGGATTCAATTTTCATTCCTCACCCAAGATAAATAGATAGGCTCCTCCCTCTGCTTCCCATCTGTCTTCTCCTCAAATATCTCTAAGATCTATCCCCAGAACTATAAAACACCTTGGGCTCCGAATGGGTAGGAAAATCCAGACTTCATTTATAAATGTTTTGCAAAAATTATCAAAGTTTACACATTTATTATATGCATTTAAATAGTTCATTTTTCCCTTGCTACTACTCAGCCCTGAATCATTAGTAGAGAAGGACTGGGCTTCTACGATTTTTTAGTAGTCTAAAAGATCAAGAAGTAAGATCATTATAATATTCCATCAGAAAGAAAAGAAATAATGGAAAAGCCAATGGGAACCCAAAGTTCAATTCTCTGACCTACCCAGCAATAGATGTGAACAATCCTACTGGAAGCATGTCTCAGAGCAAACATGACTTTATTCCCTCTGCAACACTCCCTCACTGAGCCTAAAAGACATAACTCCAATCAATAATAAACCAACAAATATCATCAAGCAATGACTACTATTCAGAACCATGCTAGGGGCTGTTAGAAATGAAAGAATATTATAAGGTATTTTTCCCCTTTCTTTAGGAAGCTCATAATTTTTGGTGGAAGAAAAGTCTTATATACATGAATAACCAAAGGAAATCACATGAGAGAATATAAGCAAAGACTACGGGAGTGCAGCTTTTCCCACAGGAAGCTCAGAGATAAAAGAGACCCGAATGTTTTAGATTAGTTTGTAACTTAACCTGGCCTTGAAGGAAAAGCAGAATTTTGACAAACAGAAAAAAGGGCATTAGCTATTCCTGTTTGGAGAAATAACAGAAATGAAAGCACAGAAAAAAGAATGTGGATAATAAAGAGACTGGTGTGATTAGAGTAGATGATCCTTACTGGGAAGTATTAAAAGATAAGACTGGCTAGAACAAGTGGGGTTAGCTGATCCAAGGCTCTGAATGCCATGGTCAGTACATTTAGGCTTAGGACTGGGAATGAGTAGGCAAAATACCCAAACTTCAAGTAGTCTTTGTAGTATGTTGGTGCTTACAGTAACCGTGTACCTAAATAAGATTCCTCAGTGCTTTTTAGAGTTCTTCTGGGAGATGAGTTGGCCAGTTCTTGCAGTTATGACTAATATGCAAGTATATAAGGATTACAAATTATGCAAAAATCAAGGAGATGAAGCAAAGGAGGTTTAGAAAAGTTTGTTTGCTTTGTTTTTTTGGTCCCAGAATGTGGGATAGTGCTTAGCATAGCTTGGAGGGGAATCATTGGAGAAATGGCCATATCAGAAGCAATATGTGAAAAATTTCATATAATACAGAATCTCAATTGTGTATGATCCAAAAAAACTCACTTTTTAAATTACATCATTACCAAAATTAGCTGTGCTCTCTGCTAAAAGGATTTCCCACACACGGTATGATTTGTAATTATCTACCCTAAAATGTTTTAAAACAAGTTTTTCTTCATTTAAAAAAAAAATCCATCCTTATATAAATTCATGCCATACAAAGAATGCATTTCACCATAGCAACAATTCTACATCAACTCCTACACTAATGTTAGAAAAAGGGTCTATAAAAGCCACTGATATTTCAGAGCATCCAGAAATGTATTCTTCAGCTAGGATAAAATAGAACACTTATTTTGCAAAAGTTTTAATATGATAGTTCAGTATTTCTGAAAACTTTCTTGTTATTTGGTAGAAACGATATTTCAGCTTCCCAAAGGATATCTTAGTAAACAGTATAAGCTTTTTCAAAACCAATAAAAATGGTTAAGATAAATTAATTATTCAAGTTGTGCTAGCAAATGATTAAAGCAATTTGTAAACAAAATAGAAACCAAATTAGAGAAACTTCTAATGGTCCAATTATACTATTCTTCCAACTAAAAGTACCTATTGGTACTGTGGGAAATGAAAAGAAACATGTTTGTATAATATTTTTAAAACACATTAATGTTTATTAGCTTAATCTAATAAATGAGGCCACTGATGCAATTTCCTAATATGAACTAAGGTTACTGAAATTAGGTGTCAGGAAAGTTCAACAAGGCTTTGTACAATATTAAAATATAATATCAAAAAACTATGAGATTTATTCTAAGTTACAAAAGTCATTAGAGTTCCGGGTCCTTATTGTATTAAGAGATCACAACTCCACATTAGGAAAAAGTCTAGCAAAGTAATATGTGTTGGGGAAGGGGAAGGATCAAGGGTAGAGAATGAGGCACTAGTAGTTTGCAAATCACTGTAGTATGACTCTAATGCCATATGTTCATGTGAGCATTTATATGAATATGAGATTTTTTAACTGAGTTAACAAGAATTGATAGAACTAGGGCAAATCCTTTATTTGCCAAATATTTTAGTCAGTATATGATTCTTCACCTGTAATAGCACTGACAGGGCCACAGCATCACAGAGAAAACTACATTCTAGGGTTGATCTTTGTAAAATGAAAACTCAAGTAAATGACTAATTATGCATTTGGCATATATATTTGTGTATATATATACATATATATGTTTACATATATGCACACACATGATCAGGATCAAAAGTTAACCTTATCTACTTGGTTTTCATCATAATACAATACTTACTGACAAATATGTACTATTGGGAACATATTGATCCTGCTCTCCCAATAACACATCAATTACAGGATGTCGACCATTTTTTATCACTATTTTTCTCTCTTCTTGCAAAATTGGTCTGCAAAAAGAAATACTTTAATTCAGTGTGTCTGAAAAATGTTATATAAAACATTTTAAAACATAACAAAATAAGTTTAAGGAATAAGCAATACAAATGGAAACTTCAGACTTCTTAAAGACTGTATTTCAAGAATATGGTTTTAAGTGTAAAGATCATCTTATCTATAAAAAAAAGGATAGTATTTGATTCTTTATTTTAAAAAAGGAAAGCATTTGGGAAAAAAAATGTCTAAAGAACCACATTATGATACAAAAAGCACTTGTTTGAGATTTAGATATAGATTTTAGTCACCATTCTGCTCATTACCTCTCGAGGCCTTGCTGTTGCTGTTTTCAGTCATGTCCGACTTTTTGTGATTCCATTTGGGGTTTACTTGGCAGAGATAGTGGAGTGGTTTGCCAGGCCCAGTACTCTAGCCATTGTGCCTCCTAGCTACTCTCTTAAGGCCTTAACTTCCTTCATCTCCTACAGGTAAAGTGCCCCGCCCTCAATCACTAACCTCTTCACCTCTAATCAGCACAACCATGCTGCTAACTCAAGCTTTGACTGACATTACCTCCCTCAGCCTCCTCTCCCCTCTTATTGTGTTGGAGGGTGGAAGACTAACTTCTCCTAATACCAACTTTTATGGAGGGCAAAAACCGCACTTTTGCTTACTCTACTCTCTATCTGCTGCTCTGCCTGGATCAATTCTATCTATAGAAAATTAGGATCCCCCCAACCCCTTTCCCACATCCTCTTGTGTATTCTCTCCACCCCCCTCAAATTCCCCCCTGCCTCCCCCCATTGACTGTGAACTCTACGGAGGACAAGAATTCTTACTCTTGGTTTTTTCCAATTAAAAAAATTTATTTTTGAGGCAGTTAGGGTTAAGTGACTTGCCCAGTCAAGTCACACTTGCTAGCAAGTGTCAAGTGTCTGAGGCCAGATCTGACCTCAGTCCTCCTGACTCTAGGGTCAGTGATCTATCCACTGAACCACCTAGCTGCCCTTTTCTTACTGTTTAAAATGGTATCCCTAGCACTTAACACATAGTGGGTGCTAGGTAGCACAGTGGATATAGTGCCAGACATGGAGTCAGGAACTCATCTTCATGAATCCAAATCTGCAAAATGAGTTGGAGAAGAAAATAGCAAACCACTCTACTATCTCTGCCAAGAAAACCTCAAATGAGAATGGTTAAACAAGTTGTGGTATATGAATGTAATGGAATACTATTGTGCTATAAGATATGATGAACAAGCGGACTTCAGAGAAACCTGGAAAGATTTATAAGAAATAATGCTGAGTTAGGGGAGCAGAACGAAGAGAACATTGTTCACAGTAACAGCCACTTGTGTGAGAGGGTTGATTTTAAAAGACTTAGCCCTTCTCAATAATGCAAGGACCTAAAACGATTCCAAAGGACACATGATGGAAAATGCCAGTCACATCCAGAGAAAGAACTATGGAGTTGGAATGCAGAGCAAAGCACACAATTTTCTTTTTTTTTTTCTTCCTCATGGTTTTTCCCATTCATTATAATTCTTCTATGCAACATTACTAATGTGAAAATGTGTTTAATAGGAATGTATGTGTAGAGCCCATATCAGATTGAAAGCTGTCTTGCGGAAGAAGGGGAGAAGAAGGAGGGGGACAAAATTTAAAACTTATGGAAGTGAATGTTGAAAACTAAAAATAAATAATTTAATAATAATAATTTTTAAAAAAACAAATGAGGTCACAAAGAGCCAAACAAAGTTGACAATGACTGAACAACAATAAGAATAAATATTTACTGAATTGGAAAAGAGGGGATCAGGGTGAGGGGAAGAGAGCCCAAAGCCACCTTAAAAAGATTAAAGCAAAGTAAATAAAGGAACATAAAGTCCTGTTTGGATGCTTCATTATGTCACCTGTGGCAGATTCTCCAACAGCCTACAAAGATTCCAAAGAGGAACTTAGTAATACACTCTCTATGTGTTGTCTAAGTTAGGAAGGTTGATCACCAGATTGGCTATTGGATGATTTATTTTTTGGCCACAGAAACTCTAAGAGACAACATAAATATTTTTGCTCTAAATTCTCCAAAAGCTTGCTCAATTCTGTACAGTATTTTTCTTTTTATTTATCTTATTAGATTTGTCCACCTCTTAAAAAGGAATATTAACATTTCCTACTGTAACTGCATTGTAGTCTGTTCTTTTAGAAATAGTCAATTATTCCATTTAGAGGCTATATGATTTGGAGCAGAGGTTTAATATTAATTCATTGCTTATGGCCCCTTTAAGTTTAAATGCAATTTCCTCAGTTATCTCTATTGATAAAGTGAATTTTTATTTTTGCTTTTTCTGATAGCATAAGTGCATTCCTGGTTTGTTTTTTTTTTATTTACTGGGTGCATAGTAAATTTAGTTTCATCCTCTCATTTTGATGTTAGGCATGTCTTTCCTTTTTAAAATATATTTCTTATAAGGGGAGGTTAGGTAGCACAGTGAATAGAGCACTGGTCCTGGAGTCAGGAGGACCTGAGTTCAAATCCAGCCTCAGACACTTAACACACACACAAAAAAAACTAGCCGTGTGACCTTGGGCAAGTCACTTAACCCCAACTGCCCTCCAAAAAACAAAAAAAAAAGTATATATATTTCTTATAAACCAAAGATTGTGGGGGTTTGTTTTTTAATCGATTTTGTAGCTTTTGCTTTATTGTTTAGTTCATTCAGATATAAAATGCTTGTAGTTCTCCTCCAAGTTTTGTTATTGTTTTGAAGACTTTCTTCTGGTGTCTTTACTATTTTTAAAAAATCCTTTTCCTCTTTTAAGTCAATGTTATCCCTACAATTAGCCCTGTTCAAGCTACTGTGGTGTAACTCCATTCTCATTCCTGATTTACCCTCCCCCACTCAAGATAGTCAATCCCTCCTTTGTTTGGGGGTTCTAAACGAACGTCATTTTTCCTTTATTTTATTTAATTCTATATCTTTTTTTTTCCTTGCAGTTAAGTAGTTAAACCTTTCCCCCTTCAACTTTTTCTGTTTATTAGTTTTCTTCTTCTATGCCTTTTTCCAAGATTTTGTTTTGTTCTTTTTGTTACTTCCCTTGCAGTCTATTCTGAAATTTTATTTGTTGATTAATGGTCTAAATCCTTATTTATTCCTTCTTTATGTCCTTTTGGAGTTTGTTTCCAAAATACCAGGCTTTATTCTGGCCCCTTAATATCTTCCCAGTGACTATGCCATCTCACCTCTGGGTCAATGTCTCCCATACCCTTCTGGGTGCTGCCTGGATATCTAGGAACTTTCATCTCTCTTCTTTTGGGACAAGATGTTGTTCAAGGAAGCACAACACTTAGAAGAGGCACTAAATGTACTAATTTGCCCAAAATGCAACACATCATGAGCTCTGCAATGTGACTCTTTCCCCTTGGGAGTGCTCTTTAAAGGGGTACCTACCCCCATTGGGTTTAGACCCTATCTTTTCATTGCCAGTTTCAGTCTCTCCCTTCTGTGTCATTTCAGGTACATCATGCAATTGCTGTTATCTTCTATAATGACTCTACCCATTTGTGAATTCTTCCACTCAGTAATTCTTTCCCATAAAATATACTGATTGACCTGTAAAGAGGTTGTGAGGTTTAATCCTTTAGTTCTCCTCTACCTTCATCTCTTCTATTTAGATAAATTTCACCTAACATCTCTATTCCCTTGTGTGATTTTAAAAAAACTTGACAACTCCCCCTGCCTTTTGTTCTCAACTGTGCAGGCCAGTTTTTTCCCCCCTTTCTCTCTTTTTAAAATAACCCTTAAACACAGGGTAATTAATTTCATTATTTATTCTCTCCTTTGTAATTACACTTTTTTGCCTTGTGTCTAAATTCTTTTATCTTACTGTCTGGGGTGTTTTCAAGTCAAGTATTCTGCTCATATCTTCTTTTGGGGAAAGGGAAGAAATGTCTCTTCAGCTGAATGATCACCTTTTTTCACTGATAATTAGATACAAGTTTGCAGAGTATGTCATTCTAAGTTTTAGACTGAGTTCCTTTGCTTTCCAGAATATACTATTCTATTATTATTGTTTGCAGTTTCTGGTGGGTTTGGAATAATTCTGTTATTTGAATTTAAAATTCTTCATCCTGGCTGATTGCAAAACTTGATATCACTAGAATCATTGAATGTAACCACTATATCTTGAGAGTCCGACATACAGAGGATTTTTTTTCACTTGCTTCTGTCTGGAGATTACTGGATTCTTTTGATTAGTACTTTGCTACCTATATTTAGAAGTTCTGTAGAGTATTCTTATATTATTTCTTGTATCAAGATGTTAAGGGATTTTTTTGTTCAATCTTATTATTCTGGGAAACCTATGATGCTTAAGTAGCCTCTCAAGGTGAATGTCTTGTGTTTTCTTTCATTGTTAGCTTTTCTTTTGACATTTTTTCTTCCACTTCAATATTTTACATACCAAACCTAATATTTTCCGTTCTGCTTCCTTAGAGAAACTCTCCACCATGGATTTGATTTTTTTCTAGTCTACTAATTTTTTTTTTTATTTCTGGCTTTAGAACTAAAAATTCTGACATATCTTTATCCCAAATTTCTCCTCTCATATATTTCACTTCTTTTTCTGGACTTGTTCTATCACTTCTTTTTGTTTTTTTCTGACATATATTCATTCCACATTTCTCCTCTCATATATTTCACTTCTTTTTCTGGACTTGTTCTATCATTTCTTTTTGTTACTCTTTTGATATTCTACAGATATGGGAATTAGTTCATTTTCTTTTGTCTTGTAATATGTGTTAACATAGTTATGTAATCTCTTTGAGGATTTAGTACTGAGTCTTCTTTTTAGGATTAGTATCCTTTCTGTTGATATCTGCTTATGGGGCAGCTTGATGGTAAAGTGGATACAGCTCTGGGTGTGGTGTCAGGAACAGCTGAGTTCAAATCCAGCCTTAGACAAAGACTAGCTATGGGGCCCTGGGCAAGTCACTTAACCCCTGCTTGCCTCACTTTCCTAATCTGTGAAACGGGGTTCCTGTAAGGATCCAATGAGATAATAATTATAAAGCATCTGGCATGGTAACTGGTACATAGTAAATACTCTATAAATATTAGATTATTTCTATTTTCTGGGTTTTTATTATGTTTTTTTTTCTCTTGAAATCTTTGATGTTTTTGCATTTCCCTTTGTATTCCTTAGACTTTCTGATTCCTCCCCTCTCTGCAGGTGGGGATATCTCTAGGGCTTATATTATAAAGCTGCCTCAACTTCTTCCCATGGTTTCATTTGGATTTACATTTAGGTTTCACCAATTTCTGTCCAGACCCAATTAACTTCTGGAGGGTCTGGCCCCAGGTGGGTTTTGGTTCCCCTTTCTTCAGGCCCTGTGTAGCCCCTCATGCTTGCCCTTGCCCTTATTACTCCCTTGGCTCTCTCTTTAGTCTTTTTTGACTGAGGTTAATGGGTACCTGTCACTTTTTGCAGGAGGGAGGTGCATGGGAAGAATGTTATGAGAAGAGTCTCTGTAGCCTCAACCGTTCTGAACCTAGGACCACCTCAGGAAGAAGTCAGCATTCTTCTTTCTCCATTCCTTCTCATATAGGAGATTCAATGCAAAATCAATATTTGTAGCTTCTTGCCAGGGGGAAGCAGGGTGGGAGTAAAGTGTGACTGTAAAGTCTCAGCATCAGCCAGGAGGGAACCTAATATAGGCCCTGGGCATGAGCCTATCAGTTTATGCATCTCTTCAGGGAGCATAGATGGTATTTTCGGGAAAGAATACTCTGGGCATTTTAAGTCTTAGGATTAACATGTGTTAATTCATAAAGATTTTACCTTGTTGCAGGTCTCTGAATGAATGGAAACACAAAGCATTATAAATCATTATAAATACACACACACATGCATGTATGTGTATCATTAGAAAGCATTACAAATTTGCATAGGACAAATCACTGTGCTAAGTACTGAGGATACGAATCCTAGAGAGAGTCCCTGATCTCAAGGAGGAAGGTAACATGCATAGGAGGTTTCAGTTGCAAATATGATTGTACAATCCCAAGATCTTCAGGGTATAGTGATACAGTAGATGGCGACATATCTTCTTCTTTGGGTTTGTTTTTTGGGGATTTCTGAAGTGTCATTGATGGGCGCGATGTTACCACTGATGAAATTACATCTTTTTCTAATTCTTAACCATTTACCAATGCCAAGAACTTTGAAGTCAAGAAATCCTCTCCCTCCCTCCCCCAGGTATTCCATAGCTGTGCCTGTTGAGGAGTCATAGGCTAAAGTACCTTAAGAAACATTTTCCATGTCACATCTCCATAAAGGCTACTTCCTGGGATGGAGGTGGGGAGGGCAGAAGTGATCTTGGGAGCAACAGCATTTCCAGGACTCGGGCTTACCAATCATCAATGGCAGTTGGTCAGTGATTGGTGTTGGTGAGGACATTGGGACCCTTTTGTAAATAACTGCTCCCCTCCATGACAGCAGGCTTTGGTCATCTGGGGAGTAATGCTAATCCCAATGCTCTTGGGTTCAGGGACTCTTGGGCTGTTTCCAGTGGGTTCTGAGAGGAAGTGTTGGCCAAAGTTGCTGGCAGTGATTTGCTTCCTGTCCTTTCTTGACTTGTGAATTCAACTGCAATTGCTCTATGACTAACATATGATTCCTCTTTCTGGCCTGGTTGCTTCCCCACCCCCTACTCCCTAATTAATAGAGACTGGGGAAGGCATCTAAAATATAATCTTGTTCTTGTGACCCTCAAATTGAAACTAAAATGTTTCTGAAGTCATTTTGTATGAATTTTTTATTTAACAATATAACTATAATAATTACAATATGACTTTTCAAAAAGATTTTTCTTAATATATGCTACAGAGAAATCACTAAGATTTAGGATGTCTGCTGGTACATGAAACATTTTTTAAATTCTTCTTATTGGTAGGAAGCACAACTGAAAAACCATTTTACTTACAAAAATTTTAAATTAATAAGGAGGTTCAAATTGGTCTGTTCTTTTAAGTGATCTTTCTTATTTAAAAAATTGCTGGCCTTTTTGTTCTGGGAAAGCATTTATATGATCATTCCTTATTAAGCATAATTGAGAAACATGCTCCTTATCAATATAAAAACTCAAAACCATTTAGAGCTGTGAATTATTTAATCTTTCAACAGTAAATGAGATTTTACTTGTTTTTCCCTCTTTGAATATGATAACAAAAAATTTACTGTCCAAGGAGCCCCAAACCAAAAGGTCCAGTTTACACCTTGCAAATAGTAGCTATTCAGTGTGAAGTAAATAAAGCATTAGAGTCAGTCAGAATACTAGCTGCATGACCTCACTGACCTCAGTTCCCTCATCTATAAAATGAAGATACTAAAGGAAAATCTCTAAAGATTCTTTTTAATACTGAGTTTTATAACAACATAATTATTTCTTAGTTGATTGAAAAGTCAAAAACTAATTGGTATCTTAGATAAAAATGGTATATGATGTATTTTCACTTTTTATATTAATTATTTCAACCTGCATATTTATCATGCATCATAAATTATGTGGTAGACTTTTCTTCTCTTCTCAACTGGAGGGTGCAAATGAGCTGCCTTAAGGAACTCAAGAACCTTCGTTGTTGTTCAGTCATTTTAGTCCTGTCTGACTCTTTGTGACCCCATTTGGGTTTTTCTTGGCAAAGATACTAAAGTAGTTTGCCATTTCCTTCTCCAGCTCATTTTACAGATGAGAAAACTGAGGCAAACAGGGTTAAGTGACTTCCCGAGGGTCACACAGCTAGTAAGTATCTGGGGCCAGATATGAACTCAGGAAGATGAACTGTCCTGACTTCAGGCCTGGCTGTGCTACCTAGCTGCCCACAAACATGGCAGAAAAATCAGCTTCTCTCTACTCAGAGTTAGATATGACTTATCTACATTCATGTCAAGTGCACACGCTGGGACCACTCCTCTTCTAGTGTTCTGGGCATGCAGAGGTTTTCTGCTCTGGTACTCTCCCACCCCATTCCATCTCTGTCATCTCCTATATTTAGGCATTCTCTCCTTTCTCTTTGCTTGAAAACAGTTTTGGAATATCCTCTCATGTTTCCTGAAGTTCAGATCTAGTATGTTGCAGCTCTGCTCAAAGGAAATATTTATATGTAGTAAAAAGGTAGTTAGTGATGGTCTGGTTTAGTGGAGAGAGAACCAGCTTTGGAGTCAAAGGCCTAGGTAAAAATCCCATCTCTGGTACTTCTTAGCTATACAGTCACAGTCAAGTCATTTAACCTTGATGAATCGAAATTTCCTAATATAGAAAATAAGGATGTTGGACTAGATATCTCTCAGGCTTCCTTCAGCTCTATTTTTCTACAAAGAACAATTATACCTACAGTAACTAGCTCACAGAGTTCCTATGAAGATAAAACTAGTATGTAAAGTACTCTGTTAAAATACTATATATGTACAAATATATATACACACTTATGTCAGCTGTTACTACCACCACCAGTAATAATATAAACAGGAAGTTATATCTGCCTGCCTCAAGTTTCTCCCCACTCCAGTCCATCCTCCATTCAGCCATCAAAATGATTTTCCTAAAGGGCAAGTCCGATCATGTCACTCCCTCCCCACCCCACCCCCCACTCAATAAATTCCAAGTGCTGCATATCACCTCCAGGCAATACAAAATCTTGTTTGGCATTCAAAGCCCTCATAACCTAGCCCCAACCCACCTTTTCAATAATCCATTGACATTGGCCTTGTGGCTGTTCCACAATTAAACATTCCATCCCTTGGCTCCCATCATCCTTTCTGTTCCCCATGAATGAAACACTCTCCCTCTTCATCTCTATTGGCTTCCTTTAAGTCCCAGCTAAAGTCCCACGTTCTATAGGAAGCCTTCCCCATTCCCTCTTAATTTCAGCACCTTCGCTCTCAATATTTTTCCCTTTTTTATCTTGCCCACAGCTTGTGTGTACATATGTTTGTATTTTTCCCCCATTAGACTGTGAGCTCTCTGAAGGCAGAGACTCTTTTGACTCTTTGTGTACCCCAAAAGCTTAGGACAATGCTTGGCACATAGTAAGCAGGCTCTGAACAAAGGTTTATTGATTTACTACTGACTGAGATGTGAAGTGAGGGAAAAGACAAGGAAGCCAAGAAAAGGCATGATCACTTTTTATCCTTGTGATAGAAACAATGCTGTATAACAGAAAGAGCACAAGACTTGCAGTGGAACTCTTGGATTCAGCTCCACATAAGCTCTGTGGCATGGGGTGACTCCCTTTACCTCTAGGGACATGTATGGCTAAGCTTTTTTCAGCTCAATCACAGTGTAAGTAGTGGGAGGGATTTAGGGCCTCAGATGGCAGCCAGTATGGCAACACATCATCCACCTTTCAACTTACCTACTCAAACTTTAAAAATCACAGACATCATCATAAAAAAATATTTACGTCTTGGCTCATACCATTTCCCTTAATATATAAAAACAAAGGGAGGAAAAGGCAAAGCATTTTTTTTTTAATTACATCACACAGAACAGGAATCATTCAAATTGTTTATAGTTGGTGCCCTGCTGAAGTTACAATAAAAGATCTGTCTTGAGCCAAGTAGGGTGATACACACCTATAATCCCTACTACCAGGGAGGCTGCTTGAGTAGGGAGTCCTGAACTACAATGGGTGCACCTAAAATTGACTGGAAGTCCACACTAAATCCAGAACCAATATACTGAGCCCCCTAGGAGTGACTGAAGAGGGTGGATAGAGCACCAGGCTACCTATGGAGGGGTAAAGCAGTTCAGGCCCAGAAATGAAGCAAGATAAAGCTTCCATGACAATCAGCAAAGGGATTTGGCCTATGAAAGGCCAGTCTACTTCCAGCCTGGGTAAGATAGGGAGAAACAGTCTCAAAAAAAAGACCTAGTTTGAGTACTAAGGCATTTTGTAAGATAATTAGTATGAGCTATTCATCCCTACTGTAAAAACAATGTCAAATGCACAATACACATATCATATCTAACTTAACCACAGGACAAATAAATGAGTAATTTTACTTGTATATAAAACTCTAAAAGAGAGAGAGAGAGAATGACTGATTTAAAACAATAAGAAAGAAATATAAATAGGTAGATTACCTGCAATAATCTCCTTGCTTAGCGACCTTGGCCAGTGAGAAAATGCAGTCGACAGTTGCTAAGTGATGAACAGCTTTACACAAAGAGTGATAGTGTTCGCTGAAATGACTGCAGAGGTACAAAAACAAACACGAAAAGTGAACACATTGATTTTCAATAGCTAGACTGGTCACAACAAAAAATATCTTTATTTAACATTTTCAGGCACAAATTCTGGTCATCTCACCTGGGCATGTTTAAGATGCCCCTGAATCTCTCATCTTATTATTCTAACCAAGACAACCACTGGAACATGTAGGTTCCTTTTTTGTAGTGTCTGGGGGTGGAATGATATATATTCATAAATATAAAATTAATAAAATACTCTGTACATAAGCAGATCATATTTCCATTTTACACCACACCCACCAATACTATAATTCCTTGATCTGGTGAGAATTTCTTTTAAAAAAAAAAATATATAATTCTCTTATATATGAGACTATGCCCAGCACTGCTTTCATTATCTGTCACAAACTATATAATACCATATACTGTCTTCCTCCTAAAGTTTTTATCATTTATATTTCAATACCCATATTGATTCTGAATATTTATTTGTCATTGATTAAAATTAGTTACAAAATAGTAGCTATCTTCATTGTTTTTTCCACTTTCCAAGAATGAAATTTTCATCAGGCAAATCAAGAATTTCAAGTCTTCTATGCTTTCAGCAAAAAGAGAATGTTCCATCATATGTCTAGACAGCTGAATTCCATTATATTACTTTATTTAAATTAATATTAATATTACATTATGCTTCCATGTCTGTTCTATGATCTACTTCTGGGGCTTCACATACACCTCTTTATTCTATCCAGGATGATCTGCATCCCAGTCGAGAGAGAGAGAGAGAGAGAGAGAGAGAGAGAGAGAGAGAGAGAGAGAGAGAGAGAGAGAGAGAGAGAGAGAGAGAGAGAGAGAGTGTGTTTCTAGGTATTCTAGGGCATGGGAATGATTTCAGAGTCAGGAGGACCAGGGCTAAAATCTTGCCTCAAGTGTGTGAACCTAGACAAGTCACTTAAGATCAGAAGATTACAAACTTAGAGTAGAAAGGGTCTTGAGAGGTTGGCAAGTTCAGTCCCCTCATTTTACAGATAAAGAAACTGAGGCTGATAGATTAAGTAGCTTCCTCAGAGTCAAAGAGCCAGTAAGTATCCAAGGCAGAATTCGAATTGATGATTTCACAAAAACTATCCTTGGTTTCACATTTGCAAAATGAGAGTTTGGACTCAACGGCCTCTAGGTCCCTTCTAGCTCCAAATCTCCCAGGATCCTATCAACACAATTGCTAAAATCAAGGTAAGGTTAGGCTGAGTTTACACAGCTTCAGAAGAAGGTAAAGTAGGGGAGAATTAGGCTACAATGAGTATAATTGTATAGTATAGTGTGTGGTTGTGTTAAGAGACAATAATTAGCTCTGCAGAGGAGAGTGGGATGTGAACTATCTTCCTACCCTCTGACCACATACCCCCTGGTAAGCCAGGCCTGCATGAGGCCCCAGTCCTTCCTCTGGAAGCCTCTATTTCAGATTGGGCAGGTAGGTGGCACATGAATAGAGCCCTGAATCAGGAAGACCCATCTTTAAGAGTTCAAATCTGGCCCCAGATACTTACTAGATGTGTGACCCTAGGCAAGTCGCTTTTTGCTTCAGTTTTTTCATCTGTAAAATGAGCTGGAGAAGGAAATGGCAAACCACTGCAGTATCTGCCAAGAAAGCCCCAAAGGGGATCACAGAGAGTGGGACACAACTGAAACAACCCAACAACTACTCTGTGTCAAGCACTATGCTAAGTGCTAGGAACACAAAGAAAGAGCAAAAGAGAGTCCCATTCTCAAGGAACTTATGGCCCTTGATTCCACTCTTAAAAAGCCAATGACATTATTAATCTAAAGATCAATAAAAGAATGGAGACTGTCTACCATGTTTTCAGTACTACCTGCATCTGTGTATCATAGATAAAGACTGCTCGGCCTTTGGCAAACAGAAAAATCCATTCTAGAAGTTTCTGCCATTACAATGATGGCCAGCTGAGTTTGGGATTCGATTCTGTTCCATGAATATGAAATTGACCGAGAAAGGGAAATATTTCCCTACTTGTTTGTGAATACACTTCTAATATGTTTGAACTTTGCTTAAGAGCTACTATAATTCAATTTTAAAAGAATTTTAAAATGAAAAGGTTTCTGAGTCCAACAGAGCACAATCTAGTACTTAGACTTCTTTTCAGAATCAAGCAGGAAACACATTTCTTTTTTCACTCACTGATTTTTGACATCTTTTATGTCCTGTAGTATTTTGATCAAAAACAATGTTAATGATACAAATGTGTATATGCCAGGAGGAGACAAATACACTTGTTGCTTCACTAGCATTTCATTTGATGCTGGGTTCACCAGGATTAGTGAAAAAATAAAATAAAATAAATAACTCAGACCATATGGCATCTCATTAAACAGTACTCATGGCAACCAGTGCCTTTTTCTCCTGGGAGTTCTCACTGCAAGAGTACTGGTTAAATCTCAGCCAATCTCTGATAAATTGTGGCAAGAGACAACAGGGACGGATGCACTGATAACTGAATAAGGTTATATATTGTAACCATTCATCATTTTGACTATTAATTTTAATATACTGTTCTATGAAATGCTTTATCAGTGAAACTAACAAGTAGCTAAGTAAGTTAATTCCAGCTTTCCTTGCTTCACCCCTCAACTCTTCCTAATAACTAGTGGAATTGCTAATGAATAGAGTAAAGCATGTTTATTTGCTTTTAATTGAAAAGTTTGCCAAACTAAGAAAAAAATTAGTGTTAGACTTCTTTCCTTCAGGTGGTAAGTAGTGCTAGGTGAAAAGTGTTACCCAGGGTCACTGGACTAGGTCGTGAGGGGTTAAAGACAATGCATGAGGCTATTATTAGGCAAACTGACATAGGGTACTACACAACCAGGTAACAGGGGTCAGGGTATCAATGGACAGTCCTCTCAGACTTGAGATAGTATTCAACAAATCTCCAGTACAGCAGAAGGGCCCTGGACCAAAACAGCTAATGAAATACAGCTCTCTGAAACAGCCTGGCAAAATTCATGACCAGAATTGCTGTCAAAGGCTTTGGTCTAGACCTAGTTAATCAATAACACCCTGTGTAGCCAGCCCTTCTGAATCAAAATCATCTGACAAGGCGAATGCAAGGTTAAAAGGATGCCTAAGGTCTCCCATACAGAGACAGCACAAATTAGAGGAAGAAACTATAGAGGTCTCATAAGGTGTGAACACACAGAAAATTGGCAGATAAACTTCAGTATGGATAATATGTTCAGAGAAAAATAAATAATATTTGATGTTTGACTCTGAACAGGAAAGGGATCAAAGAATCATTGAACACTTGATGGCATCAGCTGTTTGTGTTACTGATGCCAAAAAAGTAGTGATTACACACAGCCAACATCAAGAAATGAAGTTTCCTACCCGAGCACAGATCCATGAAAGTAGATCAAGTGTTGGTTTTCAGGTGCTTCTGGCCTCTTTTTCATGGCAATTGTTTTATATTGGTTAGACATATCTAACAAAATTGTTATAATCACTATCTATGTACTTAATTATTTCCCATTTTTAGATGTGAATATCATTTAAATAGGTTAGGCTGGAGTGGTAGAGTTTTTTTTTTTTTCATTCAACATCTTTTTCTCATTTCTATTACTTCTTCTAGCTTTATATTTGTTTTATAAGTGAGTGTTGTAACAAGTCAGCAGTCTGACTCTACACAGATAGCAGACAATGCCATTACTCAACTAAGGAAATCTTTATTGCCAACTGCAATAAGGATGAGCTTGCAACTAAGACATTCCAGGTCTTCCACAGACAGGACCCTACCATTTCTGTGGTTGCCTGCTATCGCTGCCTCCCTTTAAACATTCTATATTCTGGCCAGGAGGCACTATTCCCTAGCTCTACTTGTCATTCCCTCAAACAAAAGTGATCCCTGTCCCATTTCCTCCTTTTCACTACACATGGCTCCCTGTCTTACTGATATCTGTGTGAAATGTCTTTTATTTTTATACTGCAGGCTCCTAAAAAGCATGACCTAGTGCAGGGGTTCTTCACCTTTTCTGTTATATACCTGTTTGGCAAGCTGATGAGGTCCATGGACCCCATCTTGGAAAGGTTTTAAATGCACAAAATAAAATATATAGGATTACAAAAGATACCCAATTTCCTTTTAATCAGTTATTAATTGAAATACAGCTATTAAGATATTTCCAAAAACCACACAGACATCAAATTAAGAACTCCTTGTAGAGAGCATATTTTTTGTTTGTTTGGGTTTTTTGCTTTTGGAGGGCAACTGGGGTTGTGACTTGCCCAAGGTCACAGGGCTAGTAAGTATGTCAAGTGTCAGGTCCTCCTGACTCAAGGGCTGGTGCTCTATTCACTGCACCACCTAGCTGCCCCAAGAGCCTATTTTTAACATCCCAGGACCTAAAATAGTGCTTAATATTTACTGAATTTTACTGAATTGTCCCCTGCTAAACAGTGAATAGAGTGCCAGGTCTGAAGTCAAGAAGACTTATCTTCATGAGTTTAAATCTTTCCTCAGACACTGTGTGATCCTGGGTAAGTCACTTCACCCTGTTTGGCTCAGTTTCTTCATCTGTAAAATGAGCGAGAGAAGAATCAAACACAACTAAAGAATACCTAAATGAAAATCAAAAGCTCCTTGAGGGCAGGGAATGTGTTTTATCTAAGCATTACATTTCTCTTAACAAAATGCTCTTCACAAAGGAAAAGCTTATAAATGTCTGCTGATTAAAAAAAAATGTACCTCTACAGTTCTCAGTCTGGGAGAATGACAAATGTCACCTATTAAAGTGGCAAGGGCTTGTAGTGTGTACATAGAGGTAGAAATGCTTGAGATGCTGAAGAAAGCAAAGTTAATGATATAAAAATGAAACAGCTCTGGTGGACTTATCACTATCTCACTGATCTAAACCTTTTAGAATGTTTCCGGAATTCCTGCCGATGCTGTTCTTGTTTAATTATCTTGTAAATATTTGTCAAGGAATTCTCTAAGACTGCAAGCATGCTTATTGATTGTTGTTACTGTTCAGTCATTCCACTTGTATCCAACTCTCTGTAATCCCATTTGCGATTTCCTAGGCAAAGATCCTAGAGTTACTTGCCATTTCCTTCTCCAGCTCATTTTACATATGAAGAAACTGAGGCAAACAGGACTAAATGATTTATCCAGGGTCACACGGCTAATAAGTATCTAAGACTGGATTTGAACTCGGGTCTTCCTGACTCCAGGTCTAGCACTCTGTCCAATGTATCATCTAGCTGCTCAATCAACCTTATTGATTATGGGATGGTTAAAAAAAATTGTGCAAACAGTGTAATATTACTTTACTGTAAAAAAAATTAGTTTTTTTTTTCAGAGACATATAGGAAGACTTATATGAACTGATGAATGAAGTAAGCAGAACCAGGAACAAAATATATGTAAAAATTAAAACAATGTAAAAGGAAAGAAAAAAGGAGAACAAAAAATTAATGCTACATGATTAACTATAATGCCACTAATGGCTATAGAGAAGAAATGAGAAAGTGCCAATCCTTCCCATATTTACAGAGTTGGGGGATTATGGGTGAGGAACATCATATATATGTTAGAACACTGGTATGTGTTCATTCGTTTTGCTTAACTTTTTTCCCCACCTTCTTTCTTTTCTTTATTAAAGGGTGTGACTCATTATATAGCATGATTTAGTGGGGTATGGAAGGTGGAGGGATATATTTGGAAATGAAAGTGAAACAAAAACTAAAGATAGAAAATAAGAAAAGAATTTTTTAAAATCCAGGTACATCTGCCTGGCTTAGTTAATTTGTTCTAAAAAAGCTTGAAAAGGGGAGGATGGCAACCATTATCATTTATCTTGAATGACTGGTTAAAAAAATATCAGAAAATTGAGGGGGGTGGTTCACAACAATGGGGTTATTAATGACTTTTAGGCAACATTATGCTGAACATAACTACAAATGAGAAAAAAAAATCCCACCCCTAAGCTCAGCATTATCATAAACATATTACAAATATGGACAAAAGTCAACGTAAGGGGGAATAGGAAACACCAGTTATTTACAACAAAGAAGGTTTATTCAAAGATATACTGCACTTGACAGGTGCTAAACACTTAACAACAGGAACGTGGTCACTGCCAAAGACAACCTTTCCGTGCAACAGTTTGGACAATATAGAAATACCCATATAGGTATCTGGAAAATTGGCTAGTGAGAGCACCCAATTTTTATAGAATTACATCAAAATACACATAGAAAATAGAAGAATAACCAACTGTATACTCTGGTGTCCAGCAATTAAGACTAATGTAGAGAAAAAAAGGCAAGCTTCCTTTATTTCTTGTAATGCAATAAATTATTCCCAAATTATTGATTCATATTTTCTCAGCTGTGGAAAAAATGAGTATATAATAGAGTTAATAACTTAAGGCAATGTCTTACTCACTATGTCAAATCCTCAGCCTCCAAATTTATAGTACTATAACAAAAATTAATGTTTATTCTGTAAGCAAAAACTTTAAGATGAGCTTACATTTCAATGGGTTATAAATAAAATCAAAGAGCACATGTATTCAACTGTTTTATGGCAGGCCAGAAGAAATCAAAGCAGTAATTTCTACTTTTCCTTTTGATAGAAAGATTTTCCGGTCTATTTCTCATAGCAAGAGTCAGATTATACATTTCATTGTAAACTCACTCTAAAAAATTTAGCCATTCAGTGTTGCAGTCAAGGACTAGCTGCTCCTGGAGTTGATTCAGATGTCTGTAATTTTCTACAATAAAAGGAGAGTGAAAGCGGCTGACAGCTTTTGTGCTAGAAGAGAGGAAAAACATAAATAGGAAATCAAGGTTACTTAGAAATCAGTAATACCATCACTTCAAAAAATTAGAGTAGTTCTTCATTATTCTCTGATAAACCTTGAAAACAGAAGTAAAGAGCGAGCATTCTATTATTATGCTACTCGAATCTATTCATTTCAATAATCTTTACCATAAAAAAGCTCTTGGATTCTATAGAAAGGTCTGGACAGAAAACCTTTGAAAGTTAATCTTGTAAGGTAAATTCAGTATTTCAAATGTTTGGCTTTAGCAATAGAAGGTTCCTTCTTTAAAACTTTCTAATGGAAGACCAGTTTGATTAGTAGAAATACATATATGATACAACAAAACCCAGTATATTCATTCAAAGGGGAATGAAGGTAAAAGAAATCTCTGGAAAGTGAACATTATTTTCTAAATTTCCCACACAGAAAAATTATGTATAATCATTGTTATTTTACTAGTCTTTCTTATCTATAATCCCCACATATTCTCATCCATTTTGACATGAGGAAAAGAGCAGAGCTTGGATAAGCCGTCTGATGGCAAGAAGTGCAACCTGTCCTCTGTTCCCCTTCATTTTCCCAGCCCATAGTGCAGTGACATCAATCAATTTTAACTTGGCAAGTCACTGTACCAAGGAGATGGATTTATCTCTCCTATCATACCACTTTAAAAGTGTGGCTCATGATGTATTAATCTACCCTTCTTGTAGCCCCTGTAGCCAAACAATGAGAAAAAAAAAAACTTGCAATAAACCTCTCTAAAAGCTCTGTTATTCATTCACTCAACTACCTTTACTGAATACTCCAAAGGTGACTGATACTATACTATCCCAAGCTTGTTTCCTTTATACTAAATGTGGTTTAAGTTTCTATGCAAATGTATTTTATCATAGCTCTCTCTTCTGGTATAAATGATTTAATGACATTCCAGTTATAGCTCTGAAGAGGCTCCCATGATTCAATCTCAAGTAATTTCTCTGAAAATAAGACTTCCACTTACTAGCTGGAGGCTAAGATAAAAGTGGAGTAAAAGGAAAGGAAGACAAAAGGAAGAATGTCTGAAAAGGCAGGGAAGGGAATAAACAGATTTGGGAGGAAGAAAAGAATATCTGATTCTGATGTCTAAAACTTCCAAATACATAGGAAAAAAAAAAGCAAGGTGTTAGGAATTTATAAAGCAGATCTGGGTGCTCTGGGGCCCCTTGTGCTACTGGCAATAAATAACAAATAATTACCATAACAATTAAAATGATAAACAATTCATCATTTTGTTGTGATATAGGCTCTAATCTACTCCTGACATGGAGAATAAATGAAAATGGGCTTTGAAGTCCCTTTTAGAGTTTCTTTAATACTATCAACAACTTTACTTTCCCTGTTACGTGATTTTATCAAATCTGTCTAAAAAGACAAATGCCATTTCACTGTGATCCCATAAATGCTCAGTATAGTAAATGTAATTAAGAATAAGATAATTCATTTTTGTGAAGGATACTATTTTTGAGGTTAATTACTGACCTAATTAATACATAATCCCACAATACCTCTTGGTAACTCTTATCCTTCTCTAAAACAAGGCCCTGGTTACAAGGGTCATTGCTTACTCTGAAAGAAATAGCTCTATCTCCATTCTGGACCCAGAAGTTAAATATGATGAATCTACTGCTGTCAATCTGCAATAGATCTTGACACACTAGAATGAATAAGCTACTCTGTAATCTCCTTTGCTATGAAAATCACCAAAAATGAAAAGATTACGATCTATCTGAAGCTGGAAATTAAATTTCTACCTTATTTAAAGAAGCCTCAGACATCAAGAAAATTAAAATGCTCAAGCAGAAGAATCCCCCTTATCATCTGAAGGCTCCTATTACTTTTCTCACAGTGTCTCCAGTGAAGTCACTAGACTCTGCTAATTAGGACAGAAAACATGAAATACTGATCTGCAAAATACCCAGTGAAGCACTTAAATTAAAATGAAAAGGTGGCCATCTTTTAAAGTAATGAATAGAATGGCTAGAACAATGATTCAGTTTATTTAAATGTTCTCTACCAAAACTAAAATAAAGGCTTTGTTTTTAAGTTGAAAATCTGACTATTCATATTCCAATTATACACAGAAATAGTTGTCATCATAAAGTTAAATAAGAAGAAAAAAATTATTTTCAAACCTACCTTCCAACCTTAACCCAATCAGATGGTATAGAAGATGTGAGAGAGTTCTTTACTTCTATGAGAAACTAAAATAAATGAAAATGAAATATTGGATATTTAAGGAAAAAATTCCCAAAAGTACTCACAAATTAAAGATGATTGTTTTTAATTTTTTTTTTTTGCCTTTTGGAGGGCAATTGGGGTTAAGTAACTTGCCCAAGTTTACACGGCTAGTTTTTTTGCATGGGTGTTAAGTGTCTGAGGCCGGAACTGAACTCAGGATCTCCTGACTCCAGGGCCAGCACTTTACTCACTGTGCCACCTAGCCACCCCAAGATGACTGTTTTTGAACCCCCAAAATTTCTTTGATTATTTAAAAAATCTAATTATTGTTTTATGTTCAAATTTAAATTATAATTAGTCATGGGTAAAACATTAACTAATGGGGCATTCTGGAAAGTCATTATTAGTCCCTGAGACAGCAGTACCTATGATACACACTCCACATCTGGTCCTTTTCTCATCCTTTCTACATGTGTAAAGAAGTAAAAGTAACATGGATAACTGGACCCGACCCTGAGAGGTATGTAAACCCGCTACTAAATATTTGTGGCAGGTAAGGGGAGAAGCCATGAGGAGATGGAACATTGCCTCTGGGGATAGGGCCAAATTACAGGAACTACTAAGTCATGGGTATATCACCTTCAAGGAATTGTTGTTTTTGAGTCATTTAACATTGTGTCTGGCTCTGAGTGACCCCATTTAGAGTTTTCCTGGCAAAAATACTGGAGTGGTTTGCAAATTCTTTCCCCAGTAATTTTAGAGATGAGGAAACTGAGGCAAGCAGGGGTAAGTGACATGCCCAGGGTCACAAAGCTAGTCTGTGTCTGAGGCTGGATCTGAACTCAGGTGTTCCTGACTCCAGGCCTGGTGCTTTGCTGGTTCTAGGTATAGTGGTATCTAAAAAGTTGTACTCCAACCAAAATAAGTGCTAGTTCTGACAGTAAATGGGCATAGGCATACTAGTATCAGCTGCAAGTTAATATATTCAATCATTGCAATATATAGCATAGAAATCACTAAATCTTGGGGCAGAAGAGATCTTCAAATGTAAATTAATCCATTTTTCTGTAGAATTCCTCTTTACTGACCCTTTGGCATTTTTAGAGGAGAGCCCGTAACAACTTTTGGCAACTCGCTCAACAATAATTATCAGGAAGTTCTTTTTATCTTATCTGAATCCTTTAGGCTTCATTATCTATTTCACCTTGTTCTGGGTTTAAGAAATTGAAAACAGAATCACTACAGTCTTCTTAAGAACCTTTGTCAAATTGCCTTCTCTTCTCCAAGGTGAAAAATCCTGTAATACTAAAAACTTTACTTCATCTATCTTATCAGTCCTTTAAATCATTTTTTGGTTCCTTTTCTGAATCTTTTCTAGCTTGTTCCTGTCTCCCTCTGGCTCCAATGCTCCATGCTATAGTACACTAACTAATAAGAATGCTGAATAAAAAATGAAGGTGACTTTGTCCAACATAAGTCATGTAATTCTACTACCTGATCTCAGAGTTACATATGCTTTCTTTGTTTTTGTCTTTTTGGAGGGGGAAAGCAGGGCAATTGGGGTAAGTGACTTGCCCAAGGTCACACAGGTAGTAAGTGTTAAGTGTCTGAGGTCATATTTGAACTCAGGTCTTCCTGATTCCAGGGTCGGTTCTCTGTTCACCGTGCCACCTAGCTGCCCTACTTATGCTTTTAAAATGGAAATGCCAAAATGCTAACTTGGGTTCAATTTATTTTTATCCACAGTGATTTATAGATCTTTTCCCTGCCATTTTTTTTTTGCATTTATCAATACTTCCTTATCAACTGAATATAAAGTTAGGTTAATTTTGGTAACAATGTTCTTTTGAAAATGGAGGAAGAAGGGGGTGGCTAGATGGTGCGGAGAACTTGAGTTCAAATCCAGCATCAGACACGTAACACTTACTAGCCATGTGACCTTGGGCAAGTCACTTAACCCCAATTGCCCTGCCCTCCCCCCTCCAAAAAGACCAAAAAAAAAAAAAGAAAATGGAAGAAGGTAAACTTAAATGTAAGATATTAATCATTTTAACCCTTAGAGAAATCGGCAATAAAAATGGTTTAAGCATAAAAGAACATAAAATTCATGCAAATTTTCCTTGAAGACTGCCACTTATTAAACATGTTCCCCATCTATTCTGAGAAAAGAAAGCAGGAAAGAAATCAATATAATAAATAAGTAAAATTACATTCTCTCTATTTTCCATGGTCTCTTCCCTTCCAAAAAAGAAACACGAATAACATTTGGGATTAGCTCTACAATGATGTTTTTAAATTGTAAAAATTGGTTTTACAAATTATCCAGTTTTATAAGAAAATGGTAAATGTTGGAGAATATGTGGGAAAATTGGAAACTAAAGTTTTGTTGGTGGAGTTGTGAATTGATCCAACCATCTTAAAAGAGCAGTTTGGAATTATGCCCAAAGGGCTATAAAATTGTGCATTTTCTTTGACCCAACAATACCACTTCTAGGTCTGAATCACAAAAAGATCATAAAAATGGGGAAAGGAGCCACGTGTACAAAAATATTATAGCAGCTCTTTTTTTAGTGGCAAAGAATTGGAGATTGACGGGATACACATCAATCGGGGAATGGCTAAACAAGTTGTGGTATATGAATATAATGGAATATTATTGTGCTATAAGAAATGATCAGCAGGCAGACTTCAGAAAAGCCCAGAAAGACTTATATGAACTCAGGCAGAGTGAAATAAGCAGAACCAAGAGAACCAAATACACAGCAACAGCCACATAGTGTGATGACTGACCTTGACAAATTTAGTTCTTTCCAGCAATGCAAGGATGTAATACAACTCCAAAAGACTAACGATGGAAAATACTATCTACATCCAGAGAAAGAACTTTAGAGTCTGAATGCAGATGAAAGTATATTATTTGCTTTCCTTTTGTTTTGTTTTGTTTCTTCTTTCTCACGATTCCTCATTAGTTCTAACTCTTCTAATATTAAAATACATTTAATATGAACGTGTAAGTAGGTGCTATATCAGATTGCATGCTGTCTTGGGGAGGAGGCAGAAGAGGGTGAAGGGGGCACGGTTAGGTGGCACAATGAATAGAGCACTGGCCCTGAAGTCAGGAGGACCTGAGTTCAAATCCGGCCTCAAACACTTAACACTTACCAGCCCTGTGACCTTGGACAAGTCACTTAACCCCAACTGCCCTCCCGTCCCTGCTCCCAAAAAGCAAAAAAGCAAAACAAACAAAAAAAACCACACACACACACACACAAAAGAGGGTGAAGGAGAAAATTCAAAACTCAAAATCTTATGGAAGTGAATGTTAAAAAACTAAAAATGAATTATTTTAAAAAACCAAATTATCCAGTTTTATTACTCAATCACAAGGTTGCATTTTTCTAAGTTTTCATTCAAAATCTTCACAAATTTTTATTAAACATAAGAGATGGAAAAACAGCATGACTTATGGACTCTGGACAGGTCAAAAGGCTGTATCACTTCCTTTAAAAATTGGTTTTTTTTATTCCTTATTCTCTTTAATCTTCAAATCAGAATATGTAATAATGATGGTTAGTATTTTGCAGGCTGTGTAGTATACATAGATGTACCTGACCTTACACAGCAGGGGCTGCCAGTGGAGCCAGTGTGGGACCTTACATAAGGCAGCCTTTTCATTAAATTTCATCATCTGAAAAATGGACCCACCCAAAACAACTTCTACCTCTTTCAAGAATGTAGTGTGAATGAGCTTAACACTTACTGTCATCCTTCAATGTTCTGAGAGTATTCAGAGAAGTGCATTAAATCACAAAACACACAGAATTTGTGCCCTTCAAGAAAGTTTCACATGGATGGGATGTTACACATTAGGATACGGCATGTGAAATCTAGAGTCATTTACACTTGAAACATTTGTACTAAATGAAAAAATATTTTAGACATTAATAGAAGAAGGTAGGTAGCACAGTGGATTGAGTGCTGGGCCCAGAGTCAGGAAGACCTGAGTTCAAAGCCAGCTACAAGTCTAGCTATAGGAGCCCAGGCAAGTCACTTGACCCCCAACTGTTTTAAGTTCTTCAACTGCAAAAAGGGGATAACAGCATCTACCTCTCAGAGTTGTTGTGAAGAGAAACTGAGATAGATAATATTTGTAAAGCACTCTGCAAAGCACTAAATAAATACTAGCTATAATGATTATTAAAACAAATTAATCCAACTCTAATACTACAACCAAACTTACTGAAATATCCCAATACAATAAGGAAATTAGTAGATAAGCATTGATTATTGGGGGCAGCTAGGTGGCACA
The DNA here is from genome assembly GCF_028583685.1 of Petaurus breviceps papuanus. Lineage (NCBI taxonomy): Eukaryota > Metazoa > Chordata > Mammalia > Diprotodontia > Petauridae > Petaurus > Petaurus breviceps. The sequence goes on along the minus strand of NW_027185764.1, from coordinate 30,873,494 downwards.
GTGAATAGAGCACCGGCCCTGGAATCAGGAGGACCCGAATTCAAATCCAGCCTCAGACACTTAACACTTACTAGCCATGTGACCTTGGGCAAGTAACTTAACCCCAATTGCCCTTCTTTAAAAAAAAAGGGAAATAAATAAATGAATGAATGAATAAAGAAAGAAAGAAAAGAAGGAGGAAGCAAAAAGATGAGCATTGATTATAAAAATTCCTCCTAGTCAAAAGCATGCTTCATATTGATGTTGATAAAACTTTCTATATGGGTTCACTATATGGATTACCATGGAAACTCTCAAACATCCATCTTATATTGATGAAGTACTAAAGTATTTCCATACAATTAGCAGTCTTTCCCTCCAGAGACTTAGATTTAGAGGGCATCTAATCCAACCTCTTTCTTCTGTGAATAAGGATATTATGGGCCCAGAAAAAAAAAAAGTAGTCAAATGGGGATCCGCACCTAGCTTTTTTGCCGTCAAATCCCCACCCCTATGAACAAGTACTTAGTCAATAATACTGATAAACCAGAACAAGATTCTATAGTTATTTTTTAAATTATTCTAACAATTTTTAAAATTTCACAATTTTATAAATTTACCATAATTTTGCAAGCATTCAAAGGAAGTGGCTGTTAAGACAGGGCAAGGTAATAAAGACAAAATGACTTCTGAACACATGCCACAGTGATGCAGACTGTTTCTATGAGTTTGAATCCCCTGAAAGTACTCTTCAAATCCACTGCAAAACAAGACAGGATATACCAGGGGTGGGGAACCTGTGGCCTCAGGGCCACATGTGATCCTCTAGATTCACAAGTGTGGCCCTTTGACTGAATCTAAACTTCACAGAACAAATCCCCTTAACAGAAGGATTTGCTCTGTAAAACCTGGACTCAGTCAGAGGCCCACACTTGAAGATCTAGAGGGCCACATGTGGTTTCAAAGAAATATGAACCAAAAAAAAAGGAAATTCTAAATTCTTGTGATTTATCTCTAAATCTAAAGTGAGGAGGCTGGGCTAGATAATCTCTAAAGGGCCCTTTCAGCCCTACATTTTAGGAATCTATGAAATATACATCAGTTACTTAAGAAGAGAAGCCACTCTTTATGATCAAATCAAAACAGAATGCAGCATTATTTTCAGCTGCCAAATTTTCTGACCAGCTGTACAAAAAGGTAGTGCTATCAGAACTGTTCTTTTCAAAACTATAAGGTAGCAAAACAAATTCAAGAAGTTCAAGATAATGTAATAATAAGATTATTTCTCTCTCAACAAATTTTCATTTCATTTGGCAAAAGGCTTTCAGAAAATAAAATTCAGCCAAGTATAGATTCATATTACCTCCTGTCCCAACACTGTTTTGTAATGTGCAGAAGGATTTTTTAGTACTCTTCGTATTTCTTCCAAATGTAGATTGATCTTGGTGGTAACCACTTGTATTTCCTCTTTCCTCTTACTTATTGAAGGGAAATCTGTGAGGTCCTTGAACAACTCGGTTTTATCTCCAGTTCTAAAAAACAAAAAGTATGTTTGTACTCATGAAGAATCTGTCTTGTGAGTGGGCAGAATGCAGTGGAATTAGTACTAGGCTGAAATCTGTGTTCAAGATTTTAGGCCCATTTTTATCCATAATTACCAATAGGATCTCAGAAAAGCCACATAGCCTTTCTTACAAGCTATAAAACAAGAAAGTTGCAAAAAATGATCTCTATGGTACTTACTACCCGTGTAACTTTGAACAAGTTACTTAACTTTCTTGTAACTGAATTTTCTCATCTATATGATGAAGAGGATGGGCTGGATAATCTATAAAACGGACTACTTTCTGTTCTCAATCTTATGCCTAATCCTTCAGCAACGAGGAATAATCACTGATGTCCTTGAAGACTATAATCTGAAGAGAAGAGTAGGGATGGGAACCAGACTGCAGGCGCAAGAAGACTGGCAATGAGTAGAATTCTGTCTGGGCCCAATTTGTCCATCTGTGCTTTCTGTCTCAGATACTCAGACTGATGAAAAAAAAGCTCTACAGGTTTCTCCATCCCAATTCCTCCTGTAATCTGGGCAACAGACTATTCTTCACACATGTAGGCTTTGAGAATTTTATCAGTGAAGGGGGGTAAGCTATAGAATGAGAGCTAAAAAAGATAGCCTGGTCAAGGAAAAACATTTTTAGGAACAAGAAATCTGAACACATTTTCAGACAGAAAAATGTTCATACATAGGAAAAGACTAAATACACATTGCAGAGAAGTAATAAATTCAAATAAGGTCATAGAGGAATCAATACAACAAGTGGGAAAGGCTAGCCATCTTTTCCTTTGAAACTACGTGGAAGGTGCTGAGGGTGAATGAAGACAAAGAGTCGCTGAAATAGCACCATTCCAAGGCAGTATGATATAATGGAAGTAACAATGTAGTCAGACTCAGAAGCCCTGGGTTCTAATCTACCTCTGTCATGACCTGAGTAAAAGTACTCTGTAAACCATAAAAAACAGTAGAAAAGGTATGTATTTTCACTGGACTAAGTAACATTAAGATGATTTTTACTTGCTTTTATACAAGAGAGCCACTTCTGCTATGGAAAATCTGCCTCTAGACATTAGACTCTGGAGTTCCTAATTAGAAAACACAACCAGTCAGCAAATATATGTGAGATGCCAAGAGGATACCACCATTTGAGTTAAACAAGTTGCTCAGCTTAGCTCTCCTATGCCTGCCCTTCTGATGTAAATCCTGTGCACAATTCCATACCCACCAGAGCTGGTGAAGTAGCAGCCACTTAAATTTTCATTTCCAGCTGCATCTGGAAATATTTAACATTTAGAGTCTTTAGTCTAGATGCTTTAGGATCTAGTCAGGTTTTTCATTTCAAATGCATACAAATGTCCACTGCTACCATGGCAGACTAAAAACTCCACATGAAATGGCAAATATGCCTAAACATTTTTTTTTTAATTTGAAGCAGCTTTTGTTTTTATATTACTTTTATTTTCAAATATATCCCCATTCCAACCAATGTGCTTCAAACAAAAAATTAATGAAAAAAAAGTTCAACAAAAATAACCAACACATCAACCAAGTCTCACAGCATATGCCAGACTCTGCACCCAGAGTCTCTCACCTTTGCCAAAAAAGAGTAAAGTCTATTTTCTCACACCATCTTCAGGGTCAAGTGTGGTCACTATAATTACATAGCATAGGAAAGTGAATGGAAAGAAAAACAAGATCAACAACAACAAACCCAATAACCCTAAACGCTAGGTAATTATAATGACCAAATGTCTCTGAAGCCCTCCTGAATGGGTTTCCATCTACTCCTATCTACTGGGAGGTGGGACTCTTGGGGTCTCAGAGGATACATCACTACCCACCAGGAGGCTGAACCTCAAGGGAAGACTTCAAACTGTCTGATTTCATGTCTTATTCAATGAGTCTCTTTTCTAGTGACTGACACTTTGCTTAAGTATCAGTGTCTGACTGATACTTATTCTTCAATGGTTCAAATGGTCATTCCCTTATACTTGCCCCATCTGAGGGATTCTCAACCCTGGTTACAATGTAAAAACCTCATTTGCCATCCTCAATTTAATACTCTCTCATGCCTATCCACCTGAACACTAACCACACCTAATGTTCTGCACCAGATCTGTTTGTCCTTTTGACCGTGTTGGCTGAAACTCCTATTCCATAATTAACAATCTTCCTTTTACATGAAGTCTATTTTCTTTTCTTCCTCCAGTCTTCCGACCCTCATGGAGACATGGCTCCCCTCTAATGAAACCACTTTTCTTATCACCCTTTTCAGTACTGGGTGCACTTTCTCTCATACCCAGTGACTCAGTTATCATGGTAAGTCCAAAGATGCCTTTTTCCCCACTACCACTTTCAGGCTCTCTATCACCTCTCCTCCTTTAAAATTCATGCTATTCAAACTTATCGTCCAATTCATAGTCTGGTAGCTATTATCTATTGACCCCAAGTCATTCTCCTTCTTTCTTTAGGTTTACTGTCTGGCTCACAATCTTTCTCTCTTGCCCTCACATTAGGGGACTTCAACCTGTGTACTGATACAAATACCCTAACCTCCCAGTACCTCAATCTACTCAATTCCTAATACCTACTCCTCCATTTTACTTCAGCTATGCAGAGATGTCAATATTCTTGATCTCACCACCTATAAGAATTCTACTTCCCTGTTTATAAATTAAGAAATTTCTTTGTCTGATCTAAATAGTTTATCATTCCACTTTTCTCAGTCTTATGACCCTTAACCATGTTCTTTTTCCTCACCATGATCCCCATTCCCTTCAAGTTTGTTTTTCCCAGTCCATCACCACTGAAATGACTATACCCTCTCCTTCCTTCCCTATCTTCAACTCCTTAGTGAAACACCTCAATTCTACACAATCTGCAGTTCTTAAATACCTTGGTCCCTTATCTTATCACCAATCATGATTTACCAGCTCCCAACCTTGGAATATTCTCATCATCTGCTTCCTTCTACTCAGCTGGTGATGAATAGAGCAAAAGGAAATCATGAAAATAATCTGACTGGGTCCATTATAAATTTATACTAGCTTATCTTAACCAGATTCTCACTGCAGTAAGGCAAACATTCTATTCCTCCCTGATTTGCTATTCCATTCTACATAACAGATATTTGAAAAATTTCATCTCTTCTGAAACCTCCCACAGCACACCCAACCACTACCTCAACTGAGACCCTAGTCTGAAACATCTGAAAAAAATGCCCCTTCTTTCTTCATATCACATTGTCCATAGATCTTCCCTTGCCATCCGTCCTTTCCTCCATTCTTGAGAAGAAAGATATGGTCTTTCTTCTTGTCAAGGCCAAGCCCTCTACATACATCTCTGATCTTTTTCCCTCCTATCTTCTCCAAGAAGATCACGATCACTACCCTTTCGACTGCTCCTCATCTTCAATCTTTCCCTACCTACTGATTCCTTTCCTGATGCCTACAAATAAGCCCATGTTTAAAATACTTTCAATTTCAATCTTACCATAATCACCAGCTATCATCCTTTATCGCTCACCTTCCTTCATGGCTAAATTCCACACTCAATGCCTCTACTTCTCACATTCTCTTCCAAACCTTCTGCAAAATGTGATTCCAACCTCGCTGTTCAACTGACCCTAGCCAAAGTTACCAATAATCACTTAATTGACAAATCTAAAGGACATTTCTCATTTCTTATCCTTAAGTTCTCTGCAGCATTTGACACAATCACCTTCTCCTCCTAGATTTCCTAGTCTAGATTTTCCTCCAGTTCTTAAGACAAAGCTTTTTCCTGGTTCTCCTTACATCATTCCAATCACTCCTCAGTTTCCTTTGCTGTTTCTTGGCCCCGTGGCACAGTCAGTAATCATGGGTTTTCCTCAAAGCTCAATCCTGGGCCTTCTCTTTAGATCTATACTCTTGGACTTGGGAGTTATCATCAGCTCCCACTGGTTCAACTATCTCCTTTATGTAGTTGATTTCCAGATAAATAGATAGAGACCTAGTCTCTCTTCTGAGCTTAAGTCACACGTCATCAACTTGCCTTTTGGTCATCTTGAACTGGATGATGTCCCATAGGCATTTCAAACTCAATGTATCTAAAACAGAACTCATTATATTCTTGCATAAACCCCTCTCTCTTCTGAATTTCCTTATTACTACCAAAGTCACCACCATCCTCCAACTCACCTGTTGGCAACCTCAGTATCACCCTTACTTTCTCACCTTAAAATCCCCAAGGTTCTAATCAGCTGCCAAATCTTGTCATTTTTACCTTTACAACTCTCTCCTATGTCTCTCCAATCATATAACCATCACTTTAGCTCAGACTCTTATCACTTCCTACCTGGATTAATGCAATAGTTTTCCAACTGGTTGCCCTGCCTTAAGTCTCTCCCTACTCTATCCAACCCATCCTTCACATAGCTGCCAAGGTGATTTTCTAAAGCAAAAGTCTCAGCATATCACTTACTCCTCTGTTCAATGACCTTTAGTGACTCCCTATTATATTCAGACGAAATACAAAAAGTCCTCTGGTGCTTAATCATCCTTATAACCTGACCCTTTTCTATCTCCCCTGTCTTCTTACACTTTATTCCCCCCCATCCCAAAAAACTCTATGATCCAACTGGTATACTCACCTATTTGCAGTTCCCTGAAAACAATACCTCATCTCCTATCTCTGCATCTCTGCACTGGCTACCCTCCAGGCCTGGACTGCTCTTACTGGTACCTCTGTAACAGGCCCTTCCAAGTCCAAACAACTACTAGTGCCTTCCCCTCTCAGATTACCTTCCATCTACTACTCTGTATATATATTACATATGCCAAGGTCTTTACATGTTGTCTCCTACATTAAAACACATGCTCCTTTTTTTGTATCTCTAGCACTTGACACATTATGTATCACATAACATATATCATTTATATGTATACACACACACATAAAGCTTGTTGACTAAATAACTGAATTGTATATACTGTCTTCCTGGTTCTGTCTACTTTACCCTGAATTAGCTTATGTCTTCTCTTGCTTCTTCAAATTCTTGCCACTGTTTCTTAGGGAGCAATGATATTCCATTACACTCATCTGCCACAATTTGTCTAGCCAGTCCCCAGTCAATGAGGCCTGACCATAATAAAGAAATAATGACAGGTCTGATACTTACTTGGCAGCTTGCTCATTGAGTATAGTGAAATAATGCTCCACTGGGTCGAGATACTCAGGAATTTCCAGAAGGCACTGCTTGAACAAGTCTGATTTAACTTGGGAATTGATCGCAGGAATTAATGCTTGAATTTCTATCTTCAGGCGACACAGGGCTTTAACGATCAAGAAGAACTCTTGGGTGGAGCACTGAAATGGAAACAGTTTTAACCTAAAGAATGTAAGGTACCTTAAAATGAAATTTAATGATTAATCAATCATTTTAAAGTTGGGCATGTTTAAGATGACCTTTCTGCTAAGTGTATCTTGCCACATAAAAAACTTAGCCAATTAAAATAAAGAATTGCCAGAAAATATTTATATAGTAAGTATCTAGATGGGGAATATTTTAAGGATGTAAATGAAGTGATTTTAAACCCAGGATGCTTTTCATTCTTCAAAATGCATTTCAAAAACACATTAGAAATGTCAGGGGTGGGAAAATAAATTCAAACAACATGCTAAATATACCTTTAATTTCTTTTAATCTTATCTTCCTGCCCTCTCCTACATTCTTATTTTGTTTTTCCTAAAAAAATAAACTAAGCCATGACATGCATTCATTGACAACTTGTTTTTGAATTGCCCCTTTTAGTAATTCACCATATTTCTACCATCAGTTACTATATATGAAATACTACAATTCCTATTTATAATCGCATGTCAAGAAAATAAGGAAAGGGCAAGTCTTCTACTGTGCTCTGAACATTAATATATTTACTTATTAGATTTTCCAGACTTGGAAAATGACTTTAAAGATCAAGACCTAAAGAAGATAGCAAAACAAGCTAATTTTGCAACTTTAAATCTGTTAACACTGTGTCTATTTTTGTTACATAATAAATTCCATTTGTCTTGTTTCCAGAAATTGTTACTTTTTTTCTTCCACAGAGGTATCTCACAGCTCACTCTACTATAAAGAGTTTGCAAAGAGTTCCACAAATTTGCTCTGGGCTGGTTCAGAACCAGGAAAGATAAACAGGCAATTGGAAACCTGGGGCACTCAGAAGCTAAATGACACAGACATTGTTACTCAGATAGCAAATACTGACTCTAGGTCTTCCTTATTCCAAGGGCTGCCCACTATCGACTTCATGATGCTACTCCTTGTTGAGATAGGAACTAAGGTATACCTGCATCCTCTCAATTTTGCTCCACTGTGTATCTACAAATAGGGATCCTAGAACATTTCCTTCCTTTTGTTATACCAAAGAAGGTTTGGTTTTCTAGCTCCCTGTTTTCTCTTCCCTCCTCTCCCTTTCATGAAGGCAAAAGGAATAAATCACCAAGTCTATTCTCAACCACAAGGGTTATAAAATAACTTGCCTTTTAATCCTAGGTATTAGACTAGGGAAAAGTCACATTTCAGTAAAAATCTGTACAATGAGAGATATACTTTAAAGAAATATCCAAATCACAGCAGTTGGCTGGGTAGCTTAAAAACAAACACAAGCCAAAAAAAACAAACACACACAAAACAAAACCCAAACCAAAAAGGCTTAGGTGGTGAAATGAAGTTAGGAAAGATGGTCTTGGCAGGGAATGGTAATGAGTTCTATTTTGAACATGTTGAGTTTTAAATGCCTATGGGATTCACAGTCTGAAATATTCCAGAGGCAGTTGGTAATGCACAACTGGAGGCATCGGGGTGTCTCAGTGGAAAGGGCACTGGGCCTTGAATTGGGATGAGCCGAGTTCAAATCAGGCCTCAGACATTCACTAGCTGTGTGACCCTGGACAAGTCACTTAATCTCTGTTTATGTTAATTTATTGGAGAAGGAAATGGCAAACCACTCCAGTATCTTTGCCAAGAAAACTCTATATGGGGTCACAAAGAGTCAGACACAACTAAACAACAACAAATGCACAATGGAAGATCAAGAAAGAAACCAGGGATGGATAGAAAGATATACCATAGAAAGATGCTTAGAAATGATAACTCTCTAGAATTGCAACCCATTAATTTGAATATCTCTTGGCTCTAAGCTGTAGAGTGTGTCTAGATGTTGTGGTTCCAAAATTAGGCAATTGTCCAAAACTAGCCTTTTAGAGAATCAAATTAACATGGTGGTATAGGATTTGATCAACCTAAGATCCCAAACACTTTGGCAAAGACTCAGCATTTTAAAAAATCTACTGGAAATTCAGTAAAATACAAGGAGCAGTGGTGTACATCAGCAATTCCAGCTATCAGGGAAACTGAGATATCAGAACTATTATGTTCAGGAATTCTGAGATGCATTGGGCTAAATTAATAGGTTGTCTAGACCAAGGTCAGCACTAATATGGTGAGCTTCTGGAATGGTGGTTAGAAGAGAAGGAAACCAGGTAGCCTAATGAGGGGTGAACTGGCTCAGAACTGAAATAGATTAGGTCAAAGTGCACATATTGATTAAAGTGGAACTTGGCCTGTGAGTAGCCCCTGTACTTCCAGTCTGGGTGAGAAAAGAGAACAGAAGGAAGACAATGAAGTCAGAACTTCTGCACCAAAAGCTTCCCAAAAAAATATTAGCTGGTTACAGGCTATAGAGGAGTTTAAGAAGGATTTTGAAAACCAAATAAGAGAAGTGGAGGAAAAATTAGGAAGAGAAATGAGAATGATGGAAGAAAATTATGAAATGAGAGTCAACAACCTGAAGAAAATAACACCTAAAAAAATAGACTAACTCAGATGGCAAAAGAGGCTCAAAAAGGCAATGAGGAGAAGAATGCCTTAAAAAGCTTAATTTGTCAGATGGAAAAAGAATCCCAAAAGCTCACTGAAGAGAATCATTCCTTCAGAATTAGACTGGAGCAAATGGAAGCTAGTGACTTTATGAGAAATCAAGATACTATTAAATAGGGGCGGCTAGGTGGCACAGTGAGTGCTGGCCCTGGAGTCAGGAGGACCTGAGTTCGGATCCGACCTTAGACACTTAACACACACAAACAAAAAACCTAGCCGTGTGACCTTGGGCAAGTTACTTAAAGCCAACTGCCCTCCAAAAAGAAAAAAAAGTATGGGAATGGTACCTCTGGCCTCAGATTCTTAAGTTCTTCCTTCTGGCCTGAAATGGAAACCTCCAACCTCCAGAAAGTATCCACAGTCAGCAGCATTCCTGCCCCACTGCTTCTGTAGTCACTGGGCATGTGCTGGTTCTTTCTCACCCAGAGTCTCTCCTCCACAGCACAACTGGGTCTGGCATTCCTTATCAGCAGAGGTTCCTTCAATCTTCCCCAGCTCAGATGCCCAACTCCCCTCACTATCCAAGGTCTAAAAGTTCCTGTGGCTGGGGCCAAGGTTACCTCCCAACCCATTTTACCCCAGGGCTCACCCACTTGTTGTTTAAATGGAACCAACCTGGAGGTGTTTACTTTTTACAAGGACCAAACCTCTTCCTGTGACTTTTCTTCAGATCTTCTCTGACTGTCCCAGAAAGACCACTGTTCTGCCCCTACTCTTGTTTATTTTTACCACACTATGTTTGCCCTGAGGCACTATTTTATCTCATCTGTGGGAGAAATCTGGAGAGCTTGGAATTTTCTGACCTATTCCACCAAAGACTGAAGTCCATTAGAGTTCTTCACTGATAACTTCTGCTCCATTTGGCTGTATGGAAAATGGCATCAAATCTGAACCAGCAGGCTAATGAATTATTAGACTGGAATATGACTTCTGGTCAGGTCAATCGAGATTTTTTTTTTTTTGCCCACTTCATCTGATCACACAGAGTTGGTCATTACACTGACATCCCCTAAATCAACTGAATTATTAGACATACTTATGACAGAAGTCAGCAAGAAGCAGAATGGGAAAGCATAAATGCACTATTCACAAAGAATGGCTTAAAGCCAGTGTTTTTTGTCAAAAGGACACAAGGAAAAAACCTAGGTATCATTATAGAGGATTAGAAAGACTTTAAAAAGGTTGGTGGATGACAGAATAAGGAATCAGAATGTGATCCATCAGCTCATCAAAGCAAAGCAACAGCTTAGGAAGAAAAACGAGCTAATGACTTGGAACAAATTGTGGATAGTGTGAAATCCAAAATCACTGAACTTGAAGAAGAATCTGTAGCCATGGTTTCCCAGCAACAGAATCAAGTGAAAGAATTTCAAAAAGATCAAAAAGCTACACAAGCAAAATACCATCAGTGTGAACAAAAATGGATTGAGCAACCAAAACTCTTTCTTATTTGCAGAAAGAAATTCAAAAATTGCAGAAAGAGTAAGAACTTCATGTTGCCTCTCAGAAAAGTGTTCATCTGTCTTTGCAAAAAAGCAATGCAGACTGTCGTGGATAAATAATTACTTATCCTGATTATTATGAATCCAAATTAGAAAAATTCAAAAGGAACTAAGGCACTATGAAGAAGATAAAGATACTGAAGGAAGAAAAGGGGACTTCATAGATCTGGATGATACACCAAATTATAAAAACCTTCTTAGTCATTCTACAATCAATTCAGAAACATTAAAGCCAAGAATAATAAACTTTTGTGTGAAAATTGCATGATTTAAGACTTTACAAACAACAGGTAAAGAAACTGGAGAAAGCACTTAAGAAAAACATAAAATTACAGGAACTCCTCAAAGACAAATCTGAGAGCTTAGACTGCAGAGATTCTGAGATCAGCAAAACAGAAATCCAGCACCAGGCCCTGTTTGACCAGAAATACTTCATCATCTTAACCAGCATTCTCTCAATTAAAAACAATCCAAGAAGTGCAATTGTAATATAGAACAAGGGGCCCTTCCAGAGTTATAATAAAGCTACCAGTCAAGAAGTGGATTTGAGCATCTGCCTCCCACAACAGAAATGTGGGCAGACCAGTTAACATCTCTAATGGACTTTTGTAGATCCCTAGAAAAACTGTCTGAGGTTGGTGGCATAATATGAAGCAATATGAAAAGAGTGAAGTGACATTAAACTGGAAGAACTATTTATTATTGATAACATTTTGGAAGATGTTGAACATAAGAAAAAGGGTGACGTGCCCTGCCCTGGAACTGGTACAAGCAATTGCTAATCACTTCCCAAAGCGATTTGATGTAACATCTGTTTCTGGAATCTACCCTCGAATGAATGAAGTTCAGACCAGGCTTGGAGAAATGAATAATGCTGTGAGAAATATCTGTAAGATCCTAGAACTAAGTAATTTATCATCACTAAGTGTCCTGGTGAATACAGTTAGGAAATTGTGTAAAATAATTACTGAAGATGGGGGCAAACATGTTCAACAGGTTTTGAGCACCCAGGACATCCAAAGCATTACAAATGTCTTTTTTCCCCCCAGTCTTTCAGGCTTCTATACAGGATCTACTTCAGATTTTAGAAATCAACTAGTTGGATGCCATTATTCCTGAAGTAAAGGAACTAAAGCAAATTATAAACTGAAGAAAACGAAACCTTCATTTTTACTATGTAAATTTTATCTGTAATACACTTTATGATTGGACTAGGGCTATATTTACTTGCATAATTCCCCTTTTTCCCCACCTTGAAAGAAGACTGGTGACATGGCTAATCTTCATTCTGATATTTTTAATTGCTATTTACCAAATAACTGTCACTCTCTCAGAATTATGCAGCATCATTTGGGGGACTTAACAGCTGAACTCTTGAGTTTTCTAACTTTTCTTCAGCAGTTTCTGGTTTATAAGATTCAAGGAAAGTTGCTTATGTTTTGGAAAAAGAGGGTAATGATGTGTTAAGTATTGGCATGGGGGTGTTTTCCTTTAAGATTTCCTTTGCGATTTGAAATTCAGAACTCTATAACATCTTTGGCCCAAGGAAAATAGTACTGGAGTTGTTGATGACATCACTTCTCTAGCAAGTCTGGGGAATGAACAATTCCAGATCCCCCCAAAATCAGGGGAGGAAAGAAAAGGGAAGGGTTTTTTTCCTTTTCTCTAATCCAGTCAGTGGCAAACTGCTCCTTGAATCTAACCCTCTGTAAGCCATGCCAAGGATAAAACATTCTAAATAATCTGCCATTGGCAGAAGCAGCTGAAGTTTCAAACTAGAAGGTAAAGGTCATAGATTATAGGTGAAATTTTTTTTTTTAATTTTCCTCTCATGATGGGATAAAAGAGGTGAGTAAATAGGATGATAACTACCTCAAGAAAGGGTTTATCTGAGAGCTTGATTGTGATATATACATACATACATTCAGATATAGAGATATGTTTTTAGAACATGTGAATGAAATAAATATTTTAAAAAAACAATATGATAGGATGAGAGAAGATAGGCTGATCAAAACATGAGCATAAAGGATAACAGGAAAATTGCTAGAGGGTTCCTCTGAGACTTTCTTGTTAGCAGAATAAAGTGAGGAAGGTCTATTGAGTGGACAGCTTGTGGCAAATTTATGAAAGTACACGGACCAGGGTCACACAGAATTGAGAAGCATGGATGGATGGTTATCTACACTGCTGGAAGAAACTTTCAAATTGATAACAGACTCACTTCAGTATCTGGGTATCTATAGATACAATATTTATAGAAATGCAAAGTAAAACTCCTCTATTTGACATTTAAAGCCCTTCACAACCTGGCTCTAAACTATTTTTCCAGCCTTAAAATCATTGCCCTGCACATACTCTATAGTCTAGGCAAAATTTGTATATTCTTATATGTGTATTAGTTGTCCCCTCAATAGGAAGCCTTGAGTCCAGTGATCACTTCTTGTTTGGTCTTGTATCACCAGCACTTAGCACAGTACGTGGGACATTGCAGACACTTAATAAATGCTTGTTGACTGACTAAATGAGACTGGGATTTATTGATACACTTCTGCTTGTGAAATCTGTGAACCTTTCTGATATAGAAGTCTCAAAAGCCGAAATGCTGGAGGTCTGAGAGAAGAATTTCCCTTAGCATCACCCTGCCCTTTCCTTTTATACTAGTACACGTCTACGGAGGTAGGATGATGGCTCAGTGGTAAGAGTGTTAAGTTTTGGGAGCCAGGAAAACCTAAGTTCAAATTTTGACTATACATACTAGCTGTGTATGGTCCTCAGGTAAGTCACTTAGCCTCATGCCTAAGTTTTGGAAACAGAAGGCAATGATGTATTAAGTGTTGGCATGGGGGTATTTTCCTTTAACATCTGCTTTGAGATTTGAAATTTAGAACTCTTAAGATCTTTGGCCAAAGGGAGGTAGTATTCAACTTGATGATGACATCAATTCTCTAGCAAGTTTGGGGAATGTAAAATGAACTGATAATAACAGTCCTTACCTTACAGGTTTGTTGTGAAGATCAAATGAGATCATATACATAAAGCAGTATGAAAACCTTAAAGTGCTATGTAAAGGGTAACTATTATTATGGCACTCTAAAACGGATTATTAACCTGGGGTCTGTGAACTTAAAAAAATTGCAATATCTGCATTTCAATATAATTGGTATCCTTTGCAAGTCTATGTATTTTTATTTTATACATTTTAAAATATTATTCTGAGAAGGGGTCCACAGGCTTCACCAGACTGCCAAAGGAGTCCACATCATAAGAAGATTGAGAATCTCCATTTTAAAAGGATTTATAAAAACACATAATTTTTATTAAAAGACTAAATTTTTCAGCCAAGTCTCCCTGGCCTTTGTGACTAAGGCTGTCCCCCAAGATTTGAATCTGAAATTCTGGCTACCAAAAGACAATTATTTTAAAACTCCAGCCTTGTGCCACTTGGTATGCACTATTATTATCATCTCCAAAAGTACCTATTTGTGTTTGCTGCCCAGCATTTTCTGCACAGCCATATGGCCTAGCCTAACCATTTTCACAACATCCAAATAAAGCACTTCAGAATTCCTTAGTTTTATAAATTTCAGACCACTGGCACAGTTTGTACCCAAAGCATCACTCACCAGTTGGTGCACAAAGAAGAAGCTTATTTAGGGTATGCTGATGTTAAAGAACAGACATGTGTTTAATGATGTGTTCCAAGAGTCAGCTAACAAATTTACCAAAAATAAGCATAGATAAGTACATAGGAACATAGACACTAAAGCTGAAGAGACCTCAAAGATCACTGTAGAAATGAAATTGGTATAAAATATTTATATCTTCCAAATCTTATTTGTCTCTGAATTTTCTCTTCCCTCCATTTTTCAGTATGAATCAAACTAGTCTTGGGGTATGTATTTACATAAGCATTAAAACAACAAAACAAAAAAATTAAAAATTTCTCTGGAAAAGCTTTTTTTTTTTAAGCAGAACTAGGGATAAACTTAGTTTTCAAATTAATAACTTAGAAAATTAGTTTGGTTCTGCTTGTCCCCGAATGTGTAAAAAGCTCCCAGGTCAAAATGTATCTAGGAAGGTATAATTACATCACATTTGTTTGTTGGTACCTCATCATGGATTTCCTTGAGGATTTTAGCAAATCCCAGATTAAAATGAGAAGTTAAAGAGAAGTATCTGCCTATATATTATTAAACTGCTTTTCCCTTTATGTTTTATTGTAGTCCTGAGTGATTTTGTTAAGGCAAAGTAAAATAGAATATACTGTACATTTTACTGGAAAATATATATGAAACTATATTAAATGTGATGTTAAAATCATTATTGCAGCGTTGGCATTTGCATACCTGCTTATGTCCAAGTAGAACTCCTACATGGTCACATGAGCAGACGTTTATAGGTCTTAAGAGACAAGGCTAATTTAAATAAATAATCCTCCCCAGCTTTCTAGTGGACTATAGTTTGAAAACAGAAGGTGAGGAAATTAAGTAACCATTACATGTTCTTGCATGGGTCAGTTGAGTATGCCAACTTTGTATTTCTTACCACAGATAAATACAGATTACATTAATTTGCATGATTTAAGTTTTGGATGAGTCAAACACTTTCTTTTGCTATGTGCAAGGTTGTGTTTGTTAAACTAAAGATACCAAAGAACAGAAACAATGTCTTCCATCATCCCTGACTTCTCTCTATGATTTTTACCAACTTACCTTTTTGTGATAAATGCTACAGAGTCCTCTCTCTATATCAGGCAATTTGCACAGATGATTTTGTATGTAACCAAACACACTGGACTCGGAAAGGAGAATCTCTGACACTGCATCAAGTCGGGCATTTATTTCCCTGTTAGAGAAGAATGAGTGTAGTTATCTAAAAAACCTCCTGAAACTTAGGAGCCCTGCTCCTTTGGAATACAGATTCTTTCAAATATTAAACAGTTGGAACTTTTAGAAATTCCACAGCATGTCAGACACCTTTAAAAAAAAAAAAAAGGAAGACTTGTAGTATGAAATGAGAGACCCTCTCAGGTCATTTGCTTTGCTAGGGACAAGGAGCTTTATCCCTCTGCTCTTTAATTACAATTTAATCAAAGAACATGGAAAATCTACAGGTATATCTGCATGAGGATAAAGTAATGATTATCCTGATTAAAATGACTGGACAATAACCATGAAACCATCAAACAATTAATTTGATTCATTTTTTGGTGAACAGATTGCTTGACTAAACCTCACAAAAATAAAAGAATTTTAAAGCTTGAAGGGACCTTAGCTAAAATATAACCCAATCTATTCAATTTAAAAGGAAGATGGAAGGATGGAAGGAAGGAAGGGAGGAAGGGAGGAAGGGAGGAAGGGAGGAAGGAAGGAAGGAAGGAAGGAAGGAAGGAAGGAAGGAAGGAAGGAAGGAAGGAAGGAAGGAAGGAAGGAAGGAAGGAAGGAACGAAGGCAAGGGGAGGAGGGAGGGAGGAAGGGAGAGGAGGAGGGAATGAGCATTTATTAAGTGCCTACTTTACAAAGATTATCTCATTTGATCCTCACAACAATCTTTCAAGGTAGGTGCTATTATCCCCATTAGTCAGCTGAGGAAACTGAGGCAAACAGCCATTAAATCACCTGTCCAGGGTCACATAGCTAGAATGTATCTAAGTCAGGGTTTCCTGAATTCAGGTCTAGCACTCTATCTAAAGCACCACTTGGCTGCAAATAGAGAGGGAAAAAATTAAAATTTTTGAAAGGTAAGTGATTTATTCAAAGTCATATAGCTTGTAGTGAGTGGCACACTTGGGACTGGAGCCCAGTTCTCTGAACTCCTTGGGGGTCAGGACTCCTTCTAATAAGTTAACTGCCATGTTGTTCCTGTCACTTTGTCTTCCCTTGTACATTTAAGCATTCATTCAATAAACATTTATAGAGTACCTATACAGCTCCAAGAAGTACATGCAGCAGCCACACCCTGATAAACAATCTTGGTAGATGGGCTAAACCAGGTTTAGAGTAACCAAGGGGCAGAAAGCCCACCCATGAGTTAAAGAAGTGTCTACCCCAAGCATGTGAAGACTTCCCCTGGTGGAATGGACAGATGAGAACAGTTTGTTCCTACTGTCATGAAGGCGACTGACACAGGCACTGTGGAGTGCTTAGAACTTGGTCAGACATCGAAAATGCCAAGGTCATATACTGCATCCTGGGCCACTGCTAGTCATCTTGACTTTCACCCTACCACTGGACTTCAACGATTCAGAAAGAGAGAATGACGCTAATGGCTTCTCACAATTGTCTCACTTAAACCCAAACTACAAGCAATCAAGATATCACCTGTGATGTTACTGTTCCTTTCTGAAAACAAAGGATGAACAACAAAGGAGCACCCACTGTATATAACATTTCTGGGTAGGTTCCCAGAACAGGGTTACATGCTGACTTTGGTAGCTTTTCTAATTTATACAGGAAATATAAGCAATTGACCCCTAAGACACTATCAAAGAAGTCTTCAATCAACTCACTATGTGACCTCCAACCTACCAGTTTGGTCAAATCTCATACTACTCTTTTTCACATATTCTGTCTTCCAAACAAATTAGATGCCTCTCTGCCCCCATTTTTGCTTTGATCTCTCCTACTGCCATACCTTTGTTCACACAATACCTCATGCTCAAAATGAATTATCCACCATCTTCCACCTGTTGAAGTCTCTCCCCTCCTTCATCCCTCAAATTCAAGTGCTATCTCCTCCAGGAATTCTCCTTTTCTTCTGGTAAAGTTCTCAGTATGAGTATTTACACCTCAGAATCACTAAAAATCAGGGCTTTATTGATTGTTCTGTTGGCTGTCTAGACTTAAGAAAGTGTTAATAATGCAGATTAACTTAAAGTCAGTGTAAATTTTTTTTTCTAGAGAGACCCTAGCTATCAAACATCTACCAGCTCATTCCTGTATTGCTCTATAAATGTTGCTTAAGTTCAGCAGAAATTCAGTAGAGAACAGAGGGAATCAAGTAATAACCAGACCGGAGCCATTTATAGAGCACTTCAAGGTTCGCAAAATGCTTTAAATTCTTTATCTCATTTGAGCTTCAGAACACCTCTGCCTAACCTCTTCAACAACCTTCCCACACTATCTGAAAGGAAATATGCCTTCCTCAACAGTCTTCCAGGATCTCTCTTTCAATCAAGAAGTCAATCAACAAGTATTATTAGGTACCTACTATGTGCACACACCATGCCAAAAAAATGCTACTAGAAGCTTATATTCTAATGGGGAGGCTATATATACAGATATATACACACATATATACTTAGCAATAATATAAAGTTAATAAATAAAAATGCAAATAAAGCAACTTAATACAAAGGAGTTTGTATTAGCAATTTGAGAGATCAGGAAAGGCTACAGGTGGAAGATGGAATCTGAGTTGCACCTTTGAGGAAAAGAAGGACTCTGAGATAGGGGGAGATAAGGAAAGAGTGTATTCCAATAATGGAGGGAGGCAAGCCAGTGCGAGCCAGAGTGTCCCATGGTGCGTTAAAAGGCGAGGAAAGGACAGTTTGCCTGGACCGAAGGAATAAGGGGGAAAGTAATATCCAACAAGGATGTAAAGATAAGGCTCTGGAGTTGAACAGGCAGAGGAGTCACACTTATTGTACTTACCCTGGTCTCAAAGTTGTTTTTGTGCATATCTTCCCTCCTTCTTTAGAATTTAAGTTCCCCTTAGGGATGGCCAGGTGGCGCAGTAAGAGCGCTGGCCTCAGAGTCGGGAGACCCAGGATTGGTTCTGGCCTCAGATACCTAACACCCACACAAAATAACTGGTCGTGTAACCTTGAGCAAGTTACTTAACCCCAACTGCTTTAAAAAAAAAAAGAATTTAAGTTCCTCAAAAATAAGGAACATGGAGATTAATAAAAATGTCTGTTGAATGAATAACTAATCCTGTGCACGTTAGTTCATCTTTGGAACTCGGTTTCTTCATATGTAAAGGTGGGAGGCTGAACCAGATGATCTCAAAATTCCATTACAGTTTTACTATTCTATGATTCTATATACCTATCTCAATTCAATCTGCTAAATTTACTGAAAGTCTATCATGTGCAAGGCACTGTGCTAGATCATGGGCATAACAAAGACAAAAACAAAACGATTCATACTCTCAAGAAATTGGGTGATAAGGGGCGGCTAGGTGGTGCAGTGAATAGAGCACCAGCCCTGGAGTCAGGAGGACCTGAGTTCAAATCCGACCTCAGACACAACACTAGCCTTGTGACCTTGGGCAAGTCACTCAGCCTCAATTACCCTGCCTTCTCCCCTCCAAAAAAAAAAAAAAAAAGAAATTGGGTGATACAAGAGGGACAATATATTAAAAAAAAAATAAAGATAAAGAAATTTGAAGAAGGGGAACAGAACTAACAACAAAGGGAGAGCAGTAATCCTCAGAAGTGGTATCTGAGTGGAGTCATGAAGGGAGAGAAGGATTCCAAGCAGTGGAAATGAGAAGGAACAACATTCTAATGGGGAGACAGACAATCTGGTCAAAAGTATGGAGAGGGCAGATGCAACGTGTTATATCAAGAATAGTAGAGCTTAGGGGCGGCCAGGTGGCTCAGTGAGTGAGAGCACCGGCTCCAGTGTCGGGATGACCTGGATCAAATCCCAGCTCAGATACTCAGCACCACACCCAGAAATAACTGGCCATGTAACCTTGAGCAAGTTACTTAACCCCAATTGCTTTAAAAAAAAAAAAAAAAGAATAGTAGAGCTTAGAGACAGATTTAATTAGAGGGACTGATGTTTAATCAATCTAAAAATGTCTGAAATCAGAGTGTCAAAAGCTTTAAATGCTGAAAAGAGGGTATATATTGAAAAGAGGGTGATCATTGGGTGATTAAATTCTTGGCCATAGGAATAACTCATTATATTATGTAAAATCTAGGGGATTAAACTTCTAAAAGCTGAGAGTCACAGGACTAAAAGCTGGATGATTAAGTTTAGAGATCATTCAGTTCAGCCCCTTCATGTTCTAAAGGGAAAACTGAGCTAAAACCAGTGCTGGGTCTTAGTTGGGTATAGAGTGCAGGGCCGGGAGTCAGGAAGACCTGAGTTCAAATTCAGTCTCAGATACCTAAAAGTTGTGTGACCTTGGGCCTCAGTTTCCTCATCTATAAAATGAGTTGTAGAAGGAAATGGCAATCCACTCCAATATCTTTGCCAAGAAAACTCCAAATGGAGTCACAAAGAGTCAGACATGACTGAAACAACTACAGTTATCTCTTCCACATCACAACCTTCCCCATCATGGTTTCAATATATTGAAGGTCGGATTCAGAAATTACATGGAAATTGCTGCGAAATTATGCAGAAGCCACGGATGACACACAAAGGTCAGCAGATGAAACAGAAAAAGTTTAGAAACTCAGAAATGCATAAAATATAAGTATAGTATCGTATAATATCAAGAAAAAAGAGAAGGAAATCCATAAACCCAGAAGATTTCTTCTCTGGTATGAAGGGAAGACCAAAAAATTTTATATGGATTTTCCAGATTGCAAGGATGTCATGTCCCTAACACTCCCTGCCCCCAGTGTGGAAGGGATAATTATAAACAAAAACAACAATTACACCTTAAAAGTTTATACTGAGTTAACAAGGCTTAAGAAGGGGAAGGTGAGAGGACAAAAAATATAGTCCTGCTAGGGGGACAATATCACCAATACAACATCCTTCATAAGATTTGTGTGGCACAAACAACTTTGACGATCTAATAAAGTTCTAAACTAGCCAGTGAATGATATTTATTTT
This sequence comes from Petaurus breviceps papuanus, assembly GCF_028583685.1. Taxonomy (NCBI): domain Eukaryota; kingdom Metazoa; phylum Chordata; class Mammalia; order Diprotodontia; family Petauridae; genus Petaurus; species Petaurus breviceps. The sequence continues at coordinate 30,852,737 of NW_027185764.1, read as the reverse complement.
TTGTTTTATATCTTATAAAAGTGAACTTGCAAGATCAGCATTCAAGAGGCTTCTGTTGCAATCTGCTGCATCCCCTATTCTGTTCCCATCTATGTTCAAGTCAAGGATCATTTTATCTCAGACAAGAGTGATCACATTAGGACGAGCCCCGTCACTGCTAGCCGTGCTTACTAACAAAAGGTTATCCCTCTGAAAGATTCATGAGCCCCCAGAAGAAACAGACAAGCAGGGAACCACAACAAAGCTCAGCTCTCCAGGGAACACAGACGCCAAGATACCCTGAGTCATGACTGAAGTCCCTTGCCCCTAGCTGATCACACGAAACTCACATACCCAAAAAAAAAAAAAGGAAGATTCTCACAGCCTCAGCATGGGTCTCTTTTTTCCACAAAGGATAGGAGAGCTACAAAGTTACAAAAGTGGGCACAAACTTACCAAGTCTGCAGTTTTAACACTATTAATTTCCTCATAGTGGTGGTTAGCCCACAATTTGGATCTGTTACCATGGTCAGTGTCTTGACCCCTTGGTCCAAACAGCCAGAACTCACATTGACAATATCTTCTCACTCAATTATGATTTTTTTTAAACCAAAAATATAATTCTTTTATTAAACGAACTAAACAAACATTAGTGAATGAAGCAGACAGTCCTAAAAGGCAAGTTGCTAAAGAAAACAAACACAAGGACAATTTGGTACCTAGGAAGCTAGATGAATTTGGAGTCTGGAAGGCCTGAGTTAAAATCCAGTCCCAGACACTTACCAGCTGTGTGACTGTGGGCAAGTCACTTAATCTGCCTGCCTCAGTTTCCTCATCTGTAAAATGGGAATGATAATAGCATCTACTTCCCAAGGCTATTGTAAGGATAAAATAATATTTGTAAAGTACTTTGCACCTCTTCAAGTACTTTACAAATATTAGCTATTATTATTACCTTTCTTAATAATCCCTAATTTATGAATCACTACTTGATATGAGTTTTATTCCCACACTTGAATAGAATGAGTCCTTTAACTAAGTTTGAATCTTTTGCTTTTGCTTTTTTTGGAGGGGGTAAAGCAGGGCAATTGGGGTTAAGTGACTTGCCCAAGGTCACACCACCAGTAAGTGTTAAGTGTTTAAGTTTGAATCTTTATGCTTTACAATCAAAAGACCTTCTTGAACTACGCTGACTCCATAATCAACTCCAGTAGTTCCCTATTGTCTCAAAGATAAAATACATAATCTCTGACAAGTCTTTTGTAGTCGGACACCAAAACGCTCTTTCCAGAGTCATTAGCTATTAGTCCCCTTTCTGCATTCTGCAATTGGACAGTCTCACCTTCTCTATGTTCCACAAAAAGTACACCCCACCTCCTGTCTTCATACCATAGCAGTGAGACTGTCTCCCCTATGAAGAACTCATTTTTTTCAGGACACAGCTTAAGACTGCCCTCTATGTGAAGCTTTTCCTGTTCCCAACTGCTGGTGCTCTCCCCACAAACTACTTGGCATTTAACCACTTTGTATTTATTTGTTATACACATATATGCATATATATGTACATATATATGAGAGATTCTCAAGAAAAGAGATATAGACATATATTTCTTGTTAGAGTGTAAGCTCCTTGAGAATTGGGTTATTTCATTCTTTTGTACTTCTATCCCCAGAATCTAGCACAATGCCTGGCATATACAGCAGGCACTTAAGAAATGCTTGTTGATTGACAGATAGAGATAGAGATTAGAGATTAGAGATAGAGAGACAGAGACAGAGATACAGATAGAGATCTGTCATTACTGCAGCAGCATCAATTGGCAAGTCTTCTAGAGCCTACAGGATGAATCTTTTCTTAAATAATTAGCTGTGTTCAATACTGTCATTATCTCGTCCTAAATCTCTACATTTTTCATATAACACAATGAACAAGAGAGGAAAAAAGCCTCTCTCATGCCCTGGCTCTTGGCTTTTCACATTTCCAATGATGTGGCTACTGGAAGATTTGCTAAAAGCAGCATGACGCCACTGTTGTGAGTGTGAAATCCTGTGACTCATTATGATAATCATCTACTCCTGAACAACTGAGAATTGATAATATTTGAAATAAATCAAGTTGAAGCTAAATACAGTAGGTATCAGGACAGAGGAGGAAAAACCTTCTTGTCCTCTTCTAAAACAAAATAAACCCCAGAAAGAAAACTACACTTCAAAAAAAAAAAAAAAAGGAATATTTCCCCCTCCCCCATTACATGTAAAGCAATTTTTTTTTTTTGCTTTTTGGAGGGGGGAGGACAGGGCCATTGGATTTAAGTGACTTGTCCAAGGTCACACAGCTAGTAAAAGTTAAGTGTCTGAGGTCAAATTTGAACTCAGGTCCTCCTGATTCCAGGGCCAGTGCTCTATTCACTGCATCATCTAGTAGCCCCTAAAAGCAATTTTTAACATTCTTTTTTTTAATTTTGAGCTCCAAATTCTCTCCCTTCCTTCCTCTCCCCCCATCCTGAGATGGTAAGCAATTTGATACAGGCTATACATTTGCAATCATGCAAAACATATTTCCTTAGAAAACTTACATTTTCAAAAAGTATAAAGAATCTCTGGGAAGGGTTCATGCTCAATGATTTTATTAAATTTAGTAGAAAAAATTCTTGGTAATACATTTAAAAAAACAACTTATAGATTTCTAGGGATAAAGCTTTGAAAAAAATAAAACTGTGGTGAGAAATTATTATTTCACTCTTGTGTTAATAACTAATTATTCAACCACAACCAAGGGTTTTTCCCCTTTTATAACTTTCTCATCCAGAAATTAATCAGTGTGGGAAATTTCTCTCCAAAGATTTACCCAGACCAAGATCTAATGAGACAGTAAAAGAAATTCCAGTTTAGACTAATGGTACATTCCTGTTCATTGTGTTTGCTCAGATAGGCCTGGAAAAATGTGGATCATCCCTTTTGTCAGACAGGTGATATGGAAACTGATAAGTATCTTTGACCAAGACTTTGGTGATCCAAGTCAGTAGTCCAAGACTCTCATTGTAATATAATCCAACCTCTCATTGTAATATTCATTTTATCATTAATTGTTAACCAATCAGGGTTAAGTGCCCCCTCAGGAACATCTACTCTTCCAAGAGCATATACATTATGAACCCACCACCATGAGGGATCTTTGGTCTAAGAGAGAGACAGCCAAATGGCCATCCTTTTATTAATAAACATGCTGACCTTATTAATAAAATGATTAAATTACCCAGAGACTATGTCTCTCAAACTTCTTAAATGGCACACAGTGTTGAGTAGGCTTGGACTTTGGGAAAATATAAAGGAAGTAACCTGGCAACCCTATCCAGAGAGCAAAGGTAGAACTAGACAGTAAACCACTTAGTCTTAAGACAAGGCCATTCACACAACTAGATTCATTATGTAAGCACCAAAGCGAACCATGTGAAGTAAAATAAAAAAAGCTTATGAACAGTTCTGTATCCTGTAGCCATGTCTTTAGACAAGGTTATAACAATCACTATACTGAGAAAATAGCATGACAGACAGGGAGACAAAGAGAAGTAGTCTTTTGGCATAATAATGTGGGAGAAGCTGATCATCACTTCCATCTAAACAGGAAACTGCATTGTCATTTAGGAACAGAGGATGACAATAAAGACATTACTGCTGAGTGGTAAAGTGAGGTGCTTGAGGATGTTCTGAAAGCATCACAAATTCTTAGGGCAGGAAATGTAGGCACTTGTCATTTTCATTCCAAAAAGCAGGAAACAATTCAGTGGAGGTTTCAGATGTGACAGTGATTACCCTGGATCATTCAAGACAAGCTGACTAAACATGAGTGTCCTTAACTTTTGGAGACAAAGCTGCTACTGTTATTAATCCTCTGTGTGCGTGACTATGCTTCAAAGGTCCCCTATATAGCCTTTTTCACACCAATGAGATGTGTAGCCAGTTCTCTTACTCATAACCATGTCTGTTCGTTATTCATGATTGTTTTTTATGTACTGATTTTGCAAAACTTCTGTGACTCCATTACAGCTTTGTTATAAAAAAGCTGCACCTCGAACAAAAAAGATGCACATGTGGAAGCATATAGTACTAAAGCCTCTTTTTAAATTAAGATTCAAACTGCTGAGCTTTTCTACCTTTAAGTCAATTTGCTGCAAAGAGCTAAGAATACAGCAGAGCCTAATGGATAGAGTGCTGTAGGTATAAAGACTGATATAACTTAAGACCCTTCCAAAGAGTTTATGTTCTAATGGGCAGGTGGAAGAAGGACGGACATTTACACAACTAACCATATATGATATGATAATGTTTAATAAGTTTGGAGCAAAATATTGTGAGAAATTTGAGAGTACTTTCAGTTTGAGGGGGAAGGGAGAATGGAAATACCTGAGAAAGGCTTAATGGAAAAGGTGTTACATCATTTGGGTCTGAAAGGACTTTAAGAGCTGAAGATGGTGAGAAGGAGAGAGGAGGAAAGGAGGGATTAGAGAATACATTCTAAGTCCAGGAAATTGCATGAAGAGAGAGACTAAGTTAGAAGTTTGCAAAGCAGCAAATTTGGCTCAAAATTAGGGAATAACTTCCTCACAACTGAAGCTACACAACAGTGGAATTTAAATGCCTTAGGAGGCATTCACATACACAGAGACTGGATGACCATTTGTCTGGAAGCTATAAAGGGGATTTCTGCTGGGTCAGATGAACTGCTATTCCTTACAACTCTGAATTTCTGTGACTATTAGAAGGCAAGATAAGAACAGAAAAGAAAAGTAGTTCAACATGGCTAGAAAGATAGGTTAGATCTGGGTATTGCAAACCTTTAGCTCAGGAATGCAACAAAATACTTATGGACTACAAAAATTCAATTAAAACAGCTTTACTTGCAATAAAAAAAGTGAGGATACAATTTACTAATTTAACCTCTGAATTCATCAGGACAGCAATGGTGAATCAAAAAGATAAGACAAGAAAGTCAAATTAATGGTTCGAGAACAGTGTCTTTGCCCCCCAAAAGGGAAACCATCCCAGCCTGCATAAAACTGACACCCCTCCTATTACATTCCACCTCTTTGTGGCAAGGTCCTAAAACTCTATAAAGGATCTTCGACTATTTAAATAGCCTCAAGAACGTTAATACCTTCAAAAAGTATTTTGTGAAGACTTCAGAAAGAGGGTTTTGTAAGCATACATAGCACTGGAGGAAAAACTTAATAGAAATTTTAAAAAAGCAAAGACATCAAAGATTATAAAAATCTTCTAAAAAAAAGTTAACTTCATTCACAAGAGAGGTGATATCAGAGGCAACTCATAACAAATCTCCTGAGGCTAAGCATCAATGATGAACAAGAACACCACCAGAAACATCAGGTATACAGCAGCAATGAGGACAGCTCTGACATAGCCATTGATTTCCAGTGTAGATCTATATATAGCAAAGTAGCTAAGAGGTTACATGGGGCTTGAGTCAAAACTGGGATTCATCACCTCCTGTCAAGCACTCTCTGTTCTCTGACCCATAGTCCAGAATACCCCCTAACATGGGAGCCACATCAGAGGACTGATAATAAATATTCACCCCTTTAAAGACCTAAGCCAAGGGGATGCCCACTTCTTTTGTATGGACTGAATGAAGGCAATTTCTACCTTTCATCTGGGAGTGCCACCAACTGACCAAGGGATGCTCTTTCTTCCTGGTGTTCAAGTTCCCAGTAATTATAAAAAGACAATTTTACCTCCCTATGTCACTGGAAAGCAAAGCATCTCCCAACATCTCCATTCCTTTGTTTCCCAACCTGCCCTTTTTATGCTTTCTTGAATGGAAAGATACATCTGGGTATTGCAAATCTTTAGGTCAGGATAGTAACTACAGAGGTATAAGAGGATGCAACAAAATACCTGTGGACTACAAAAATTCAATTAAAATAGCTTTACTTGTAATAAAAAAGGTTAAAAGGATACAATTTACTAATTCAAATGGAAGCTGCTCCCATTAACCTCTGAATTAATCAAGAGAAATATGTTCAAACCATCCTGGAGGAAAAGTGAACCTACCTATGAAGGAGGACCTGAAGCATTTTCCTTGAAGGTTTAGAACTTTCTGAGAAGAAAGCACTCAGAGACTCTACAGAGGAGGTAGAATAAAGAAAGGATAGAAGGGATCATTCAGGATTAAATCCAGAGTAATCCATCCTTATTAGGCAATTCTTCCTGGAAGGTAGATCCCATAAAGAGCTAGATGGAAGAGGCCTCTCTCTTCAGATAGTGCTGATTAATCACAGACACAGTTTTTGAGAGCTATGATAGTCAACTCTAATAATCAGGGTTATGTCAAAGCTGTAACTTCAATATTCCATTCCATAATTTAATAATGCCGGATGCTTCATGTGAAGAGAACAGGCCCAATTTTAGATCTCCTCTGCAATAAAATGGAGGCAGTTAAACAGCAAGGCAGATAAGAGTGCTTGAGTCAAAGTCAGTTAGAATTTGAGTTCAAATCCAACCTCAGATACTTAGAAGCTGTGTGATACTGGGCAAGTCATTTAACATCTTTCAGACTCAATTTTCTCATATGTGAAATGAGGGTGTTAGAGCTGATAGTCTTGGAGGCAAATCATGAATTGTGTAGGACCATGCCATACTCATATTTCAAAGGTAGATGCTCTGATTACCAAAACGAACATCATCACTAAGCAAAAGTAGCTCCCTCACTCTTTGTTAAGGGGACTATATGATCCTATGTCTATAACAACATAGAATCATGGCCCCCACAAACAGGTTGATGATAAACCCAGTACACAATCTGTTATTGTAAGGGTGTCAATTTGAACATGCTCTTACAAGCACTTGTGTGTGATGAATCATCAGCAAAATTCTTCTATTGGTCCCAAGGAGAAAAATATTTAATTGAGCAGCTCTGTTCTCTCCAGACTACTCAACTAAACAAAAGAGATAATCATATCTGGCTTCAGATCTGTTCAGTTCAAATCTGGCTTCAGACACTAACTAGCTGAGTGATGTTGCTGAGTAAGTCACTTTCCTCATCTGTCAAATAAACTGGAGAAGAAAATGGCAAACCACTCTAGTATCCTTCCCAAGAAAACCCCAAATGAAGTCCCAAGAGTCAGACACAACTGAACAACAACAATAAAAATGATCCTCTTTAAGCCTTCAACCTTCATCACTGGCTAAACAAAGTTATCATTAGGAGAACTTGTGTCGTTAAGTACTTTATCCTCCTTCAGCTCTATGACTAAGGAAGAATAGTTGTCACCTACTAAGGGACCTGATATCACTTAATATCAGCTACATAGGACAGCTTAAACAATTCCAAAGGTCTGTAGTTGGTACTACCCAAAATCCAGCACAGAAGTTGCTATAAGCTCTAGCACAGATACTGACACCAAAGAACTCACAGTATCCAGTCCAAAAATATACTCACCTTGTTTAGCCATCATAACTGTGACCTGGATATGGGTCTTCCCTATCCCTCTGCTACCTAAGCAAAGGTGCTCTTCCCTGGGTGACTTCCCCCAAAAAAATCTCCAATGGAAAATGAGGTGCCTTTGTGGACTCACAAAAATCCTTTATATATTTGATGACTTCACCTTTCAAAGCCACATTAACTTGTGCACATGGACTCCAGTTCCCACACAGTGCTGTAATTAGAACAATACCCCTGGGAGTAAGAGCACCAGCCCCAGTGTCGGGGTGACCTGGGGATCAAATCTGGGCTCAGATACTGAGCACCACACCCAGAAATAACTGGCCGTGTAACCTTGAGCAAGTTGCTTGGCTCCAATTGCTTTAAAAAAAAAAAAAAAGAACAATCCCCCAATCTGGGAAACTCTGTTCCTTTGTCTTCATGGGACTCATCACAAGAAAGCCTCAAGTCTAGATAACATACACGTGGGTGGCTAAAAATGGCCAAATGGGGTGGGAACTTTGGAGGATTTCCTAGGACAGATCACTCCCATGGGGTGGTGAACAATCATTTTCCATTCAATCCTGTATTCCAAGAACCATACCTAGGATAGGCTATCCTCACTCTCTACCCACCTAGCAATGTCTCCTCCCACCATCACCACAGAACATCCATTTGTGCTGTCAGCTGCTAGGCATCATCCCAATCACCTGCTTAAATTTCACCAGCTGATCGATCTGCCCAGGTTTGTATGGCGGTATGATGGAAGAGATCCATACCTAAAGCCTAATACCACTAAACAGGTGCCCTCTGCCACTTGAGTGGGTTCTAATTACTGGAATAAAGCAAATCCATCAGAACTATTCATCTCACGATGACTGCCGCTGGATAACCAAATGCAAAGGGGATTCATCTTCATGGAGTCAGGTATACAAAGTTCCCCTTCTTATCTGTCTGTAAAAAAATAAAGTTCAGTCCCCATTTAATTGGTTTCGTAAAGCAGGAGAAACTACACAACGGCCTCCTTAGAAGATCATACTTTCACTAACCATTGTTCCAGAGATTCACTAGGTTGCTGTAATGAACTCTGCCTCCAGCCTCTCAAGTACCTCAGTAGTCAGAGTTTGCCCACTTTCACAATAACAGGGTAAACCCAGATCTAGGAGTTCATCCCTGTTCTCTCTCCTGAATTCTGGTCCCACGTTGCCAACTGCCTATGAAACATCTTAAAATTAATATCCCACAGACCTCAAATTCAATACATACAGAAACAAGCTCATGATCCCTCCCCTTCTCAAGCATTTCCTGTTACTGTAGAAGGCACCCCCATCATTCTCACGTCTCAAGTCTATAACCTCAAGGTTCTCCTTGACTCCTCACTCTCGCTCACCCTACATATCTAGTCATGGAAAATCTCTGCATTTCTATGCCCATAACATCTCTGGCATGAGCCCTTCTCTCTCCTCACATAGCTACTGCTTCTGATCACTCTCACCTGTAAAATTACAAAAGGCTAGAAATTGCTAACTCTGCTTTCAGTCTCCATTCTAATCCACATTCCACATAGCTGCTAGAGGGACTGCATTTCTGACCATGCCACCTCCTTTACTTAATAAATTCAATGGCTCCCTACTGCCACCAGCATAAAACAGAAACTCTTCAGTCTCCCTTGTAAAGCCCTTCTCAACCAATTCCCAGTCTGCTTATTACAAGTTACTTGTTTTCACCTGTAAGAATGTAGGTAGCGGGGCGGCCAGGTAGCACAGCGAGTAAGAGCACCGGCTCCAGTGTCAGGATGACCTGGGGATCAAATCCGGGGGCAGATACTTAGCACCACACCCAGAAATAACTGGCCTTGTAACCTTGAGCAAGTTACTTAACCCCGATTGCTTAAAAAAAAAAAAAAAAGAATGTAGGTGGCACAATGAGCAGAGCGGAAGGCCTGGAATCAGACACTTACTAGTTGTATGACTCTGGGCAAGTCACTGAATCTGTCTGCCTCAGTCTCCTCACTTATAAAATGGGGATAATAAGAGCACCTTACATTCCAGTGTTGCTATGAAGATAAAATGAGATGTGTGTGAAGCTCTTTGTGGACCTTAAAGTGCCATATAAATGTTAGCATCATGATTGTTGTTATTATTCCTTCCAGCTCTAATCCAGTCAGACTCTCTTCTTGCTGCTCCTCCCCCGTGGCCTTCCAGACTCAGCGTCCATGCCTTTACACTGACTGTCCTCCATGCCTGGAATGCTCCTCCCCCCTCAACCAGACCTCACAGAGTCTTGTACCTTTAGTATTCTGCTCAAGCATTAGCTTATACATAAAACCTTTCCTGATACCCCTAAAAGCTAGCGTTCTCTCTCCCTAGACTACCCTGTTTTGTATTTATTCTGCGTGCGCGCGCACACGCGCACGCACACGCGCACACACACGCACGCACATGCACACACACGCACACGCGCACACACACACGTATATATGGTTTTCTCTCCCAAAAGACCGTAGAGTCTTTGAGAATAAGGGCTTTTTAAAACTCTTCTTCGTATCCAAGCGCTCAGCACTGTGCCTGACACATAGTGTTTAATAAATATTTGTTGACTATGGATTAATTATTATTTATAAGTTTTTTAGTGCATAAAAGCTGTTCATCAAGAATCTAAGATGAACAAACATTAGGAAGGACTAACAATGATAATCACTGAGCTAGAAAGACTAAAAACCAATGAACTAAAAAAAGCAAGACCTGAATATAGATTTGTAAAACATATGCCGCTCTTATTTCGCATCATACCACTACTGTCACTGCTGTATGTTTTCCTAATTTCCTGTGATAATACTACTGCAAAGGATTTAACAAAAACTATTTATTCCAGTAGGATAGGTAGATAGTGCAGTGGATAATGAGCACCAGGCCAGGAAGATTCATCCTTCTGAGTTCAAATCTAGCTTCATATACTTACTAGCTGTATGACCCTGAACAAGTCACTTCACTGTTTGCCTTGGTTTCCTCATCCTGTCAAATGAGTTAGAGAAGGAAATGGTAAATCACTCCAGTATCTTTGCCAAGAAAACCCCAAGTAAGGTCACAAAGAGTCAGACACAACTGAAAACAATTGAACCAACAACTTGTTCCAATAGAGGCAAACATTTTCCTACCCAAAAATGCACCAACAGTAATTAAAATAATCTATACAGCTCTTTGTATTGGGCAATTTTTCCTTTTTTTTTTTTTAAATTTAGATCTTGACTTTCCAATGTCATTATATTATAGGGAAGGCCTTGAGTATTTGCCAAAAAAAAAAAAAAAAAACAGATCCTCAAGGAACTTGGAAATATTTAACATATTTTTATTTTATACACACACACATATATAACATTTATAAGTACCTGGATTTCCTACCTCAAACCTCCCCATTCCAGTCTATTTATTAAGCTACTGCTTAAGAGGTTTTCTTTAAGTTCACATTTGATCATATTCCTCTCTCACTGAATAAACTCCAGTGGTTTCCTATCACCTTTACAATAAAACATAAACTCCTCTGTGGTTTAAGCAGATATCAAACAAAGTAAAGCATTTGGGATCAGGGGGAGTTTGGATTGCACCCAAACACTTACTGGCTGTGTGACTCAGGGCTAGATAGCCTTTCAACTTTATGTTTCCTCATCTGCAAAATGAGGATGATGACAGTACCTACTGTCCAGGGTTGTTATGAGGATCAAATGAAATAATATTCCTCTCTGGGATGCATTCTGGATCTACTCTACCATGCTCCAGCCCTTCATCTTGAAGCCTCACTACAACTCTGGAATTCACATATCCGAAGTACCCTCTCCCTCTGATTGGACAGCTCCTCCCAAAACCTGTTTTTAAACGGGATGCCCAGGCCAGCCATGGCCCTTTCCTCTCCAGGTTGCACACAAGACTTACTTTACTATGCCCCTCCTAGGCCAGATATCTTTTCTTCCCCTTAGCTCCCCATTCTTTCTCCCTTCCTCTGTCCCTCCCCTCACACCACTGTTTTTTAGCTTTCCTTTTGTGTGGTCTTCTTTGTTTAGAATGTAAGCTCCTTTCAGGGAGGGACTGTCTTTCTACTTATATTTGTATGACCAGTGGGTGCCTGGAATATGTTAAGAGGTTAATTAAATACTTGCTGATTGACTGCCTAACAACATATGTAAAAGCACTTTGCAAACTTTAAAGGTCTATAAAATTACTAGCTTTAACATTGTTACTGTTCTTAAACAGTTCCTTATCTTCCTAATTTGAAAAGTAAAATAATACATAAAGAAATTCCAGGTTTGCACTCATTGTGAAATGGAAATTTTAAACTGAATAATTACACACATATAGACTCCTTTTATATTTACCTTGTCAGGAAAGAGTTGTAACTCTAAACATTTCTATCACCGACTTGCTAAACTTAATGAATATATAAATCGCTGTGGTTAATTCTATCACCCAACCTCATTCCATGTATTATTTCATGATTTTATCTATATCTGTGACATTTTTAAGCCCACATAAGACCTTGCCAAGACCTCACCTGGTCTTCATTCAACTAGTCCCCAAAAATATACCTTCTTCCCTGAAACCTTTCTGATCAAGGATAACAATGACTGAAAGCAAAGACTCATATCTTTTAATTCAAATAGGCTTGTCCTTGGGGGCCCAGCCTCAGCACTTAGGAATGTGCACACCTGCAACTAAGCTAAAAAAGAGACATTCCACAAAAGTGACTCTGTACAAACAATCATGACACGGGCAATGTACTAGCTGTGTGACCCTGGGCAAGTCATTTAATCTCTGCTTGACTCAGTTTCCTCAACTATAAAACCAGGATCATAAAACAGCACCAACTCTCAAATTAATTAGAAACTGGCTGTTTTCTAGCTCTGCTAAGGAATTATCTGCAATTATACTTCAGAAGAAGACATTGTTAGGAATACATCTGCAGAGGAATTCTACACATATACTGTTGGGTGACTAAATCCTTCCCATTTCACCTGCATCGTATTTTCTTTTGAAGCCACTTCCCTTTATACCCTTTGCCAATTAGATCTCTCTAACTTCCTTACTCAGCTAAAAACCATCTGAAGCCTTTCCTAATACTACAACTGTTGGTGCCTCCTACTGTCCCTCCCCCCTCCAAAATTTCCTTTATTTACTTTTATCTATTTACATGTACACATGTGTTTCCTCTGACAAGACTACAAGCCTTTTGGGGGCAAAGACTTTCCTTTTTGCCTTTCTATCCTAGCACCTATGCAAAATACCTTACATCTGTTCTGATGATGAATATTTGGACTGATGGGTCCAAAGTCTCATCTTTCCCATTCTTGGGACTCTTTCTGTCCCACAGTTGGCTGTTTCCTTGTCATCGTCAGGAAGGTACCCATGGCAACAACTGACCATACAACTTACTATAGTGCTATATGTTCAATTGTTACTAAATATGACAGCACTCCTCTCATACCATTAACACCCAAAACTGGTTGATTACCAGGAGCACTTGCAAATTGTCTAAAAACAGTTTTTAAAAGCAAGACATCTAAGAAAGGAAAGGGCAAAAGGAACAGATAACATATTAAGGCCAGCACAAAAACTGAATCTGACAAGGTTCCATACAAGTGGTCACGTAAACACATCATCTTTCTCCACTATTACATGTATCCTCATCCTTGATACCTTTACAGTCAGAGGTAGGTAACTGGTGGATAGAGAATTGGGCATGGAGTCAGGAAGACCTGAGTTCGATCCAGCCCCAGACACTAACTAGTTGTGTGGCCCTGGGCAAGTCAGTTAACCTCTGTTTGCTTTAGTTTCCTCAACTATAAAAGGGGGATCATAAAACTGCACCAACTTCTAGCAGAGTTTTTGTGAGAATCAAATGAGAGAACATTTGTAAGGTGCTTATGCACAAGTGTCTGGCATAGAGAAGGTGTTATATAAGTGTTCCTTCCCTTTCCCCACATTCCTGTTTCTCCATGTAATAAATTATTTAGGAAATACTTTCTCTTTTGTTCTATTTTGCACCTTTTCTTCTCCCTTCATCCCAGCTCAGCTCTTTTTTTTCTTGTTGTCAGCTCTCAAGTTTGGGTTCTTCAGTCCCCCCCAATCTCTTTCCTTATTTTCTTTTTCATATGTATTTTTCTTTTTCATGGCTTATAAATCATTTAAGCTATTTTTTTCCACACAGAGATACCACCTATGCCCTTTAAACAGTTAACCAGCAACAAGAATCATAGCTGCAGCCTGTAATAGCTTTCAAGAATAAGAGGAATGGATAATTTTCCCAGAAAGCATAGGAGAGACATGAAATCCTAGCAATGTTGGTAACTGGCAAAATGCAAGACTTTTCTCAATATCACATCAGATGTTAAGAAAATGTGCAAAGCATTTAGATGGTAATCAAAACACTTGTTTCCATTCAACATATGGATACATTTTATCTACTTCTGCCAAAAGAAAGGAAGTTTTCAAATAATGGAATCTAAGAGAACTTACAATTGCCAAGTTCACATACTGCAATGCTTTCCACTAGGTGACCTTGAACAGAAAGTCACAATGCTACCCAACATCTTTCCTAATGAGAGAAGTTTAACTAATAAAACTCCTACCAGTGGAGTTGCTCTATACCTGTGTCAAGGAACACTACAGACTCTAAAGAATTAAAAATTAGTATCTCCCAGAGGGTGGTGGAGGGGCACATCTAAGCAGATGGCAATGTATAACAAACAAGGAAGTACAGAGTAAAAGATGTTGATGGGGTCCTTGGGCACCTGTGCTTGAACCCCAGTTTGTAAAATCAGTGATATTTTTCCCCCAGCCTCAAATCTCCCGAGCCTCAGAGCATTACCTCTGCCAGTTTCTCCCCAGGCCAGTACTCTGCCTAGCAATCATTCACGATCAAGCCCCAGCCAAATGCTTATCTCCCCTTGGTACAATAACAAGCTTCAGCTATGAATCCTTCACTAGATTATTTGTAAGTAAATCCCTAGCTCATTATATACATCCTAACAAGCTGCACCTATAGAATTTCGTAGTAGTCTGACCCAGCTGTGTACTGGCTGAAGCAGTTGTGTACTGGGTCATACCTACTGTATACATCCTAGACTCAATCATATGTATACTCCCTAGCTTGATATATACATCCTGAATCCCTCCTTAGCTTGGGATATACTAAACTCCCAACATCCATCTTGTCAAACATGACATTGATTGGGGGGCAGCTTGGTCAGCCCTGACCGCTAGCTGACTTAGTCATGTTTCAAGTCTAAAATCACAACTCCATGCAGCACCCCCTTGAGCTATTTCCCAATGAATTCTGGGAAATGCATCTGTGCAGTAGATATTAAAAGTACATGTTCTTTAAGAACTGACCACTCCTTAACTCCTCCCTAATCCCACCCTGACTCACCTACTTAGCATAGTTGCCACATGTTATACTATAGTCTATCTTATATAAACTATAATATACCCCCTTTAAGGTTGCAGGTTCCCCAAGAACTCCAGCCCGATGTAAAGTGTAACAACAGTGGATGGAGTGGAAATGGCGGAGTAGAAACAGGACTTCTGTGCATCTCTGGCTTCCATCTCCTCCAATTCATTTAAAAAACGAATCTAAACAAACTTTAGAGCTACAGAACCCACAAAAAGAAAAAAGAGAAGCTAATCTCCCGCTGAAGACAGTCCAGCAGGAAGGGGCCAGCACAATGCTCTGGGGTGCATTGTGAGCATGAGCCCAGCCCCATACAAATGCAAGGATTTAGCCTCAGGGAGGCCACAACCAGCCCCCGGCTGGAAGGACTTCAGATCACCAGCAGCTGTGGTGGTTTCCAGAATTATCAACCCATAGATGCTAAGGACAAAGTGACAGGTCAGTGCAGTGTGGACTTTGTGGGAACAGGGAGTTCAAGAGTGAGGTTCGGTCTTTGCCCCCAGGGCAAAAAGCCACTGAGGCTTGGCAGCCATGCAGCTGCCACCATGTGGCTGCTTCAGATCTCCTGGCCTGAAGATCGTAGGGGGATGAAGCAACCAGTCTAAGGGGTAACTGCTCTTGCTTTAACCTGCTTGGATCTGGATCACTGTGTAGGGTGGAGGTCCTGGGGTCCGTGACCAGTTTGCCAGAGGCTTCAGAGAGGGCAGCCAACTAATAGCTCCAGCACCTGAGAAAACCCCAGCAATCTGGGACAAAGCTTCCTTCTCTGATAGTAGAGTTCTACTGTGGGAAAAAGCTCAAAGGTCAAGTAACTGAATGGCACCATGAGTAAGCAAAGGAAGCAAAGCAAGAACAGCAATCCAACTTTACACTCTTTGGGGGACAAAAAGGATCAAATCATGAAATAGGAGGAAGACAGCAAAGTAAGAACTCCTGCATCAAAAGCTTCCAAGAAAAATAAGAGCTGGTTAGAGGCTATAGAGAACCTTAAGAAGGATTTTGAAAACAGAATAAGAGAAGTGGAGGAAAAATTGGGAACAGAAATGAGAATGATGCAAGAAAATTATGAAATGAGAGTCAACAACCTGACTGAAGAAAATAACACCTTGACACAGAGGCAGGCCCAGAAGGTGCAGCTGGCAGACACTGAGGCAGGCCCAGAAGGCACAGACAGCAGACACAGAGGCAGGCCCGGAAGGGGCCTGATCAACTCGGAGGGAAAGTCTTCCCACCAACCACAAGGGCCACTACCAGGCCTATCACCAAAGGGCTGGGACTGGAAAGAGCAAGGTAAGAAGCAAATAGAGAGGCCCCTGTCCTGGACAGCAAACACTCCTGGGGCTACCACTTCATAGCCCAGAAATTTTTTAAAAAGCCCCTTTCAGGACCTCCAAAGACCAGGATGACAGAGTGAACCTCACTTGCTCCAAATTCCCCCTCTGACCCTGAAAACATAGTAACTCTTGCCCCAGGGCAAAACCCTCTACAGTAAAGGCTTGGGATCCCAGAGGAAGGGTGTGGCTAGGACCCTGCCTCAAAATGGATAGAAAGCAGACTACAGAGACAAAGACTCTGGAGTCCTACTATCCTCAGAGGGAGGAACCAAACTCTGAGGGAGACAATGTGGACTCCACACCCACAGCTGAAACTTCAACAGGGAATGGGTCCCAAGCACAGAAGGCTCTCCCAGATGAGATCAAAAGGAACTTTGAAAACAAAATGAGAGATAGAAGACAAAATGAATAATTCTCTCAAAACCAAAATAGCAGAATTAGAAAAACATTATAACAAGGAAAACATCTCTCTGAAAAGAAAAGTGTATGATATGGAAAAGGAGCTCCAAAAATTAACCAAGGAAAATGATTTGCTAAAAACTAGAATCAACCAAATGGAAACAAATAACTCTATGAGGAACCAAGAATTAGTTGAGCAAAACAACAAGAATGAAAAATAAGAAAATAACACCTTAAAAACAGACTCATATGGCAAAAGAGGCTCAAAAAGGCAATGAGGAGAAGAATGCCTGAAAAAGCTGAATTTGCCAGATGGAAAAAGAATCTCAAAAGTTCACTGAAGAGAATCATTCCTTCAAAATTAGACTGGAGTAAATGGAAGCTAATGACTTTATGAAAAATCAAGATACTATTAAACAGATTCAAACAAATAAAAAAATAGAAGGCAATGTGAAATATTTCATTGGAAAAACCACTCACCTGAAAAATAGATCCAGGAGAGATAATTTTAAAATTATTGGACTACCTGAAAGCCATGATAAAAAAAAAAAAAAGAACCTAGAAATCATCCTCCGAGAAATTCTCAAGGAAAACTTCCCTGATGTTTTAGAACCAGAGGGCAAAATAGAGGTTGAAAGAATTCACTGATCACCTCTTGAAAAAGATCCCAAAAAGAAAACTCCTAGGAATATTATAGCCAGGTTCCTGAGTTCGCAGATCAAGGAGAAAATATTACAAGCAGCCAGGAAGAAACAATCTGAATACTGTGGAAACACAATCAGGATAACACAGCTTCTACACTGAGGGACTGAAGGGCTTATAATATGATATTCTGGAGGTCAAAGGATCTGGGATTAAAACAAAGAATCACCTACCTAGCAAAACTGAGTATCATGTTTCAGGAGAAAATATGGTCATTCAATGGAATAGAGGACTTTTTTTTTTTTACCTTTTGGAGGGCAATTGGGGTTAAGTAACTTGCCCAAGGTTACACGGCTAGTTTTTTTGTGTGGGTGTAAGTGTCTGAGGCCGGAACTGAACTCAGGTCCTCCTGACTCTGGGGCAGATGTGTCATCGGGCCACCTAGCCACCCCAGGAATAGAGGACTTTCAAATATTCTTGATGAAAAAAACAGAGTTGAATAGAAAATGTGACATTCAGATACAAGAAGCAAGAGAAGCATGAGAAGGTAAACAGGGAAAAGAAATTATAAGGAACTTATGAAAGTTGAACTATTTATATTCCTACATGGAAAAATGATAATTGTAACTTATGAAACTTTTCTCAGTATGAGAATAGTTGAAGGGAATAGAAATATGTGTGTGTGTATATACACACATACATATATATGTCTATATGGGAGGGTATATGGGCATATGAATACATATGTGAGTATGTATATATGTGTACAGGAATACATACACAGAGGGCACAGGACCAATTGAATAGGAAGGGATGATACTTAAAAGATGAAATTAAGAGGTGAGAGAGGAATATAATGAGAGGAGACGGGGAGAGACAGAGTGGGGTAAATTATCTCATATAGAAGAGGCAAGGGAAAACTGTTACAATGGAGGGGAAGAATAGGAAGGCAAAAGGGAATGGGTCAACCTTACTCTCATTGAATTTGGCTTAGAGAGGGAATGACATACACACTAAACAGGGTATCTCACCCTACAAGAGAGTGGGGGGAAGGGGATGAAAGGGAGGATGATGGAAAGGAGGGCAGGCTGTGGGGGAGGGAAGTTGGAAGCACCCACTTTTGAAAAGGGATGGGATCAAAGTAGAAAATAGAATAAGTGGGGAGTGGGATAGAATGGAGGGAAATATAGTCAGTCTTTCACAATACATCCACTATGGAAATGTTTTGCATTGCTACACATGTACAACCTATATTGAATTGCTTATCTTCCCAGTAAATGTGGGTGACGAGGGAGGAAGAAAAAGAATCTGGAATTCAAAGTTTTAAAATCAAATGTTTAGGGGCAGCTAGGTGGCACAGTGAATAGAGCACCGGCCCTGGAGTCAGGAGAACCTGAGTTCAAATCCGGCCTCAGACACTTAACACAAAACTAGCCATGTGACCTTGGGCAAGTTACTTAACCCCTACTGCCCTACAAAAAAGAGAAAAAAAATATTTTAAAAAAATCAAATGTTTAAAATATATTATTATTATTATTAACATGCAACTAGGAAATAAGATATACGGGCACTGGGGCATAGAGTCCACCGTGTCCTACTAATAGTTGGAGGGGCGATGGGGGAAGATATAGGAGACAGCAGACTGGAGGAAGGAATATTCAATGGGATCGCTGCTTTGGGGTGGTGGGTAGGGGGAAATGGGGAGAAAATGTGTAACTCAAAATCTTGTGGAAAAGAATGATATAAAATAAAAATAAATATAAAATTTAATTTTAAAAAATAAAAGGCAAAGCTAGATTTGAAGAAAAAAAAAGAAATGATGAACTGGTTGATGTTACAAAAATATGGAAAGCCTTGGACCTATGAAAGAAGATGCTATCTACCTCCAGAAGAACTGACAAATAGAAATATGTATAGTATTGTCTTATATGTACGTATGTATATGTATATATGTGTGTGTTCTTGTTTAATTTTAGCTTTCTCTAGAGCAGGGTGGGGAGGCAGGGAGAAAAATAATTAAAAGTGCACAGCAAAGAACAAAAGAAAACTTGGAAGGAAGCACAGAAAAGCTAGGTGGCTTTGAAAACAATGTGTAGTATTCATTACATAGGTTTTAAAATAAAAAGTAAACAGTTTGAAATGAAAATATAGTTTTATATTGAATCCTCTATGTTCTGCTGTGTACATGAAATTTTTTTTCTTTTCTTATTTTGTATTAAAGTTTTAAATAAACAAAAAAAGTTTTCTAAGGTGTAACAATAAATCCTTGCCACCTTGGCTTAGAGAATGCTTGAGTCTGAATTCATTCCAGACTGCTTTCCAGGGACTCTGGTTATTGGGGTTCCTGGATTCCCTGAACCCGGTCAAATATCATTGAAAAAATGTGCAAAGGAAAAAAGAAATGAGTTGGACTTGTGGTAAGAGCCAAGGATAATCAATTGCCAATGCCATGTGTTGCACTGGTATCTTTCTCACGTTCAGATTAATCGAGGAATGTCCCCAGGATATTGAGTGGCCTCCCTCTGGCTAACTTATAGGAGGACATGAACAAGAGTCCCACAAGGCAGCCCAGATGGGTCTGTATCAATGCTATCATAGGTCCTTCATGAGTATCTAAGTTTAAGCACTCAGCTGTGCTTCAATTGTGCCTCCAAAGAGTCCTTTAAATTAGTCAAATTTTAATCTGAGAAGACAAGATCTATCTCCCTTAATGTAATATAATTATATCACTTTATTAGACTAACCTATAACCACTTGCCATAAGATTTCTGCCAAGAATTCAAGTTGATGGAACACTTTTTCCCCCTATCCCAGAACACAGATTACAAAGAGGAACAAATATTCAGTAGGGCAGTGGTCTCCAAGGGGAAAACATAGAGACCCTGGCAGTCATATGAACCCAAGGAGACCCCAGCTTAAGCTTCCAATAGGGTATGTGATCAGCCAATCAGAGGGTGGGAAGGTGGGTTGCATTTCCCCCTCCTAAGAGAGCCAATAATGGGGCTTGTTTCCAAGACAATCACACCTACTTTTCTCCCATTATAATTCTATACTTTCACACTTCATCCCCCTCCCACAGTTGTACAAGTTCTTAATTTTCCCCAACTTCTATGACAAGCATAGACTCTCTGAGGAAATTATAAAATAATCCCAATGGAGCCACTGCTCAGTTACCTTTCAGGAAAAAAAAAAAATCATACTGCTCCTCCCCCTAATACATACTCAATAGGGAAAAAAAAATTACTGATGAGGTACACCATGAAAAAAATGTGTAGACGACTGCTCTGGAGCATCAGGATTAAGTTCATGAGATAGCTACATAGCTAATAAAACAGAAAAGTATAAGAAGGGAAAAATCTTCAAATACTTCAAGGATCAATGAGTTTGCCAGCTTAGGTCTGCCTCAAAAGATAGTAATTCTTCACTTTTAAACAGACAGCTCTTATGAGTGCCTGTGCTGAAAAATTCACCACTCTTAGGACAAACTTCCTTCTATGAGCAAGTGAAAGCAGGCTAAATCATGAACAAAATGGACTCCTTTATCCCTAAATATGCAACTCTTCCAAATTTTCCTATTTCTGCTGAAAGTACAACATCCTTGCTGTTGGCTAGGTTCAAAATTTTGGACTTTTCCTTCCATTCTTCCTTTTCCTCTATTGCTCAACATCTCCCCTGCCTCCCACCACACACACACACACACACACACACACACACACACACACCCTTCCATATCCAACCAATTGCCAAAAGTTGTTGATTCTACCTTCATATGTCTCATAAAGATTTTTCCCTTTCATGGCTATAATGAGAATGGGAATTTGAAGATCTTCCC
Source organism: Petaurus breviceps papuanus (assembly GCF_028583685.1). Taxonomy (NCBI): domain Eukaryota; kingdom Metazoa; phylum Chordata; class Mammalia; order Diprotodontia; family Petauridae; genus Petaurus; species Petaurus breviceps. The sequence goes on along the minus strand of NW_027185764.1, from coordinate 30,831,673 downwards.
TGCCCCTTAATTTGAAGACCTCCCCTGCTTTGAAAGTAAACTCTGCCCCCTAATAGGTTGAATGTAGTCACATGGAGCCTGTGGTGGGAAGAGTTTGCTGAAGGGAAGCAGAGCCCACAGGAAGCTGGGAATCAGAGCTAGCAAGATGGTGGGGGAGAGAAGACACTCAGGCAAGGAGTCAGATAGGCTCATGAGTAGATATTGATCTTGTATTCGTTTGTGGGAAGGCTGAAGGATGCTGTGGCTCTCAGTGTAATTATGGCTTCTGAATATCTTTGGTACTATGATGGAATCAGTTTACTGGTTTTGGGATTCGGTTTTCTGGTGTCTAAATAAATGCTTCGGTTCTGTCCTCTACCTGGAGAATCTGGTATATTGTGCGATCGAACATCATGCGATATTTATAGTCATGGTCTTTATTGTGATCGTGAGTGCTGTAAATATTGCATTGGTGCTACAATGGCTCATCTGAACTATGACAGCAGGCTACTACTTAGTCTCCCCCAACTCAGTCTCCAAAAGATCCACAGTTCAAAGAGCATTAGATTTGGAATCAAGGGACCTGGATTCAAATCCCACATTTGGTGCTTACTATCTATGGACCTTGCAGAAAGTCACTTAATCTTCCCTGGGCCTCCATTTCCTCATCTATAAAATGAGAGGGTTGAATCAAATGGTCTCAACTCCTTTCCTGCTCTAAAATCATGATCCTATCTATATACCTCCAGAGAGCTTTAAAAAAACTTTCCTGAGGCACAAACCTGATCATACACACACACATACACACACACACACACACACACACACACACTCTCTCTCTCTCACTTTCTCTCTCTCTCTCTCTCTCTCTCTCTCTCTCTCTCTCTCTCTCTCTCAAAAAACTTCAAGTAGTTCCTATTCTCTCTAGGACCAAATAAGAACTAATCCTAGAAACTAAAGCCCTCCACAATTTGGTTCCAATATACCTCTCTAGACATTTCCTGTTCTTCACCTTCACCTTTTCTATGTTCTAGTCTAGCCTAAGAAGGCACTCCCCAAACAGTAGTCCATCTCCACTGCCAGCCCTCTAAATAAACTACCTACTCCATTATTCCTGGGATGTACTCTTCCCCCTCCAAAATGCCTGGAATCCAAAGCCTCCTTTAAGGCATCTAGCACAGGTATTTATGCAAAGCCTTTCCCGGATCCCCTGGGTTAGTATTCTCCCCCTGCTCTGATCACATTTATTCAACCTCCACCATCCCACAACTCCCTAGAAAGTAAGCTCATTGAGGATATGTAATGTTTTGGGTTGTTATCATATTCAAAGAGTTTTTAAAAGTCAATGGCAAAAAGAATGAAAGGGTTACTGTATGAAGGCAGGCTAAAAATTTTGGACTCTTGTAGAAAAACAAAAGCTAAGAAGAAATATAAATGAACTTCATAAAATCATGAATGGTATTGTGAGAGATAGCAAAGGGTTAAATTTCCAATGGCCCCAAATGAGGTAACAAAACTTATATAAGAAACACTAGCCTCTTCTTTGGGTTGCCCCTAAATTTGGTGTGTAGATATGCATAAATAAGGAATTGAAAATTGTTTTCCTTCTGATTGGGTAGAAGGGTCAAATGAATAATTATGATAATAAGGGAATGTCAATTGTAACTCTCATTGGCTGTCTCCAAATTTGGTGCATAATGAGGGATTGAAAAACACCTTCCTCGGATAGAATACTAATTCATGAATAATTATAGTAATGAAGGACTGAGATTGTTTTGCCAATTAGTTAGCTACCTGCAAAGAGATTGTGTGCCCACTTCACAGACCAATGGTGAGACCGAACAGGGGAGTGAACAGGGGAGTGGGCCAGGTTAGGATTAGGATAACAGAAATCTGCAAGCTTCCAAAATTTGCACTCCCTGGCTGACACCACGTGCCCTTTCTCATGAGAAAGAATAAAGGACTCTTTCTGCTTTTCGACACGGACTCTGATTTTTAAAATCTGGTAGTGGTCTTTATCCCACACATTATGTGTAAAGATGAACTTGTTGATAAAATCCTAGATTAATGGGGTACTTTTTAAAGCTTGAAAGATGTAAAGAAAAGTTTTGAAACTTAGGATCTGGAGGATATATTCAACACCTTTTGATCTGTGAAAGCAGACAATCCTCTGAAGAAACATCACGGGATACTTGACTCAAGTAGCAGATAATCATACTCTCCCATAAAAGACCCCTTGGCTTTCACTCCCTAAAGCAGAACCCGGGGACAGACTCCAGTATGCTATTTCTTAACTTTTTATACTATCTTAAAAACACACACATCTCTGAGTCATTGACTAATTTTGTCACTGTTCTCTAGATATTTACAAACACAAAGATGCCTCAACATTTTTTCTCTACCACAGTGCTATCATCAATTATAGAAAAATTATTTGTTAGGATACTTGCTACAAGAACCGATAAATCTCAACTTTAAGACTATCCAGAGAATTTTAATAGGCTGAGAAAACAAATATTATCACTATAAAGAAATGAAGGAAACAAATTTAATAGCTAAACAGAGCACAAGTAGTAATAGTCTAAGGAAGGGAACACTAGACAAAGTAAGTTTGGGCTAATCTGAATAGGTCTTAGTGCAAAAGTCTTAGTGCAGTTCAAACTATTAAATCTTAAAACTCCATTATTGAAGACTTTCAGGTCACACTGTATTTTAAGTAGGTCTGTGCTTTATGATAAAAGTAGAATATATGAAATTTATATCATATTTTCTGTCCATCCTACTTGAAGGGTAGGAAACCAGGGAAAACATGCTTCTGCAGAGGAATACTAAATTAACAGTCAACTGAACTCCATATAAATTTGCTTTAATAAACACAAAGGTATATGAAACTTAACACTATAAATAAAAAATTATATTGCACAAGTATACTGATGGTGCATTTCTCTCTAGATGTTCTAATAAATAAAATTAAGTAATAGAAATTTCCTGGTATATTTATTCAGATATCTGTGCTTTATTGCTTAATAATTAAAAACTGCTAAAATTTATTATATGTAGGATGTTTGCATGCAGTTATCTTGCTGAATTTTGCTACAGCATCACCTGAGTGAAGAATTATAGAGACCAATGAATCAGTCCCCTTACTCTACGGGGCCCCTCTTTCCTCAGACAATCTCCTTCTGAAATAGAAATCTCAAAGTAAATTCACTACCCAAAATTCAGATAAATCACACTAGACAAAACCTGATCTTTTCATTTTTCATCTTTGCTTGCTTTGTAATTATATTTATGGCATGGAGGTCCTATCAGCCAGGCCAGAAGTCCTTTGTATACATGCCACGATACCCATAGAGGGGAAGGGGCTACCCAGCAAGATTCATGGCAACCCCAGCCCTTCTGAGGATTCCTAGCCTCTATACTCACCTTCTCTCCCTTCCCCACATCATGTCACTCCTGAATATCTAAGGGGGTCTCAAGCCCTTGGCTACCTCCACATCCCTTAATATTGCTTTTTTCTAACATTATACCTCAAAATCTGCATTAACTCACTCTCACTCCACATACATACATATATACATACATACATACAAGTATATACATATACATCCTGTTCTCTCCTCTCACACTCCAAGCCCTTAATCTTCACCTAAACTCACCACCTCTTCTTTCATACTAACACACTCAAGACTTATCACACTCAAGTCAGCCTCAGAAGCACCAACACTCTGGTTTCTTCCTGACAACCTTGAATACTACAGAATTAAGATTGGCCACCTGTGCAAAAGAGATGAGGAAGGAAGCTTTCCACAGGACATGACCTGTGTCTTTTTCCCCCCTCTCAGGTACACAATACCACAACTCCTCAGAGCTTTAAGATCATCAGATTCCTTGTACTATAAATTTATAAGCAGGAAATAAAACTGATCTTCTTGAGGTAGGCGAAGTGATTTAGTCATCACTGTCATCATAAACACATAATAAACATTCCTCTATGCAAACTATGCCAACTAAGTCCTGAGTTTGTCTCTTAGCTGGGTATAGACCAGAAGACAAATCCTTCATGCATGTGAAGTGTTATCATGTAGAAAGGGGATTATAGAACTAGAAAATGTTAAAGTAAGAAGGAAGCTTTAAAAATCATCTAGTCTAACACCCTCATTTTAAAAATGAAGAAACTGAGACCCAGAGAAAAATGACTTGAATAGTTCAAAAGGCAGTTAGTTGAAGAGTCAGAACTCAAAACAATAGCTTCTGGTATTAAATCCAGGACTCTTTCTGTTTTAGTCCCAGAGGACAAAACTGGGACTGATGGAAATAAAACTACAAAGCAACAGATTTTGACTTAATATAAGGAAAATCTTCTTTTTTATAAAAGCAATCTAAAATATGAATAGACTGCCTAAGGAGACAGCAGCTGGAGGTTTTCAAATGAAGGCTCAAAACCTCTTGTCAATCACTATTCTCATTCAGTCTCTCCTCACCTCCCACCCGGATTATTGCAGTAGCCTCATAACTGGTCTCCTAGCCTCTCCCTAGCTCCTACCCTTGCTAATCCATCCTCTGCCCAGTGGCCAAAGTGATTTTCCTAAAGCGCACATCTGACCATGTCTCTTCTCTGCTTAAGAAGCTCCAGGATGCTCTTACCTCGAGGATAAGACGCAAACTCCTCTGTTGGGTTCTAAGAGTCCTTCATAATCTGGCTCCAATTGAATTTATACCGGTGTTTATTATTATAGCTATTATCACTAATTATGTTTATAATCTCTATAGCAAATAACATAATATAAAAATATCATAATATAATGTTAATACAACATCATAACATAATCTTAATAATAAAAAAAGTAACAGTTACGCAGTACTTATGGTGTGCCAGTAGGCACTGTACTAAGCACTTTTTAAAAGTATCATCTCATTTGGTCCTCACAACAACCCTAGGAGATGGGTGCTGTTATTACTCCCATTTTACCAATGAGAAAACTAAGTCAAACAGAGGTTAAATGACTTGCCCAGGACCATAGTTAGGAAGTGTCTAAGGCCGGATATGAACCCAAGTCTTCCTGATTCTAGGCCCAAAGCTCTGCTTGCTGAACCACCTAGCTGCCCAGAAATACGCTGCTGGCTTACTGACAACTACTGCCCCTCCTACACTCAATGTTCCAGACCAAATGGCATACTGGCTGCTCCCTTTACATGACAGCTCACTTCTTGTTTCAGTGTCTCTACACAAGCTGTAGAGCTCTACACAGGCCTGGAATACACCCTCACCTCAATTTCCCTCTCCTGGAGGCCCAAGCTTCTTTCACAATTCAGTTCAGGGGCCACCTCCTATGAGAAGCCCGTCTTGATCCTCCCAGCAGCCATGCCCTGGACAGTCATTTGACTGTGTGTATGTATATGTGTGCATATTATTTGCCCCAATACAACCTAAGCTTTTTAAGGACACATATGGTTTCCTTTTTGTCTGTCTTCCGAAAGACTTATACAGGACCTGGTTCATAGTAGGCACTTAATAAAAGCATGTGAAATCAATGAATTAATGATCACATATATAGGACCTGGTTCATAGCAGGCACTTAAAAAAGCATGTGGAACCAATGAATTTAATGATCACATAGGTGGGGGTTGGGCAAGAAGACTAGGCCCCTACCTACTCTATGATTTTATTATATTATTTGAAGCATTCTTTATAGTAGCAGAGCACTGGAAACAAAGATTTCTATGATTGAGGAATGGCTACATAAATAGGGACCAAACATAAATCAATCTGTCATCAAGCATTTATTAAGTTTATACTATTATGTGCTAGATATTCTGCTAAGTGAAACAAAGAATGAAAACAATCAGGGGCATCTAGGTGGCACAGTGAATAGAGCACCAGCCCTGGAGTCAGGAGGACCTGAGTTCAAATCCAGCCTATAGTCACTTAACACACACAAAAAAAAACTAGCCATGTGACCTCAGGCAAGTTAATTTAACCCCAATTGCCCTACCTTTCCCCCTCCAAAAAGAAAAATCTAAAAAATTAAAATAAAATAAGAATGAAAACAATCCCTAACTTCAGGGAGCTTGAATTCTGATATTAGTATATTGTAAGAAATGATGCATATAAGGAACACAAAGAAAGGATGAGAAGACTTAGACAAACTGATACAAAATGAAGGAAGCAGAACCTGAGAAATGATATATACAATGAAGACAACAACTTAAATAAAACAAACAGCAAAAATAAAGCAACTAAGGGGCGGCTAGGTGGTGCAGTGAGTAGAGCACCAGACCTGGAGTCAGGAGGAACTGAGTTCAAATCTGGCCTCAGACACTTAACATAAACACTAGCCGTGTGGCCTTGGGCAGGTCACAACCCCAATTACCCTCCAAAAGGAAAAAAAAAAAGCAACGGAAACTGAATGTAGTGAAATTATAATGACCAAGTTCTTCCTGATAAAAAAAAAAGAGAGCTAGAAGAAAACACCTCTCCACTTATTGTAGCAATGTGAGATTCTAAATGTCAACACTGCTCTAAAATCAAACTTTTTCAATATGTTGGCAGGTTTTGTCAAAATATTTTTTTCCCCTTCTTTTTTTATTCTTTGTGGTAAAGGAAAGTTCTCTGGGAGGGGCACAAAGAGGAATAAGCCGGGAAATAAAGATGATGTAAAAACAAATGATATCAACTTACTAACAACAACTACAACAAAAAAAAAGGAAAATGGCTAACTGAATCCAGTAGACCCAGCAGGAAAGGGTATTACAGAAGAAGTGAAAGGAAAAAGAGGGCTATGAATCCCAGGGTAATGGCTCTCAAAGGAGAAGCTTCTTATGCCCTGGGTGGTGGCAGTCCAAATTACCTAAGAGAAGAAATGACAGGTAATGTATTAAATGAGGTGAATATTGTTATGAGCTTGGTATAAAAATAACAACATTATCCCAGTGATCCTATAGGACTGTGAATCATGAAACACCATGATCTAGTAAGAAACAAAATTCCAGGTGACCCAAAGGACAATAAAAATACACATGATTTATATATGTAAGATAAAACATTACCAATGAGGTCTCACATGTAAGAAGTAACATAAAACAATCAAGGACATTTATAAATTTAAAAAGGTGATGGACTGAGTATATAGTAGCAGTGAGGGCCAATAGACAGACAGCCTTAAGTTGCACTGGTATTCATGAAATGTTTAAAGAACCAGAGGAAAACTTCTAATATGTTTGATATCTGTTCTAGAAGATTCTATTGAATTTAATTCAGCAAGAATTTCTTAAGTACCTATTATGTACCAGGCACAGTTCCAGGTACTGAGTACACAAAGACAAAAAAAAAACAAAAAAACGGTCCTTACCTTCAAGAAGCCTTTATTATAATAGGATTTATGGGAAGGACAAGAATCTCACAAGATGACAGTTTATATTGGTGGAAAGAACACTCACACTAAAGAACCCACAGATCCACTAAGATATTTAAGTAAATGAGCTCACCAAGGTTTTGTAAGAGTTCTCAGCTCTGCCTTCTTTGGTTGTGCCATAGTTGACAGCAGGCATCTTGGAGCAATTTCTCACTTCTCTTCAGTCTCTTCCTATGTCTCTTCAGTCTCTTCTCTAATGCTTACAAACACGCCCCTGCTTCCCTTAACCTCAAAAACTTTCACTTGACCCATACAGCCCCACTCACTATCAACCCATATCTCTCTTACCTTTTGTGGCTAAACTGGTTCTGCTCCCTTCATTTTGCATCAATTTGTTTAAGTCATTCCAGGCTTTTTTGAAACTATCCCCTTCATCATTCCATATAACACAATAGTATTCTATCACTTAGGTTTTGTCAGTAATATACTGAAATACTGATGATTTGTGTGGGTTTGTTTTATATCTTACAACTTTGCTGAACTTAGCCATTTTCCTATTTTTGTTGTTGTTAGTAAGTTAATTGTTTTCAACTAGCTTTTTCATTGACTCTAGGGTTCTCTAAGTAAACCATTAAGTCACCTACAAAAAGTGGCAGTTTTATTTCTTCTTTGCCTATGTTTATTCCTTCAATTTCTTTTTCTTGTCTATTGCCATAGCTAGCATGTCTAACACAATACTGAAGAGTTACGGTGATAATCCGTGCTTTACCCTGACCTTACTGGAATGGAATCATCTGAAAAAACAGGTCCAGCAATGTCAGGGTTACAGTGACCTGACTCCAGAAACACCAATGCCTCCCTATCACCACCTGCAGGATCAACGATAAAATCCTTTGGTGTTTAAAGCCCTTTATAATTTGCCCCTTCACTTTCTAGTCTTTGCTTGACCTTATGCTCCATCATACTCTTCAATTTAGTCACCCCAGGATTTTCACTAGCTGTTACCTATGACTGGAATGTTCTCCCTCTTCATCTTTTCATCCTGGCCTCCCTGGCTCCCTCTAGGTCCCAGCTAAAGTCTCACCTTCTACAGGAGGCCTTTTCTGATCCCTCGTAATTCATTTCCGCTGTGGATTACTTTGAATTTATCTTGCATATAGTTTGTATGTACATAGTTATTTGCATTTGGTCTCCCCCATTAGATTGTGAGCTCCTCTAGAACAGGGGCTGTCTTCACCTTTCTCTGTATATCCAGTGCTTAGCACAGTGCCTGGCATACAGTAGGTACTACATAAATGTTTGCTTGAATGGGGAAAGAGAAGTCAATTAAGTCACAACTCTCTCCCTCAGCTCCTAGGCAAGTAATTAGGGACAGAACAATCTCCCCTAAGGGATTAAGTACACAACTTTCTATTGCAGATGGAGAAATTCACCTTGGTTTGAGGATATAGTGTTCAATGAGTAGTGTGGACTGGATAGAGGGAAGCAGAAATCTAGGCTTTAAATGGAGACAGCGGCACTCAGACTTAAAAATTACTTCTTTCTAAAAGAACTTCAGATAAGAAGGTGGATTACACTTTGGGACTAAAATGAGGAGATGACTTGGAAGCACCTGACTGAGAGAGTCTAGTCTAGTTTGATTAGAAGTACTGCGTATGCTTTCAGCCTGACCTTCTATGCCTTCTCTTCCTCACTGTTTTTTTTCCTTCATATTAGAGATGAAACAGCAGCATCTTCCTCCTTTCCTCCGCTTGAGAAGGGGAATGCAGCCACTGGCCCTTTACCTTTTCTGTTTCTTCCTTCTTCTCTCCTCTTCTCTCCCCACATCTGTGTGGGTCTTGGTATATGTGCTTGCCTCTCTCCATCTCCCCCTTCCCCAGTCACCCCCATAGGAATTAGAAAGTCCACATCTAAGCAGACCTTCCTGTAGACTATGGTAGGGGTCACTGCTAATCCACTGTCATCCTCTTTTCATGAATAATGGTCTGCATTATATTTTTAGGATTATTTTTAAATATTGTGTCTTTCTGTGTGTGTGCCTTTTTGTTGTTGTTGTTGAGTCATTTTCAGTCATGTCCAACTCTTGGTGACCACATTTGGGATTTTCTTGGCAAAGATACTGGAGTGGTTTGCTTTTTCCTTCTCACTTTACAGATGAGTAACCTGAAGCAAACAGGGTTAAGTGATGCGCCCAGGGTCACACAGCTAATAAGTTTCTGAGGCCAGATTTGAACTCAGGAAGATGCCTCTGCCTGACTCTAGGCCTGGTACTCTAGCCACCTAGTTGCCTTAGTCTAGTCCTATGATTTCACTGATTAAGAAACTCCCAGTGAGGAAACTCCCTTTACCAATAGAGAGCCACAACCATTCTGTAATTTATACTTTAAGTATTTTCCTGAGGCACTGAAAAGCTGTGACTTGCCTAGGGTCACACAGTTAGCAGGTTTCAAAAGTAGGATATTTCCTCACCCATAAAAATGTGGAGAATAATAGCACCTATATCATAAGGTTATTCTGAGAAGTAAATGAAATAACTGTAAAGTGCTTTTTAGCACAGCACCTGGCACATAGTAAGCACTAGATAAATTTTAGCTATCATTTTATATGAACCCACTTCTTCCTGACTCCAAGAATAGCTTTTTATTCACTAAACACATAGGTTCCATTTAGTGGTTTGTGAAGCCCTTGGGAGTTTACTAAGATGGTCCAAGGGGCTCATTCTAAAAGTGCACCTTAAGCAGTAAAAAACTGCCTAGTTGTGTTACAAATTTTTTTTCCTCTGTGGCAATTGTGTATATGTTTGTTTTGGGGTTGTTTTTTTTTTGCCTTTTGGAGGGCAATCAGGGTTAAGTAACTTGCCCAAGGTTACACAGCTAGTTTTTTTGTGTGTGGGTGTTAAGTGTCTGAGGCCAGAACCGAACTCGGGTCTTCCTGACTCTGGGGCTGGCGCTTTAGTCACTGCACCACTTGACCGCCCCAAGTGTGTATATGTTTGAAACATTATAGGTCTGTCTTTGAAGAGGTTCAAAACTGTTATGGTCTTGTGCACAATGATTTTGGCATCCACACACAGATAGGTGCACAATGCACTGAAGAAGCTCCCTCAGCCCCTTTTTGTTACCCCATAAATTGTACTTCATCAGCTATGCAACCACATGATTAATAAGACTCTAACAAGTGTCTGCATTCTTGTAGCACAAATATCAGGCTGTCTGAAAACTTATAATCCCCAGGCATTTGCGTTGCAAGCCATCCTGAGATGACTGCAGACCCCTACAAACATTCTACAGAAACAGACCTGAGAAGGCCTCTCACAGCAGTGCTAAGACTGCTTTTTAATGTATACATATCCGCCACTTACATTACTATTCTTTAACCTGGCATATTTTTCAATGAACTGGTTGGCAACCTTGGTAAGGCATTCAGTGGAGTTCCTGTGAGGGTATATAGCCAGCAGTAGAAGAAAAGAAAGTCCAGTCTGAAGACATTCTTTCCTTACAAAGCTTAGTGTCTATATAAACAATGTTGAAAATGAAGCAATATGTGCAATTAAACTTTAAATAAATTTGCCATTTCATATAGCACTTGCTATTGGCCAGTAAGAAAGTAAATATTTTGGAGCGGCCAGGTGGCTCAGCGAGTAAGAGCACCGCCTCCAGTGTCGGGATGACCTGGGGATCAAATCTGGGCTCAGATACTTAGCACCACACCCAGAAATAACTGGCTGTGTAACCTTGAGCAAGTTACTTAACCCCGATTGCTTAAAAAAAAAAAAAGTAAATATTTTATATCATAACCAGCTTTTTGTGTTTATTGACTAGTTAGGTGACTAAAAATAAAAAATGGATTTCTATCTTTCATTAAGAAAGCTTGTAAAATTCTCCTACCATTTTTCACCACACACTTGCATAAGCAAGTGTTTTCATTTATTCTTGTCCTAAATCAAAACACAGAAATAAACTTAAGGTGAATCCAACTTTAAGACCATGTCTGCCTAGTACTGAGCCAAATATTGCAAACCTTTGTTCAAATAAAGTCCAACATCAAAATTAAGTTTATATATGATTATATATATACATATAATATATATATCTTTGAAGAGGTAATTTGTCACTTGAAATGTTATCTACAATCTACAAAATTTACAAAAATAAAATTAATATGAAATCTTACAGATAATAATAAGCATATGAGATTGTGATGGATTACTTCTTTTAATTCTTATAGATTGTCCCATATAAAATATTTGTAACATGATTAGCACTTCATAATTTTATAGTTAGAGTTTTCATAATTGTAGGCAGAATAAAATTTTATAATAATAATTATATCATGTAACTTTTATTTTGAAGCTTTTGGAGCAAGTTATCATCATCATTACAGTAAGCACTCAGTAAATAACTCTGAAAGAATTTTATGAATGGTACACAAAATTACCCGGGGGTCCACAATACATTTTTTTTGTAGAAAGAAACTCGAGGAACAAAATACACTGGAAATCACTGCACTACTCCATACTGCCTCAAATTTTCATAATCCATAAACCATTTTTTATAGATTCAAAGGCTTATTACTAATAGTTTACTTAAGATATCTTGCTCCCCAACAAATTTGGGGCACAACATGTAAATCTGGGAGAAACTCCAGGTTACCCCCATTCCAACAGTCTTAACAAAGGTGTTACAATGCTATCTGGCCTAATGTAATAAACAAAGCAGTATACAAGTAAACAGATAACACCAAAATCTTATCTAAAGGGAACAAAAAGATGAGTGAAGTAAGCAGAACCAGGAGAACACTGTACATAGTAACAGCCACAGTCTTCTATGACTGATTTTGATAGATTTAGCTGTTCTCAGCAATGCAAGGACCTAAAACAATTCCAAAAGATTCATGGTGGAAAATTCCATTCACATCCAGAAAAAGACCTAGGGAGTTGGGATGCACAGCGAAGCACACTATTTTCTTTTTTGTACTATTTTTCTTTCTCATGTTTCCTACCATTCATTATAATGCTTCTATGCAACATGACTAATGTGAAAATGTGTTTAACAGAAATGTATGTATAGAGCTTATATCAGATTGCGTGCTATCTTGGGGACAGAAGGGGAGGGAGGAAGAGAAAATTGAAAACTTACAGAAGTGAATGCTGAAAACTAAAAATAAATAAATAAATTGGGAAAAAAATAAAAAGGACAAAAAAATCTGGTACAACAGATACATATTATAGATGGCTCAAAGTTATACTAATCAGTTGAGTCAACCAGAAAAGTTATTCTTTTTTACTCTGGATAATTTTATATTCTGTTTGGGTTCCTAGCCACCAAAAAAAAGAATAAACAGTAAGAAAATTAAAATCCAAATATGCATAAGGCTATAAGTAGGAGCAAGTCTATGATAAGGAAGAACAAGACCCAGAAAAAGTAAACTGGGATAAACAAAAAGAACCTCTTGCTCCTCAAGAAGATGGTGTCTGCTAACAGGGAAATATACACAGCAGTTACATATAATTCTTTAGTATATAGGACTGTTTACTACAGTATTACTGTTAGTACTGCACATAACTACAACAAAGAAGAGGATATTGTAAACCTCATTCAGGCCTCTGCTCTGGCAGTCAGAGGAAGATATCCAATAAACAGCAGGTTTAATTACTTTATTTCTGGCCAATTCCTCTTGGACTTATAGAAGTCAAACTGATAAGGATCACTCCCCAAGTTCTTTTACCATTCCCTACAGTGAGACTAATCTTCATTAAGGATTCTAAAGGTTCTCCAAAATTAGGCTCTATTTCATTCCTTGTGGAAAAAAAATAAAAAAGATTCTACAAACAGCAGAATGACTTGTATTACCATATCCTGAAAGATAATTCTCCCAACCTTTAGTTCTACACTGCAACCACTGATTGTATACAAATCTTGGGATATGGTTTACAGGATTCTGATATTTACTGTAACATTGTAATTAAAAATTTTAAAAACCTATATGATATGCCAAAAAGGGCTATTTTTACCTTGCTTTGAGGAGTGGCTGGGTCACCCACTTCTTCAGTTTTCGTCGCCCAAAAGGAGTTTTAGTGTGATCTAAGACCCACAGCAAACTGCCTCTGAATTTTGAATCCATCTAAGGAGGACCAACACAAAAAAAAAACAAAAACAAAATAAAAGTAACCAAACATTCGCTTATTTATCTAAACTAGCCATTTAATTAATATAAAACACATGACTCCTTAGGCATTCCAAATTTTACTTCAAGGAAAGGGATGTTCTTGTCAAGTGGATTTCTTTTAACTCAAGACTAATAAGAAAATTTTATTTTATTCAATCCTTGTGTAAAATTCTTCTAATATATGTTGCTGTATTGCTTCCCTTAGGGAATGCAGAATACTGAATATAATTAAATCTTTTTTCTGACTATTCAAAGTCTGACAATACCTCCAGATTACCCTTAAGAAATCTATTGATCAGGCGGCCAGGTAGCACAGCAAGTAAGAGCACCAGCTCCAGTGTTGAGAAGACCTGGAGATTGAATCCCGGGCTCAGACATTTAGCACCCACCCAGAAACACCTGGCCATGTAACCTTGAGCAAGTTACTTAACCCCAATTGCTTAGGGGCAGCCAGGTGGCTCAGCGAGTAAGAGCACCGGCTCCAGTGTCGGGATGACCTGGATCAAATCCAGGCTCAGATACTCAGCACCACACCCAGAAATAACTGGCCGTGTAACCTTGAGCAAGTTACTTAACCCCGATTGCTTTAAAAAAAAAAAAAAGAAATCTATTGATCACTGGATAGTACTATAGGTAGAGGAGGTAAAAAGAATTGAGCTGAATGTGTACAGAATGCCTGAAGATGCCTCAGGAGCTGGATGTTGGTATGTTTGCATATTGGGGGTCAGGGGTAAGGTAAAGCAGGAAGTATTTGTTCTTTTCAACTAATTCCCCAATAAGAACTTGTTTTCCTACAATTTGCCTTTCTCCCACAAGCAAAAGGAAGAAAATTTGTCTTTAAAGTATTAATACTTTTTTAAGGACTGATTTTTAAAAGCTGTCTCTTTCTGCAAATCAATCAGTAAGCATTTACTATGCATGTGTCCAGGGAGAGTACAGACTTCCATAACAGGTGGTCCTTACTCTTTTTTTTTTAAAGCAATTGGGGTTAAGTAACTTGCTCAAGGTTACATGGCCAGGTGTTTCTGGGTGGGTGCTAAGTGTCTGAGTCCAGATTTGATCCCAAGTCATCCCAACTCTGGGGCCGGTGCTCTTACTGTGCTACCTGGCTGCCCCATGGAGATCCTTACTCTTAAGGAGTTTATGCCCTGAACAAATATAAAACAACTAGCCAACAATATAGGAAAGCATATAATCAAATGCTAATTTATATACTAATTACTGGAGAAGTCCAAAAAAAATTAAAGAGATGAAGACTAGCTAAAGTAGTCAGTTGGTAAATAAAACAAGCATTACTATGCTTACCATGTGCTGGTCACTATACTGGGGCTACAAGGAAAAGTAAAACATAGTCTCTGCCCTCAAGAACCTCCCATTCTAATAGGACAAACAACATGCTAACAATTATGTACATGCCAGATAAACACTGGGAAATCTCAGAGGGAAGGCATTAGCAGTGAGAGGGGGGAAATCAGGAAAGGCCTCCTACAGAAGGTGGGATTTAAGCTGAGTCTTGAAGGGAGTCAGGAAATCCTGGAAGGAGAGGTAAGAAGGGAGAGCATTGTATGCACAATGGAGAGCCAGAAAAGGCAGAGAGGCAGGAGCAGGAGTGTCACGTGTGAGGAATGGCAGGACGGTAAGTGTCACTGGATTATAGAATACAAGGTGGGAAGAAGAGTGACGGGAAGGCAGAAAGAGGACAGGTTGTAAAGGGCTTTAAAAGTCAAACAGAAATTTTTGCCTGATCCAGAAGAGAAAACTGCTAGAGTTTACTAAAGAGAAGAATGATGCAGTCAGACCCATACTTAGAAAGGATCACTTCTTGCAGCTAACTGCAGGATGGACTGGATGGAGAAACACCTCAGGCAGGGAGGCCAATTAGGAGGCTATTGCAATAGGCCAGGAAATAGGTAACTGGGACCCAGACCAAGGAGATGGTCATGCGAGTGTCAAGAAGGGGCCATAAAAGAGATGCTATAAAGGTAAAAGCTGTAATATTTGACAACAGATCGGATATTGGGAGGGGAGGAGAGAATGAGGAGTTGAGAAAGACAGCTAGGTTGTGAGCATGTGTAAATAGGAACATCATGGTGCTCTTGAAAGAAACAGGGAAATTAGGAAGTGGGACGGTGGGGAGGAAGATAATGAGTTCAGTTTTGGACATGTCAAGTTTAACATGTCTATGAGATATCCAGCTATAAATGTTCGACAGAAAACTGGTGACGAGAGACTGGAGGTACAAGAGAGAGGTTAGGGATGGATAAGCAGATCTGAGACTCATCAGCAGAGATGATAAAGGAATCCATAGGAACTGATGAGATCACCAAGAGATACAGAAGAAGAGAAAAGGGCCAAGGCCAGAAATTTGGGGGACACAAACAGTTAGTTCTCATGACCTGGATGAAGATCAAGCAAAGGAGTTTGAGAAGAGGAGGTAGGAAGAGAGCTCAGGAAAAAGCAATCCGTCAAAAACCTAGAATGGAAAGAGTCCCCAAGAGAAGAAAGTAACTGATGGTGTGAAAGGCTGCTAAGAAGTAAAGAATGGGGGAGGCTAGGTGGCACAGTGAATAGAGCACCAGCCCTGGAGTCAAGAGGACTTAACACAAAAACGAGCCTTGTGACTTTGGGCAAGCTGCTTAACCCCAACTGCCCTCCAAAAAGCAGCAAAAAAAAAAAAAAAGGTAAAGAAGGGGTACAGAAGGCAAATAAGCAGAAGAGAAAGATGAACACAAAAATATGATTTAACAAGACCAGAAGATTTGCATTAGAAAGAAAAGAAATTAAGTGGTTAACAGGTAGGATAGGCTGGTGTATAAAGGATATAAAGTCAAATGTATGGTCATAGGATTGGATTCAAGAACTAGAAGAGACCTTAGAGGCCATGATTCCAGTTCCTTCCTGTTACAGATGAAGAAGCTTAAGCTTCAAACAGATTAAGTAACTTGGCTAGGGGTGTCGAGGCCGTATTTGGGCTCAGATCTTCCTGACCCTATATCTAGCATCTCTGCCACTAGAAAACAATGGACAGAGCACTGGGCCTGGAATCAGAAAGTCCTGAGTTCAGATCAAGCCTCAGACACTTAATAGCTGACCCTGACAAGTTATTTAACCTCTGTCTCCCTCAGTTTCCTCAACTGTACAATGGAGATAATAATAGCACCTTCCCCCAGGATTAGGATGAGCAACAAGCTAATATTCATAAAGTGCTTAGTACAGTGCCTGGCACACAGGAGGAGCTAAGTAAATATTTCCTTCTTTCCTTCCTTCCTTCTTCCCTCTAAGACAAGTGATAGACAAAAGAGAACCATTGCATGATTTTAAGTGAAGGAATAAATTGATCAAAGAGTTTTCTAAAGATGCCATCTGGCAACAATATGCAAGAAAAACTAAAAGAGCTGGACATAAGTCAGTATGCGCTGACCGCATCTCTTCTCTGGGCTGTATGCCAGACTTGATCATGCCTGGGTCCCACAGTCTCTTCTCCCCTTTCTTTTGTGTGCAGTCTTCCTCCACTAGAATGTAAGTTTCTTGAGGACAAGAACTGTCTTCCTTCTTGTATTTATATTCCTGGTGCTTAGCACAATGGTGGGCACATAAGATGTACTTAATGTCTGACTGATGAAGTGCAAAATCTATCTTAAGGTATTATGAAAATCAGCAGGGCACAGCAAATAGAGAATCAGCTTCCAAGTCAGTAAGACTGGGCTTCAGGTCCCGCTTCTGACACACACTGGCTGTGTGACCCAAATAACTTCACTTCTCAGTGACTCAGTAACCTCCTAAGGCTGTAAGTTGCAGAAAAAGTACCAACTTGAATTAGTGCAGGGAGTTCCCCACACCAGTAAAATCACAGGTCCAATCCCTATCACTGTTGTTATCAGCAATACCCCCAGAGAGCTTTAAAAATTTGAAAGATATAGGGCAGTTTAGTATTCAATTGTTTCATTAGATAATCTTAAAGTCCCTCTGGCCCTCTAACTTTATGATTTTATAATACTGTTTTCAAAATATAATACTTCACTTGCAAGCTTAAGTTTAACAAATGAAAGAAATATTTATTAAAGTCTCCATTACTTTAAAAATTAGTCAATTAACCAGTACAAATTAACTAGACAATTAACTACTACAAAACTGTACTAGTACAAAAATGAAATACTATATTGTTTATAGTGTTAAATTTTGTATCATGTTTGTTTTATTTGATAGTGAATTTGCATGAATTTCACACGGTTCTTGGTGTAAACTTAAGAAAAATTTTAAAAGGAGTACAGGAAGAAATTAGCCATAAAACAGCTTTCATTATAATTCTTAAAAATAATGTCCCGCTAAAAAAACTTTATCAGTGTCTGACTCTCAATGTGTTTCTTTAAAGTTAATATCCTGAAACTGTTGCTTCCAAGTAACAATCAGATAAGAAAGAGAATGGTCTGGTGGGACACAAAGGATTAATCTTCCATTTCAAATGTATTCATTAGCACTGACTATCTATGATTCTCCCTCCTCCCAACAAAAATTTGCAATCAACTAGTTATTTTTTCCTGACCTGATTCTGTAAAATTTCCAGATTTTTCAGTGCTGTTCCATTAATTGTCATATACTCCATTTCGCTTGACAAGTTTTTAAGATTTCTGAAAAGAAATAAGAAGAAATGCAATCATGCAAACTATAAGAGCAGAAAGAAATTTTAAAACTGGGCGACTAGGTAGGGCAGTAAATAGAGCACCAGCCCTGGAGTCAGGAGGACTTGAATTCAAATCTGGTCTCAGACAATTAACACTTACCAGCTATGTGACTTTGGGCAAATCTCTTAACCCCAATTGCCCTGTATTCTCCCCTCCACAAAGCAAAAAAAAAATTTTTTTAATTTAGACACCAGGTAAAAATTCCAATAGTATGACTAATGAAAGTTAGCCATTTGGTAGAATAATCAAGCCAAACTCAAAAGAAAAAAAGGAAAATTCATTGAGAAATATCCTTCCATTGATATATGTGCTATTAAATGCCTTGATGAAAAAAAGAGAGAAAACAAAAATTAAGCAAAACAAAACCAAACCACCAGAGCAACACTTAGACAATAAGGGAATACAGACATGCCTCTTCTTCTTATTTTTAAGAATAGTACAAAACATGATCTTTTGTCATTGGCTTATCATACAATGGTAAGCATTAAGGACAAGCAATAAAATTACCTAGGAAAAGTACATCCAGATACTTTAAACTATCCTCCTTATTCTTCCAAGATGTGATCATCTTGATAAGGCCTGATTTATAGATTATAATTGAAGATTATAATACAGTCAAGAAGTTTATTATTGATGACGATGATGATATAGCTAGCATATGCCTATTACTTTAAGGTTTACAAAACATTTTACATCTATTCTCACATCTGATCCTTACAACCACCCTGTAAAGTAGCACCTTCAAAATCCCCATTTTATCGATAACGAAACTGACTCTTGAAGAGGTTAAGTGACTTGCCTAGGCATCACACAGCTAGTAGGTGTCTGGGAAAGGATTTGAACTCAGGACTTCCTGACTCTGAATTTAGCACTCTATCCACTATGCCACCTAGATGCATAATGTTTCCTTTTTTTTATTGTAACTGATAACCACCATCAAAATAGTCAACATTTGGTGGGTTAAATAAAGAAAAATATACTCAAAAAGACCTATAAATAATAAAAATACCGACCGTTTATATAGAACCTTAAAGTCTGCAAAATATGGTTTTATTACATCCATTATGTCATTTGGGCCTCACAAAAAAATCTGTATTATTATTATCCTCATTTTATAGATGAGGAAATTAAGGTTTAAAGATAGTGAAATGATTTGCCCACGGTCATCTGGCTACTAGACAGAATTTGAATCCTAAGTCTTCTAAGTCATACAGTCAATGCACTTATTAAAATGCTTCAGCAGAAAACCAGGAGATGTGATATATACACCAAAGTCTTACCTTTCTAAAGACCTCAGGATTTAGTATGACAAAACAATTTATGATAAAATCAATCAAGCAATCCCTGATTAAATGTCTTCTATATTCTATGCTAGAGCTTACATTCAATCGGGGGAAAAGTCTGTCAATATGCATTAATTAAGTGTCCAATGCTCTCAAGGAGCTCAGAACCTAATGGTGGAAACATGCAAAGAGCTACATACAAATAAGATATACAAGACAAATTGGAAATAATCAACAGAGGGAAGGTACTAGCATTGAGAAGGACCAGTACTTATGGAAGCTAGGATTTAAGCTGAGACATAAAGTAAGCCAGGGAAGTAGAGATGAGGAGGAAGAGCATTCTAGGGAAAGGGAACTGCCAGTGAAAAGGCCCAGCATCTGGAAATGTGGTGTTTTCTGTGAGGAAAAGCAAGGAGAAGAGTATTGCTGGATCACAGCGCATGTGGGAGAATGGAAGGTATCAGCAGACTGGAAGGGGAGGAAGGGGCCAAACTATGAGAGGCTTTGTGTACCAAGCAGATGATTTAATATTTGATCACAGATGTGATTAAGTTTAAAAAGGGTTTTTTGAGTGGAGGAAGATGTGACAGAGTTTTTAAAAGTTTTTTGAGTGGACAAAGATATAGTCAGATCTGTTCTTTAGGAAGATTATTTTGACAGCTGAGTGAAGGATGACTGGAGAAGAGAGAGATGTGAGGAAAAGACTAACCAGATGGCTACTGCAATAGTTTAAGCATGAGGTGATAAGCGCCTGCACCATGGTGGTAGCAATGGCAGACAGAAGAGAGCATACACAAGAAATGTTATATAGGTAAAATCAACAAGACAGCAGCAGATTATGAGAGGCAAGCTTAAGGTGACTAAGAGCATGGTGGTGCTGTTTAGAGTAATAGGGAAGTTTAGAAAGGGAAAAGGTTTGAGGGAAAGATAAGTTCAGTTTTGGATATAGAGAATTAAGAAGTCTATGGAACATTCAATCCGAGATGTCTATCAGGCAGTTAAAAATGTGAGTCTAGAGATTAGAAGAGAAGTTAGGACTACGTAAGCAGGTCTAAAAATCATTAGCCTAAAGCTGGTAATTGAATCCAGTGGAAGAAGATGAAACTATCAAATACAATAGGATAGAGGGAAGAAAAGAAGGACCACGACAGAGTTCTGGGGGAGACAGCATGTATATACAGCAGGTGTACACATGATACCACTATGTGTAGTCTAAGTGACACTGGTCACTAATAACCCCCAACCCTCAGACTACTGCTTGACTTATTACCTTATTAATTCTTATCCTGGGTACTCAGGCAATCAAGAGTTATATACTAATATTTCCTCACAAATGAACAGAAATGCACAATCTTTCTTATCGATCAATAAACTCAGTCTCCACTTTAGCCTACAGAATAAACTGGATAAAACTTTTCCCATAAGCTTTCTTTCCTCTTTCTCAAATCCTCTGGTATTGAAGTCGTAAGTAAATAAGTACTAAGGACTATACAATTTACTAACAGTGTAACAAATAAGACAAAGATATATTTAGATATTTTTAAAACGTATAAGAGTAAGAAAGTGCACAAACACTTCTAACTATCATTTGCAACTGCTGACTTCTCAACTCTGGAAAAACAGTCCTACCACTCAGGTCATGAGAGAAGTCAAAGATGCTTGAGAATTCTATTTGGGCTAGAGCACAAGAATTAAAAGCAGTTCTCAAGAAATATATATTCTAGTTCTTTCACCTTGACAGTCAACTCAATTGGTCTTTTAGGAAAGAAATTTTCCTAGTCTTCTATCACCAAAGAGTCTCTCTCCAGGCAAAATAGCTAATTATCCAGAGGACATTTAAAACTGCCTCTCTCCCAAACTTCTATTCTCTATTAACAGTAAAGGAATAGTAAACAAAGTATCTTTGGGAGGGGCCATTGAAGCCAAGGATTACACAGACATATAAATTCATACTAAACAATTAGATGACTAGATAGACAAAGAAATAAAGAGAAGGTGATTTGCGGGAGAGGGGAGAAGCACTAGCAGCTAGTAAGGATCCAAAAAGATTTCATGTAGGAACTGGTGCTTAAGTTACCCTGTACAAACAAGTACACAAATGTAAGCATTCTTATTGCCAGAGTTCTTAAGTTTTTATTAGTAACTTTCTTCATAATTTTCTAATATTGTTAATCACTGTTTTTCTTTGCCTATATTATCTCTATCACAAATTGGTTTCCATAGAAACCATACAACTTTCTCAGTAAACAAGTATAATGGTTATTGATACTAATAATTCCAATAAAAACAGACACTGTAAAGATAATCTGACAAAAGATATGGCATTAAACAATCATTATCAAGACAATAACAAAGCTAATACTTTCTCCTCCTACTGGACACAGCTGATAGAGTATTTAGCAATTCACAGCCCCCCTTCCCAATCAAAAGTAGTCCTTTATGCCAGCACCTCATAACATTAGGAACTGTAAACTCCTCCCTGACTGTAATGGCAAGCATAGAAGTAGTTCACACCTTGTTTCAGCTATTGAATTAACACCTTGTTTCAGTTCAAGTTACTTTTGAGCCTTTTATCAAGTCTGTTATGAAACAGAACATGCTGGGTGGCTAGCTGGCACAGTGAATAGAGCACCAGCCCTGGAGTCAGGAGGACCTGAGTTCAAATCCAGCCTCAGACACTTAACACAAAAACTAGCCATGTGACCTTGGGTGAGTCACTTAACCCCAACTGCCCTCCAAAAAGCAAAAAAAAAATAAACAGAATGTGTGAACCCCACAGCTTGTGAACCCTAGAATTCATGAACTCCTTCAACAGGAAGGGGAGGAGCTATACAGTATATAAGGAAGAACACAAGCTGAACAGACAGAATTTCCTGGGGTAAGAATCATGGAGGCAGGGCAGCTGCTGCTGGACTGAAGACTGAACTGAGAATTGAGATGAACTGAGAAGAGGACTCTTGTGGTGGCAGAGTCAAGAAGGAGAAAACTTGTGGTATTCCAGCACTCTGTCTGTGCTGATGTTTGTTTGCGATACTTTGTACAGAAGCCCTGGGAACTTACTGGAAGACCTGAAAGAGGATTTTCTGGTTGTATGTTTACAGAAGTCCTAGAAAAGGGTTTTGGAGGCCCTGGGACTTTACTGATGATTTGGGCTAACCTCTTGGACCTTGTTTGTGGGTCTGTGGTG
>NW_027185764.1:30802796-30809009 GCF_028583685.1 Petaurus breviceps papuanus | reverse complement strand
GTGACTTCTATGTTGATGATTTGGGCTAACCTCTTGGACCTTGTTGGTGGGTCTGAGTTGATTTTACAAGCAGATAGTGAATTGATGATGGTGCTGGCAATGTGCATGAATATTATTGTGGCTCTGTCAAGCTTTGTCTTCCCAGAAACAGGAACTGTGAAGGACTTGAGGTAGACTGGACACTGTGAACTTCAATATGGAACAGGAACAGGACAAAGAACTGGACAAGGAGCTGGACAAGGAACTAGGAGCTGCCTGCCTTTAAACCCAGGTGACAGTTGGAGCTGGGATCATGGAATAGGAACCATGCAAGATGAGAGCCAGCCTTGAGTCAAGCTGAAAGATGACTTTACTTGGATACTGTGTACTGACTGAGAAGATTATGATTTACTATGACCTAGAAGTGGAGAACTTTGACTTTTGTACTTTGTGATTGAATTAAGGATTTTGTGATTGACTAAATGAAAGTACCTTGTTTAAAAGTATGTGACCACTTTGGTGAAAACCATGTGGCCATTTTAGTGATAAACTGTTGGGTTGTGACATGGTGAATGCTGTATTTTGATTTTCTGTGATAAGTTGTAACATTGTGAATGCTGTATCTTGATTTTCTAGGAATGTTTTGCTCTGATTTGTTAATGAATAAATAGAGGGCTCACTATACTATGTAATCAGAATCTTGAAAGCTGTTCACAGCAGCAGTCCTCCGGAAAGCTGCTCATACATGGCTTTACACTGACTAAAAGTTGTACCTTACAACATGCTCAATGACACATCAGCATATGCTCACTGACCTGAAATAGCCAAGTAACAAAATTATCTACCCATGTGGAGGAAGACAATAAATTTTATGTGCTTCAAAATGAATAAGTAATGGATGACTATAGTCATGGGAAATTTTGGGGGTAGAAATTTTAAAAAGAAACTTTTATAATATTTTACTGATATTTTAAACAACTCAAAAAGCCTAGAATTTCTTCACTGTCTGGGATAGAAAAAAAGACTCCAGGATGCAAGATTATCATCTCATCTAAGAATCTGAGGTTTGTAAAAAGAAATTTACTTTATTGTTATTCTATTTATGCTTATAAATATGTATTATATGCTTTATTATATTTACATGAATAAAAAGATAATGTCCACTAATATTACAATTTCAAAAGATAAGTCAATCACAATTCCTCTGAATAGTCAGACAAAAAAAGGACATTAAAAATTCCTCATCCATTAGTTATATGAACATAAATTTCATTTTTCTTTAGAATGTTAAGCAAAAAAATATCTAAAAACAAAATGTTCCCTTAGAATTATCCTCACAGTTTATAAATTTACTACCTTTTCCTACTGCTTAAGTTTGCACATACATGCAAGTCAATAATACAATAAAAAGTTTCAGAAAAGGAGTATTATCTATTCTACACACTACTTATGACTGATTCTGTAAGAAAAATTGTTCTCTTAGAGTTAAACATCTAGCCTAAAGTCGATTCATTTTGGAAAACCTAAAAGGAATATATCTATGACTTGGATTTTCAAAGGCATTTTAAATGTATCTCATGTTTCTCTGCTTCTCTTTCTCCTCTTATTACAGATTAAGGAGAGTAATCAAAAGAATCTTTGATTTTTCTTAACAGTTCTTTGTATAAATAGTTTTATTGGTCTTTTGAAAGAGTTAACTGAGTTAGGTCAGAGAGTTACCAAAAAGAAAAGAAAATACTTCTGGAATTTGCCTCAAACTAGTATGGAGGGCAAAGAGAATTTTGTTGTGATGCTGTGGAAGACTTCTTGTTGACACAACTGGCAGATGAATGAGTCCTGGGCATGAGGGAGAAGAAGGAACCAAGGGTGACACTGAAGTTGTGAACCCAGTTGACTTCAAGAATGGTGGCACCATCAACAAAACTGAGGCCGTTTTAAAGAGTGGGTTTTGAGGAAGAAAGAAAATGAGCTCTGTGTTCTGGACATGCTGAATGTGAGATACCTACAGGATATCCAGCTGGAAACGTCCAGTGGTTAACTGGTGATGCAGACTAGAACTTAAGACAGAGAACAGGAATGGCCACATGGACATGTGTGCAGGAAGGAGCTAGTAAATGGGAAGAGAAGGAAGATCATGCTGGGGAGAGGGAGGGAGGTAATTGTGGGGGGAGTAACTGTCAGAAGAAACGAGAGAAAGAAGTGACAGAAAGACAAAAAACATGAACAGAGCACATTTTGTAAAACAACGATTCCCGGCACACTGTGTTCATTCCCTTTTTGGATGAGGCTGATTAGTCAGGAAAACGCTCCAGACATAGTACACATATCTCAGCAGAGCACTTGACAATAGCTCAGGGTGTGTCTATGGCAGATGTGGACAAGATAACAACACACTTAGGCAGACTAGGAGCTAGTTCAATGACCATCCTCAAAGAGTAGTTATTGATGGGCTGATGTCAAGCAGAAGAAGATTTCTAATGGAATAACCCAGTGATTGTTCTAGCTAAAGGTATGACTTAAAAGGAGGAAGAGAGGACATCCCTGTCAAATTTTTCTGATGACAATTTTAAGTGTTAGCCTATAATGCTGGACAACAGACTATAGGTCCAGAAAGACTGAACAATGGCTAGCTAAACAATGGGTACAATCAAATAACTTGAAGTTTAAAGAGAAATGCTACTTGGATAAAAAAAAATCAACTTCACAAATATAAGATGAAGAGATGTGGCTATACAACAGTTTCTGTACAGATCATCTAGGTGTTTTAGTGTACTGAAAAATCAATCTGAGTGACATAGAAGTCCCAAAAATCAATGTTACCCTAGGCTACATGAAGAACTACAGTATTTATAATGAAGGAGAAAATAGTTCTGCTATACTCTACTTAAAATCAAGTCAAATCCAAAATACCATATTATTGCAGGGTACCACATTCTAGGAAAGACATAAATGATCTGGATCACATTAAGAATATGGTGGGGAGGGTGGCTAGGTGGCGCAGTGCATAGAGCACCGGCCCTGGAGTCAGGAGGACCTGAGTTCAAATCCCGCGTCAGACACAACACAAAAACTAGCCGTGTGACCTTGGGCAAGTCACTTAACCCCAATTGCCCTCCCAAAAAAAGGGCAAAAAAAAAGAATATGGTGGGGGGCAGCTAGGTGGTGCAGTGAATAGAGCACTAGCCCTGGAGTCAGGAGGACCTGAGTTCAAATTTGACCTCAGACACTTAACACAAAAACTAGCCATGTGACCTTGGGCAAATCACTTAACCCCAATTGTCCTCCAAAAAGCAAAAACAAAAAAAAAAATATGGTGAGTAGGGCAAGAAAGGACTAGAGGACCATACCTAAAGAACTGGGGAATGTTAATTAGGAATAATAAAAAATATATGAAATATGGTTTATGTTCTTAAGTATCTGAGAGACCATCACGTAGAAAAGGGATTAGATTTATTCTGCTTGGTATCAAAGGAAAGTAACAAGAGGAAGCAGCAGAGGGGAAAATTTAGATTTGACAACAGGAAAAACTTTCTAACAAAGCCATCCAAAAAAGGGAATAGGGAGGAAATGAGTTCCCTCTCATTGCAGGTCTTCAAGTAGAAGCTGGCTTATCACTATCCCTTTTGCCACTAGCAGGAAAATTCATGCCTATGTTAGTAGCCCAGTATCCCTGTGGCAGGAAAAAGCAGTTCTATCTCCTATACTCTAATACTTTCTGTCCTCTAAACCTTCCTAAAACTACCTTTAAGAAAGTTTCTTCCCCTTAAACATAAGTATCCCACTTCTAGATCTATGCCTTTCCCTCAGAATTCCTTCCCAAGTTGGGGAAGGAGTTAACGAAGTCAAAATCTCAGGAAAGATTTGTAGGATCAAGGACAAGAAAGAATAATTAGTGATGATGCTGGGGATAAGAATTAGCAAGGGAGAAGAAACAACTCCATGGTGTTTTGTTTTTTAAGCATCAGGTACTGCACTGATATTTTCTTTGCATAAAAAATTATCATATTTACTCTAATTAGCTACTTTAAAACATTAGACTACATTCACATTTCCCAAGTTATTCCAAAAGAAAGGGCAATAAAGATACTTGACTTGTGGGAAAAAACCGCAAAATCAATCACTCATAAAAATCTGTCAAATTAACTACCCTGTTGAAGATCTTTATGATAAAAATTTGAAACAAGAATAATTAGGCCAGAGAACATTCACAAGTAAATTTTTAGTGTCTTTCAGTCATGTTTTCCCCAGTTCTGTTTTCAACTAAATAATGTAACAGAAAAAACCACTGATATTTAGAGTTAGAAGATCTGGATTCAAAGGCCAACCAAAGTACAGCCCTGAGACAATCTTCTCACCTTTCAGGGCCTCCGTTTCCTTATTAAATTAACAGGTTAATCTCTAAGATCCCTTTCAGCTCTAAATCCTTTCAGTATAAAGTACAAAATATTGTATTTTGGTTTGCATAAACAAAAGCCACTTGTGTTTCTTAATATTTCCTTTTGAGGCTAATGTGTTTATAAACATTATAGCAAAAATAAAGAATTCTTCTTAGGAAGAAAGTACTTTTTTTAAAATAAGAAGTGAACTTTTAGGGGAATATAAATTTCTATATATAAATTTAAAACAAAATTAGCAAACCTATCTCTCTTTTAGAAATAATTTTAGATTTAAAAAAAAAAGACTTACCTAGGATTGGAGAGCATTTTCTCCAAATTAAATTCTTTAAGGTAACGAATAACTGCTGCCAAAGCACAAATCACAGGCTTATCCAAATTTAATAATACAGAAAAACTCTGGGAAGCTAAGGGAAAAAAAGATTATTTCCTTCTATTAAAAACTATCATCTGCCACAATTAAAACACAAGTTATTAAATATCATTTATTTTATAATTATTCAAGTAATGAACAATTTTTAAATCTACTAAAAAGCCTTTTACAAATCAACAGCTACCTTGAAAAAGCTTCCTAATTAGAGCAGCATGATTTCAACTTCAAGTTTTTATGAATATCAATAACAATCATCATTTTAATGATCCCAAATCCAATGCATTTAAATTTCAATTTACACTGGTATCAAAAATGATCAAATCCTTTTCATGTAAAGGATGAAAGGAACCAAAGGTCATATGAAAATCAATGTTGGATCCAGAAATTTATCTCAAGCCTTCTGAATCAAATGGTTTAACCACCAGAGTATGCTGCTACTCTAGAGTTCAATATGAAAAAGCTTAGTAATGTCTGTTGCCTGAGTTATTATATATTCACAAATTTTGTGATGACCAATATTATTAAAATTAGATGATGGTACTAAAAATTTCTAGAAATGACAAAAATGGTATGTTCCAGTTGAATAAATGCTTCATGACTAAATGAATGAATGAATGATAGTCAAACTACTCTAAATTCAGGTGATCTAAATTACCCTGAACCATAGCCATTGCACTGACACTAACACTGAGATGTCCTCTTCAGGGAGAGGCAAAAAGCTGATAAGAATATACATACCATCTACTCCCACAAGAATCTATCACCCAAAACAGTAAACAGTTATGGTGTGCATTTATCATTAAAGTGGTAGCAATAGGGTAGGAAGCCCATTAATGAAATTAATTGACTTAGTACTCCTACATAGTTTCTATTCATTATAGATTAAGAATTAAGCATTTATACCTTTATCCAAATCCCAACTCAATAAAATATTGGAAATTTGCTTAGAAAGAATAAAAACTGTACCTTTGACATCAAGTACTTCTGCATAAAACTCAGTGATTTGTTGGAAAGCATGACTGTATTCAAAATAAAGGTTATCCATCCTTTCTACTCGAATTCTGTCATCCTGTACACTGAAAGAATTAAATGACAAATTCAATCATAAGTTGTTTTCTTAGCTAATCTCGTTAACTAGAAATGGAGAGACAACTTCTAGTCATCTTGAATTATCTGCTTTCAGATGCTTTCCTCCAAAATAACTCTGACCCCTCGACACTAACCTATAGTTTAAGGAAAATCAAATCAAAACTCCATATAGATAAATGTTCATTTATATTGTCATTTTATGTTGTGAGTTCCTTTATGCAGATCATCTTCTCAGGATTCCTATAAAAGGGCTCTAGGTAAATCTAAGATAGAAGAAAGAAAGAAGAAGGAAGAAGGAAGAAGGAAGAAGGAAGAAGAAGAAGAAGAAGAAGAAGAAGAAGAAGAAGAAGAAGAAGAAGAAGAAGAAGAAGAAGAAGA
>NW_027185764.1:30799783-30802786 GCF_028583685.1 Petaurus breviceps papuanus | reverse complement strand
GAAGAAGAAGAAGAAGAAGAAGAAGAAGAAGAAGAAGAAGAAGAAGATGATGATGATGATGAAGAAGAAGAAGAAGAAGAAAGAAGAAAGAAGCAATTACTATTATCATTCCACCTGACATACCATAGGCACTTTCTAAATTCTTTACAAAGAAAATTAACTGTGCTAAAACTATTTTAAGATAGAAGGTATTTTATACTTTATGGTGTACCATATATAGAAACAATAATTAAAATTTATAGCTCATTTACACTTATGTTTAAATGTTCTATTAATAAAATAGATTATTATAAAGTGATCATTCTTAGCTATGAATTTCACATCTCCACTATTAGAGATGAAGTCTTGTCTGAGTAGCATTTTTCTTTCTTTGTTGGAGGGGGGAAGGCAGGGAAATTTGGGGTTAAGTGACTTGCCCAAGGTCACACAGCTAACAAGCGTTAAGTATCTGAGGCCAAATTTGAACTCAGGTCCTCCTGACTCCAGGGCCGGTGCTTCATTCACTGCACCACCTAGTCATCCCCTGAGTAGCATTTTTTAAAACTATTTATACCACATTTCTCAACTAGAAAGAGTAAATGCTACTTAAATCAGGTTAGACTTATACTTTGTTGAGCCCTTATTTCCAATCAGAAACTATTAGAAGGCAAACCAACTGAGAAGACCAAAGGTCACCCCTATCATTCATTTCTGCCCTCTAAAGACAGAATTAACAAAGTCAACTCTAGTAAACTATACTATTTATCCTGGTCAATATCTACTGTAACTCAGATAGACAACACTACCATTCTACACACAGACATAAAATTGGTTATTGTCCCTTTCCACAACTGGACAATGTAACCTATGACCCTCACTTATTTCTGTTGGTAAATAAAAAAGAAGATGAGATAATGAGATGGACAACAGAGATTTTATTTATGCTTGGCACTAAAATGTCTCTTGCGTTTTGGTGGTATGACCAGAGAAGTACAGCAAAGTTTTTGACTTTACAGTCAAGGAAATTGAGGCAAAGAGAGATTAAGTGAATTGCCTTATTCACCCAGCTAATGTCTGAGGCAAGATTCAAACTTGAGTCTTCCTAACTCTAAGTCTAGTACTATATACACTGTGCCAAATGATGCTACCTCTATATACCTTAATAACCCTGTTCATCATCATAGTAGCCTGGAGGATGGGAATTCTAATCACCTGGCACTTCTATGATTACAAAGTCATAGTCCTAGGCTCCTAATTCCTATGATTGCCCTCAGGAGGAGAGGCTTCTATCTGCTATCTCTTCCTAGACTCTTGTCCCAATCCAGTTCACTCCTCATCTAACCTTCTCCCTTCCTTCCATTCTGTCCTTTAGCATTCAACTCTAACATTAACAAATCCACCTTCATCCCAGATCTCTTCTTTCCACATACACACTATCTTCTTATACTAATGGAAATATGGCTTTCTCCTGAAGACATCACATTTCTAACCACACTTTTCAAGTTTTCTTGCTGAATTCTCTCATTCCCAGTCCACCCTCAACCCTAAGAACACACTGGTCCAGGAGAAGAAATAGGCATTATCCCTGAATCCCCCTGCCCTCAATCACTCAGCAATCTCACTTTCTTTGAGGTTCACTCTATCTGTCTACATTACTCAGTTCAGTTCCTTGTGGCTATGCTCTTATACTCGCTACGTCTCTTTCTTTTCTCAAAGAAGTCAGCACCTGGCTATTAGTTTTCCCTTCATTGCATCACCTCCGTCATTACTGGGGGCTTCAAAATACACTCAAATGACTTTTGAAAACACCCTGGCCTCCCACTTAATAGCTTTTTCAATTCCCATGACCTATACCTTCAGTCTACATCAAGAGCCCATAATATAGCTTAGATCTCACCATCAGCCATAACTGGGCTACCTGTTTGATTCTACTTACACTTTCCAGAGTCCCTCTCTTCCTTAAAGGCATAGGTCAGGAACATCTTCTATGTGAAGTCTTTCATGATCTTCCGAATTGCTACAGTCCTCTCTCCCAAACTACGTTTTGGGTGTTTACTTATAAACACCCAAATATACTTATAAATATATATATAAATATATACTTAGATAAAAATATACTTATATATACTTTATACTTATAAAGTAAACTTTATACTGTATATATTTTTATACAAGCTGTTCCAAAAGTCTTAGTGCAATCTGAAGACTTTAAAAAAATTACCAAGACTTCTGGGACACCCTCTAAGTACTATTTGTTTCTCTCATTAGAAAGTAAGCTTACTGTAAGTAGAGATGGTTACCATCCTTTGTATTTGTATCCTCAATGCCTAGCAGTGTACCTGGTACATAATAAGAGATTAATAAATATTTTTTGATTGATTCATATATTCCTCACCCCTACACTCAGTAAAAGGTAAACTCCTAGGGGCGGCTAGGTAGCACAGCGAGTAAGAGCACTGGCTCCAGTGTCAGGATGACCTGGAGATCGAATCCTGGGCTCAGACACTTAGCACCCACCCAGAAACACCTGGCCGTGTAACGTTGAGCAAGTTACTTAACCCCAATTGCTTAGGGGAGGCCAGGTGGCTCATCGAGTAAGAGCACCGGCTCCAGTGTTGGGATGACCTGGAGATAGAACCCCAGGCTCAGACACTCAGCACCACACCCAGAAATAACTGGCCATGTAACCTTGAGCAAGTTACTTAACCCCGATTGCTTAAAAAAAAAAAAGGTAAACTCCTTGAGGGCATGAGCTGAGAGGACTGGCCTCATTAGTGAAACTTAAAAGGAGTGATTCTATCTTCTAGCTCTCTATTCTTTCTGTCTGGAATAGACAGTATAACAGAAAACATTGAATCTTAGAGCAGCTAGGTGGTGTTGGGGAGAGAACATCGGCCTTGGATTCAGAAGGACCTGAGTTAAAATCCAGCCTCACTTATTAGCTGTGTGGGAAGGAAGGAAGGAAGGACGGACGGACGGAAGGAAGGAAGGAAGGAAGGAAGGAAGGAAGGAAGGAAGGAAGGA